>NC_140298.1:108992796-108998645 GCF_964211825.1 Aythya ferina | reverse complement strand
GCCATGGGGGTTAAAAAGAAGACTCAGAAAGGTATCCTGAAATGCTTTGCATAGTTTTGCCATCAGAAAATGCTGATACAAGAAATCTGGACTTATCACAACAAGAATAGGATTTGAGATTTGAAAAGATTTTTTTCCCCCAGTTGTTCTGTCGAGCAACAAAAAGAAACATCAAAATAACTTACAATTTAAATTTAACATTCTGAATATTATCTTAAGATGCAGGAGGTCTACTGCCATGAGATGTATTTTGATGAAGACCTCTTATTCATCGTGACAATAAACACCAGGTCTTGGTTTTACACCACTGCAGGGCAGAAAATCTTGAAATCTCAGCTTTTTTTTTTTTTTTTTTTTTTTTTTTCCAGAAATCAGAATATTTTTTCTTCCCAATATCGATTTTCAGTGTATGTTAAAAATTATAACACTAGAAGTCACAGAAAGATCTATAAGTCTTTGACAATATGATACTTTAGCGGATGATTTAATGAATTTTGGTAGTGAAAAAATAATGTATTAAAAATACCCCTAAAAAGCTGGGCAAAAGTTTGCCCAACTTAAATATATGATTTCAAATTGCACATACGCCTAGTATACCTTTAAGAACCTTTGGGTTCTGGTCCTACACAACTAGGTGCCTGGGTTTAGCTGAGTGGGATTTCTCATTCTGCATCTGCAGGTGACAAGACTTATATTCTTAAAAATCACCAGTCCAGTATGCACTTATTTCCATAAATATATGGAGGCATGTATATAGGCAGGCATGTATGGAGGCATAAATATAGGCAGGCATGCAATATTCACACTCCGTTCATGGCTTTGGTATGGACATGGCTTAGGGCAAGGGTTAATCATTATGACACAGAGACAGACCCTTGACACTGTCTGATCTCAAATCAGACTAATAAAAGTCAAAATTTAATCTCACTGAAGATTTGCAATTTTTAAATTAGGTAATTATCCTCCAGAATAGTTTTCATCCTTTAGAAATAAAGAAATTTTTTAATTTTAATTAAGTATGGTTCTAGAGGTCTTTAGAAGACAACTTATAGGTGATTTTTGATTCCTGTGCTAATTAAATACAAAATTAATATAATGGTATATTTTTGTAAGAATATTTTTGCAAGAATATTTTTGCCTTTAAAAACTGAATAAAAAACTCTTGGTATAATAATTGCATATTTTCACCAGTTCTGTAGTTCTTAAAGTAATATTTATAATTATAGTTTTTGTATTCTGTAATAAAGCACTGTCTATGCTTTATCTTTCTATTTTTCTTGCCTTCTAGTCTCATCCCAAAACACTTAATATTTTATTCACCTACTTTGTTTTTCAAAAGTTAATGTTTTGGGGCTAAATTTTTCACTTAGATACCCTCTTTATGCCTCACCATTGAGTTGCCTGTATATAACAAATCTCAATGTGGCCCACTGCATTTTTGGGTTAAATCTTGGCCATTAATCTTTCTTTATTGCAGTATGTTAAACAAACTGTTAAAAATAATGGTAGCTGGCAATGAAAAAGTGTGGTGCCCTTTAAGAGGCATTGTTTGAACTGATATTTAAAGATTTCTAATTCTCTGGGGTCAGGACAGAAATGTTTTCATGTTTTTACAAGTCGTTTTGCAGCAACTCTTATATTGTCCAGAAATGATGTTTAAAGTTTCAATAGCTTCTGGTACTCTGTGCCACATCACCTTGCAATTGCCCCCAAATTGTTTCTGAATCACGTTTCCTCTGGCAAGGAGTGGTAACCCTCATTTTATATTACATCGTACAATGTACAGTGCTCTCACCCCACTCATAACAATATTAATGTCAGAATGAAAAATGATAAAGCATAAATTAAATAGCAACCATATGTTTTCTGTAATATATCTTTTTTGTTTTCTGACCCAGGTAAACAATTTCCTTATATCTCCTGTTCAGATCTGCATTTCATCCCCCAGTTTTGCCTCTCAAACACCAGAGAGTAGGCATCTTGCCTGTGTCCATATAGCTGAACCTGAACTTCAGTTAATACCAAGTGATAATGTTCATTGCCACTAAACAAGCTCTTCATTTTAAACAGTAAGCTTGTTAAATAACATATCTTCCATCAGACCACAGTCATTTTAGAGCTTTACAAACAAACTTAAGCTTCCAGTCCATGTTATGACAAAGAACAGTGAATCTTTCCATGGGATTATTCTATTAAATCTTTTGTAAATTATCTGAACAAATAAATATTACAAAATTCTACTGGTTGGGCTCCCCAGCCTCCTCCTCCCTCGGCCTTGATCAGCAAGCGGAAGTTGCTCTGTGTATATCACATTCTCTAAATAGGAGGCCATCCAAAAGCTACAGAAATCATTACAATAAAGTACAAGCCACTAGCTTCCTGCGGCTTCTTGTGGTGCAGAAGGGAAACTATCTGTGGACTAAGGTCCTCTCCATGTGTGGAATTTTGGTGTAGCAGAGCACAACCCAACTAATGGGCCAGAGTCATGAAAAATTATTCTGGGTACATTTTTCTTCTTTTCTCCTGAAAGATGAGGTCTCAACAGCATTCACCATCTGATGAACATAGACCATTTAAATGTTAACAGCAAGGGGCTGCCTGCAAGCCCTCAGGACAGCAAAGAGAGGCAACCTATGAGAAAAGAATGAAAGTGATGCTATGCAGCTTCAGCAGCTGCAGTGGACACTGTGCAGGACTCTGAGCACTCTCAGGGTGCTGTGCATGTCTTGAGTTCTATGTATTTTCACCTCCATGCTGGAGGGACAAATGGGTCCTCTATTGCATCTTTGGCAGGTTCTCTGCCCTGATCTCACCTGGCTTCCAAAACCCACCCCCTTACTCTCCCTACTCCAGCCTATGTGGTCCTTCTTGACTACTACATGTTGAGAGTGAGACGATTTCCCAGGCAAAATAAAAATGTTACAAAATCTTGATCCTAGTGTAACAACATCATGTGCTGTGTATCATTTTCAGCAATTCATCTCACTCTTCTGGCATGCATTAAAAGGAGAGTGGCCAGCAGGTCAAGGGAGGTGATCCTCCCCCTCTACTCCCCCTCTACTACTGGTAAGTCCAGTTGGAGGCCAGTCACTAGTGGCGTCCCCCAGGGCTCGATGCTGGGGCCGGTCCTCTTTAATATCTTCATCAATGATCTGGACGAGGGCATCGAGTGCACCCTCAGTAAGTTCGCAGATGACACCAAGTTAGGTGCGTGTGTCGATCTGCTTGAGGGTAGGAAAGCTCTGCAGGAGGATCTGGATAGGCTGGACCGATGGGCTGAGGTCAACTGCATGAAGTTTAACAAGGCCAAGTGCCGGGTCCTGCACCTGGGGCGCAATAACCCCAAGCAGAGCTACAGGCTGGGAGAGGAATGGTTGGAAAGCTGCCAGGCAGAGAAGGACCTGGGAGTGATGGTGGACAGTCGGCTGAATATGAGCCAGCAGTGTGCTCAGGTGGCCAAGAAGGCCAACGGCATCCTGGCTTGTATTAGGAACAGCGTGACCAGCAGGGCTAGGGAGGTGATCGTCCCCCTGTACTCAGCTCTGGTGAGGCCGCACCTCGAGTATTGTGTTCAGTTTTGGGCCCCTCGCTACAAGAAGGACATCGAGGTGCTTGAGTGGGTGCAGAGAAGGGCGACAAAGCTGGTGAGGGGCCTGGAGAACAAGTCCTACGAGGAGCGGCTGAGGGAGCTGGGCTTGTTCAGCCTGGAGAAGAGGAGGCTCAGGGGCGACCTTATCGCTCTTTTTAGGTACCTCAAGGGAGGCTGTAGCGAGGTGGGGGTTGGCCTGTTCTCCCACGTGCCTGGTGACAGGACGAGGGGGAATGGGTTTAAGTTGAGCCAGGGGAGTTTTAGGCTAGATGTTAGGAAGAACTTCTTCACTGAAAGGGTTGTGAGGCACTGGAACAGGCTGCCCAGGGAAGTGGTGGAGTCACCATCCTTGGAAGTCTTCAAAAGACGTTTAGATGTAGAGCTTAGGGATATGGTTTAGTGGAGGGCTGTTAGCGTTAGGTTGGAGGTTGGACTCGATGACCTTGAGGTCTCTTCCAACCTAGAAAATTCTGTGAAATTCTGTGAAATACTCTGCCTTGGTCAGGCCTCACCTGGAGTATTGTGTCCAGTTCTGGTCTCCCTGTTACAAAAAAGACAGGGATCTCTTGGAAAGAGTCCAGCAGAGGGTCACAAATATGATACAGGGCCTGGAGCATCTTCCCTATGAGGAAAGGCTGAGTCCTGAGTCTGTTCAGCCTGGAGAAAAGAAGACTGAGAGGGGATCTTATTAGTGTTTACAAATATCTTAAGTGTGGGAGACAGAGGGATTAGGCCAACCTCTTTTCAGTGGTCTGTGGGGATAGGACAAGGGGCAGTGGCCACAAAATGGAGCACAGGAAGTTCCACACCATCATGCAAAAGAACATCACAGTGAGAGTGACGGAGCACTAGGACAGGCTGCCTGCAGAGCTTGTGCAGTCTCCTTCTCTGGAGATATTCAAGGCCCATCTAGACACCAATCTGCTCTAGGGAGCCTGCTTTGGTGGGGGGGTTGGACCTGATGATTTTTCGAGGTCCCTTCCAAACCCTACAATTCAGTGATTCTGTGATTCTTTATTTTGCTGGTTGGCTATGCCAGGTTCTCTTGACTACTTCCTGATATAAGATTTTTTTGCTAGAGCATAGTGCTGGATACTTATACACAACTAGGCCTATTGCTACAAATTTCATTGCACCACTGAAACGCATGCTGTAGTGATTTACTGAGAGGCAGGTCTTCCTTCCGGGTGGCACATTGTGCTAGTTCACCTGCACTGGCCGTGGTACACTACACTGGTCCAGTTACACTGGCTGTGGTGCACAGACTTGCCCAGTTAGGTTAAAAAAATAAATAAATAAATAAAAAATAAAAAAGTTTCATAGAATAGAATCATGCAATATGAAGAAGAGAAGAGAAGCCTTTTTTTTTTTTTTCTATGAAGAAAGGCTAAAAGAGCTGGGGATGTTCAGTTTTGTCTAAGCAATTGTAAAGACTAGTCTGAGATATTCACTTCAAACCTTATGTAAATTTGAAAGGCTATTTGGACTTTATAATTCTATAATTATAAGTTATAATTCTACCTATAAATAAATAAGATTCAGAGATAATGTTACTTAATTTGACTAGAAATATCAAAGCAACTTGGAAAGGGAATAGGTACAAAGTTCCATCTGATTTTACTCTGCTAAGTGCCTTGGAAAGTCCCATCTTTGACGGAGCACTGGAACAGACTGCCCAGGGTGGTTGTGGAGTCTCCTTCTCTGGAGATATTTAAGGCCCGTCTGGATGCCTACCTGCGCAGCCTGCTCTAAGGAAGCTGCTTTGACAGTGGGTTGGACCCGATGATCTTTCGAGGTCCCTTCCAACACCTTAAATTCTGTGTGATTCTGTGTGATCTTTTCTAACCTGGATCTGGAGTTTGGAAAGAAAACTTTGTCACTCTGGAACAACTTTTAATTCTTAAAACAGATTGAGATAGATATTTCTTGGATATGTCACACTTGTTTGAAAATAAGATATAACACCCTACCTTTAGCTCAGGAAAACTTAATAAGACTGGATTTGACTTTGTTTCATTTATTTTCCTCCCCTTTCTGGGGATCCTTCAGCCAGTTCTGTAACCAGAGAGTACACAATCTTATTGCTGTCTCTGGGACTCCCTTTGGCTTACCTTTCCCTTCTGGACACTTTTTGTTGTAGCTATTCTTCCTCCTTGAATTCTTCTCACAAACAAATCTGTGCCGGTGTAACTGAATCCCAACCCTGAGTTTAGAAAATTATACCCCCTTTGTGTGATAAAACTAATTCTAACTACTGTCT
>NC_140298.1:108887796-108987796 GCF_964211825.1 Aythya ferina | reverse complement strand
TTTTCTTTCTTACTTTCTTTATAGGAATCAGACTGAATTGTTTAATCGCTTTAAATCCTTAGTCAACAGCATATCACAGGGTTATAAAATGGTACTGTTGGTGGAGCAGCCTAGCGCTGATAGGAGAGCTAATGATTGCAGATCTGCTTTTAGATTGGATTTTGTGCTCTGCAGAACTTTTACCTGGTCATAAAATACAAGTGGGGTTTACAAAAAAAAAGAATAGCAGTCCACTTAGGAAGTCTCTTAACAGTTTTGTTTTTTTTTTTCGTTTTTTTTTTTTTTTTTTTAACTTAAATGTACATTCCTTTAAGTACCTGTTAATTACTTTACTGTGATGATGCGCACCTGTACAATGTCAGACTGCCCACAGAGCCCATTGTTAACCTGCCTGTCAGTCGTTTACTGCCCATGATTCACAGTCTAGGGGTCTAGGATTATTGTCTACCGGGAATTACATTTTAGTGGTACAACAGTGCACTAGAGATGTCTTAATGGCAGTTCAAGTGAGATTGTTATAATGCCCACATTGTTGTTCTAGCCAGAACACATCCCAATTGCTTTTAAAGTTATAGCATCAGCGAGCTCCAGGTCATCTGCACTTAAATCACATGCAGATATCTGAAATGTTGATGTGGTAACTGGTAGCAATGTATACAATTCTTTTAACCTCCAATTCTGTGGGTGCTTGAGATCAGATTATATGAAGTGTGCATGTATACTTCAACATTTAGGGCTGCAACAAGCTTTACTGATTTTAAATGTCATCGTAAATTTTGCCTCAAAGAGTTTACCTCAGCTCACGTGCAGCTTTCCCATTGATCGGATGGAGGATAAGGGGGTGTAAAAGGATTGCATTAAACCCCATGTACACCTCCCTACACAACCTTCCTCAGACATTTGCTAGACAGACACCAGAGGTGGAGTATAAGGTCACCCCTCCTTACACTTTGACATCTTTTAAACAACTACCCCTTCATACGTACACACAAATACAGATAGATATAAGTATAGTCATATACACTCACGGCATCAGAGGAATGTAAGAAGATTGTAGGAATCCTATTTTCTTACATGTTCCTTCCTCCACCATGATACCATATAAGCCACTAAGAACATCAGCTGAGGTCTCCTGGGAACAGTTAAAGCACAATATACTTGTCTTCAGAATCACTGCCAACATGTCTATGAAACATAAATGAGGCCTTTAGCAACATTACTCTTTTTCATGCTTACAACCACCAGGACTTTTTTTTTTTTTTTTTTTTTTTTGGTGAAGGTGTACAGACACCTTCACACTCACGTAGATGTAGAAATAAACTAAGGAATACCTAACGGGTTTAGAGCCTATAGAATTTCCTGGCAGCACTTGTAACTCAAGCTGATTGGAAATATTGGATATTTTTCATTTAAAAAAAAAAAAAAAAGCCTCCCCAAATACAGCAGTAATAGGAACAAACCACCACCTCTGCCATGACTTTTCCATTGAAAAGTGAAACATTAAAAAACTTTGCCTAATTATACTGTTTTCCTTTCAACAACAACAACAAAATTCTGTGGGTCCTTCTCTACGTAAAAAAAAAAAAAAAAAAAGTGTCAGTAAGTCCCTCTCTCCAGTTTTAAGTCAAGAGCAATTTTGAAGATTTTTTTTTGTAATTATTTTTTTTTAACCGATCCCATTTGTAATTTCATGAGATTTATCAGAGAAACAGTTTGAATACTTTGAGGTATCTGATCTTACTTAGTATTATATAAGTAGGACTTTTCCTCATTATATGTATTTACATATGAATACTGTTCCTGCAAACATTACATCTTTCAGCTAGCATAACATCATTCAAACTGCACACTTCTCAAACTGCTTTCCCTTTTATCAAAAACACAGAACTGGAATTTTTAAGAGATGTTATTTTCACTGGCTTGAAATTTTTATGGACAATGAGCTAAACACATTGACTTGGGTGGGGGGAGAGGTGGTGCAGGGAAACAAGGAGGGAGAGAAGAAGGCAGGAAGGAGAGGAGATTATCATAAATTCCCAATGTGGACTTTTTTATCCACTGAAAAAAATAATAATTTTACTCTAGAATTCAGTGGGATCAGAGTAAGAGCAATGCTGAGCACTTTGGAAAAAAAAAATCACACTCCACAATGTTATTAATATGAGTCATAATTAGAGATGGAACATTTGATCCAAACTCCAATTAACTTCAGGGAAATTTGGATCCAAACTTTATGGCTTGAATTTATTTGCACGCTGGGCCAAGACAGAACTCCTGACCCAGTGTTGTCCAATCCCTCCCCCACTAACAATCCTTTGGGGAATTAGAGATGCATATCTGGTTCAAGATCTGACATTTGTGGTTTGGAGCATATTTGACAGTATATCTTACAAGTAAAGAGCACTTTCCACCTCATATGTTCTTTAAAAAATGCATCTGTACAGGAGGCACACAAGCTAGCTGATTCTTAGGAAGAATCCTATAAAGTCAAATGATATACTTTCATCATCATATTTGCAAATAGGATGAAAATGCTCATAGATTACTTATGTTCTCAAAACTTTCTATATTTGGTTAATAAAATTCTGCCTGGAGCACTAGGTGCTTTTTGCAGTTCATGCAGTTGTCCTGAGGGTTTAACACTCCATGCTCATGTGGAACCACACTAAATTCAGCTTGATATTAAGCAAGTCACTGTATTAAGCAAGTCCCTATCAAGACTAAAGATGTTTGAGTAAACTAGGCTTTAGTGTCACAGATGGATTTGGGAAATGTACCTGATATTCCAAGACCTGTATAAGACCATGTGTTCTCTTACTTTGGTAGCATCTGACAGTAAGATTCCCAAGGAAGTTTAGAAGGAGGCTCAGGTGGTCGTATATATAAAGCTCTATTCTAAGATCAGTAAAATGAACTTTAACATTGCAAAAACTCTGGAATGCATTAGAAAACATATTTTCCCACAAGACAAATTAGCCGAAATAAACAGAATTTGTGACGTTTAACATAATTGAATGTTACCCAATTTTATGTAGTTCTAGGTCAGATAGACTATGACCTGATACATTTTTTCTCCCACCCTATCCAGCAATCTGTTTCAAAATTACTGCAAAACATCGTCTTTAGGAAGCCAATCATTAATTATTTATGAGCAGTATTCTACTAAGAGAGTTTAAGCTGCTTGCTTGAGTTATAAACTCAATGGAAGGAAGTATAGAAGCTTTTTTTCCCACCTTTTCAGGCAGGGAATGATTCATTAATTCCTGAGTATATATAAACATTTGGGAGGCAGCAGCATCTTTGTGATAAAGCATTTTTATTACCAATCTGGACGATGGGGTAGAATGCACCCTCAGTAAATCCGCAGATGACACAAACATAGGGGGAGCAATGAACTCACCAGAGGGCCATACTGCCATCCAGAGGGACCTTGATAGGCTGGAGAGCTGGGCTGACAATAACTTTGTGGAGTTCAACAAGGAGAAGTGCAAAGTTCTGCACTTGATAATGAACAACCCCAGGTACCAGGACATGTCAGCTGGAAAAGCCACCCAGCTGGAAAGCAGCTTGGCAGAAAAGGACCTGAGTGTTCTGGTGGACACCAAGCTGAAAATAAGCCAGCAATGTACCTTTGCTGCTAAGAAGGCAAGGCTGTATTTAGCAAAGTAACGTCAGCATGTCAAGGGTGGTGATCCTTCCCCTCAGCATTGGTGAGGCCACACGTGGAGTACTGTGTCTGGTTATAGGCTTCCCAGTACAAGAGAGACATGAACATACTGGAGGGAGTCCAGTGCAGGGCCACAAAGGTAACTGGAGGACTGGAACATCTGTTGCACGCAGAGAGGCTGAGAGAACTGAGGCTGTTTAGCCTGAAGAAGAGGAGACTCAGAAGCAGATCTTATCTATAAATACCTGAAAGGAGAGTGCAAAGAGGATGGAGCCAGGTTCTTTTCAGTGGTGCCCTGTGCCAGGACAAGAGGCAATGTGCACAAACTGCAGCACAAGAGGTTCTGTCTGACCATCAGGAAGCAATTCTGTACTGTGCAAGCTCATGGAGCACTGGCACACGTTGCCCAGAGAGTCTACCTCCTGGTAGATCTTCAAATGCTGTCTGGACACGGTCCTGGGTGACCCGCTTTTAGTGGTGCTAGTTGAGCATGAGGATTAGTCCAGATGGCCTCCTGCCATTTTGTGATTCTGTGATTTGCCTCAAAAAGCATTGCTCATCTTAGTTCTACTGTGTAACTGAAGGCCATTCATGTCTCACTCTGCATGCCTTAGTTTCCCCTGCTGTAACTTGGCATGTGCCTTTTTTTATGGAAATCCTAGTGCTCTATGATTAAGATACTCTACATGGAAGTTATGCTGTCATGTTTGTGAGAGCAGCCCCTGTCTAAGTAGGACAGAATGTGGAAGAGATGGTAGAACCTTGTTTTTCATAGCCAGCAGAAGAAATACTTGATTTTGTATCTGCAGGAGGACTACAGGGTAGAACAATGGTGATATTCCAAAGGACTGATCTGTCAATAATGATGTTACTATATCAATAGAAAGAAGAACAGAAGTAAGTGTTCAGAGAACTGGCACATTCTCTTTGTCCATAACATAATGAATCACATATTGCACTGCTATGTTGCACAAGAGCAAACCTGGGATTCCTCTGACTGGGCTTCAGACCAGTGAGATAACACAGGCAGATCAGCATAGGCACAGGGTTGTGCTGAAGCAGTCCTGTGTAATCTGGACCGGAAATACCTCAGTACGGGGGCAATTAGTGAAGGTCGGCCTGAACTGATAGATGTGGGCAGCCCTCAACTGCCTGGGCCACCAGTAAAAATTAAGGACCTAAAATTTCATTTTCGTATCCTATTTTTCCAGGGATTGGCACAAGTTTTTGAGTTAAGCGTCCAACTTTTCTTACTTTCACAACTCAGCTAGCTCCAAGGACTACAGGCAGCACAGCAGCCTCTTACCACTATATTAAATGTCTAGTCTATTCTATGATGTAAGAAAACGGTCAGAGCATGTTTAGTTAAGGACTGTCCAATCGTATCCACTGTCCTCAGACTGTACCTTGTTTAATGCATAAAGACAGGACAAACTCACCAGTGATAAAAAGGTTTAATTGGGTTTAATTTGGGTATCTAGGCAGATCTATAGTAAAGTAAATACTTGCTCTAATTACAACACATTGATTAACTGCCTTCTGGGAAACAGTACAGCACTGCAGTGACAACAAAGTTGCTCATGATTGTGTGTATATATATAGGTGTGTGTATATATATATATATATATATATATATGAATGTGTATATATATATGTAAGTGAAATATTCCAGATTGACAACATTGTAGTAGGGGAAAAATAAAAAAAAATAAAAAAAAAATTGGCCCTGTATACAGTATAGGATTTTTCCTTTTCTTTGTTCACAAGTACATTTTACCATGGGTGATAGAATTTTTGCATCATGAATATTTTATACCAGACTTTAGCCAAAACCATGATATATCCCAGAAATTAACTTAGGGAAATCTGGTTCTCATTATTCTCTGATGTTCATTGATTTATTTGCTTTCTCAAACAAAAAATTTTAGTCCCTAAACTTGGTATCTACTTAGCTTGTTCTTAACCCTTCCATGTGGGGAGGGAGGGAGAATAATTTATTTCTTGGGAAAGTGTTGAATCACTCTTTTTTCATGTTATTGGAATAACTTCTTCTATTATTTGCATCAGAATAAATCAAAATATTTTCCATCTATATGTGTAGAATTTGGACTATATTGTACGCTCTTATATTTGCATTTGAAAAACTTAACAAAAGTAGAAATGTATTCATATGACATATAATTTTATATATTCCTTAGATATCTATGCCCCAAACTGAAATTCACTCTCTTCCCTCCTCCCATTTCAATCCCCACCCAACATTTGAGTAACTCTGAAAGCATCTGGACTCATCAGCCTCACCACATTTGGACCTGGATGTTCTCTAGGCACCTGCAGTTCTGCATTGTCTGCATGCCCAGATCTACCCAGGTCTTAATGGGATGCAGAAACTCAGCTGCATGATGCCAAAGTTCCCTAAAGGGTTGAATCCCATAAACATGCCTGAAACCCAGTTCATGTGTTCTAGCAGGACAAGGCCTCTCACAAGCTATAATCATTTTTGTTATCTTTCAAAACAGTTGTTTTTTTTTGTTTGTTTATTTGAAAAGAAGTGGTGTTCACTGGCTTTTACAAAATAGTCAGATTATTAGTGGATTTACCCATGAGATTCTTTAACCTGGGTCATATTCCTTCAGCCCCAGCTCCTTACATCCTATGGATTTGTCTATTAATCACATACATAATTGTGTGTTATAGTACTTACTACACTGTCTGGAGCTATACTGTTGTACCATAAAGACAGCGATGTTACTGGGTTGAATTGGAGGCGACTGATTTCCATGGATTATTTACATGTTTAACATATATGGTAAAAATATACAAAGGAAAATAAGAAAGGAAAAACAAAGTTTTGGAAGTCAGGTGTTTCTTTGTAAACTCCCTTCCAGCCCCATAGGCATCCTGTTTGTTGTGCAATAGCTCAGGTTCAGCAGGAGATAAGAAAACTACTGAATAACACAACTGTGAAGAAAATTATTTTTCCTCCTTTAGTCCAAGAACGGACTTCCTCTCCAAATTTCTACCAACTTGTTTTTCTCTGCTTAGGAACAACTTCATCACTTTCAACTTCTAGTGTTCTTAAAAACAACAACAACAACAACAAAACAAACACCACTAATGCCTATGTACCTATGTGGCCATGGGAAGGAGGTGGGAAGAAGCATCTTCCTGACAGTGTGATTTAGGAGTTTAAACTGTGAGAAGTAGAGGACATTTAGACAGTGTCCTGAATCAAGAAACAGCCCACTGATGATTACAACTGAAGCAGGAGATCGAGTTGCCATGCAGTGACTTGTTCAACCCTTCTGGTATGATTCACTGCAATTACTACTACAATGCAGTAAAGTGCTGCCTTTTGAAATGCTGAGCATGCTTCTCCTAACTTCCCTAAAAACAAACAAGAAAGGAGGCCATAAAGTGGTAGGATCTGGTTTTCTTTAAGTTCTGCAGTCTTGAGACATTTAAATTCAATATAAAATCTTAAACCAAAACCAAACCAAACTAAAACAAACAAACAAACAACAACAACAACAAAGACACTTTGAATCAGAATTCAGAATTTTGCAGGACTGTGTCTAACCCAGAGGATTGGTATTAAGACTCAGAACATCTTACCTCATGGCCACAATTTTAAATCAAATTAATAACTACACTGACAGAAACTATCATTCTGTATGCATTCAGTAGCTTGTGTGAAACTAGAGAGCTATGCCAAGCAATGATGCCAATTAATTCAGGTAGTTAACAGCACTTAGCCATGTCAGTGGTGTTTTTCACTTTACAAACATGACTGCACATTTCATCACTAGACCATTAATGTCTTCCTTTTACACCTTGTCCGGGATAAACAGATCCTTGCTAGAAGAAAGCCCTAAAGTAGACCCAGTTGTGATCACACATGAACTCCTTTGTCTACAGGTGACTGACAAAGAGCAGCTGAACTGAACTTTGGTTCATCTGTCCCCACATTTGCAGGCAGACCTCTCACATTGCAGCTCTCTCTACTCTTCTGGTTTGTTCCACACAATCCTTCATTTTAGTAAATCGCATTATGAATATCATTAATGCTAAAGAGAAGATTATCTTTGTGTATTTTTAAAGTCATTCTCTACCAGAGAAAATGTTTCATAAAATTCACCTGAGAATACAGCAAGATGATGCTTTAGACTATTACCTAATTTTAAAATATAGTAACTGTTATATGTTTAGATTGTTTGTTTAATATTTAGAATTTGCAGTTTGTAAACAACACAAAATGAGGAGGAAAGGCTGATAACCCAAAGGCTGAAAGAACCGGGGCGGAGCAGAAGAACGCAAGTTCTGCCTGAACATCAGGCAGCACTTCTATGCTGAGTGGGTGACTGAGCCCTGCCACAGCTTGCCCAGAGGCTGTGGAGTCTCCTCCTTGGAGACCTTCAAAAGCTGCCTGGACGTGGTCCTAGGCACCCTGCTCTGGGTGTCTCTGCTGGAGCAGGGGATGGACCAGATGAGCCCCAGAGGCTCATCCAACCACATTCTGTGGCACATGTCCAATATCAGACATTCTGTGATTCCCTGATTTCATTCGTTCTTTTAATTCATTCTGCTTATATTGTTTTAATAACCATAGGAGTTTTTAAAAGATTTTTAGTGTTAGTATCTGGTCAAAGCATATCTCTGTCCACACTTCTGCTAAAAGTTTTTCACAAATGAGTCATCTAGAAGAGACTTTTGAGATAGTAGACCCAGCATTTAGCTGTGCCACTCTCTCCTATGTTATGCTACCCCAATGCAGCGGGACTGAACCACAGCTGTGGAATCAATAAGTGAAGGCAATATATGGGCTTGTCTATAAGAGCAAAACATGGTGACATGTATGCATTTGATGTTGTACTTTATAGATCAGTAAGTGTGCCATTATTTATAGGTTATCTTTCATGTGAAACATTTGAATTACATTTAGTCTTGCTGAAAATATCCTGAGTATGCATCTTCTTTTCTTTTGTTAATTGTTGAAAAAGATCATATTTGCAACTTTATTCAACAAACCCTTGCATGAACCTGAAAAAATGAGTTCTCTAAAACTAGCAGAGACACAGATCCTAAAATAAAAATAATAATAACAATAATAATTGTATAACTCAGTTTTAGACTGAAAGCTACTGGAAACTTGCTTATTTGAAATTTAATTATCCAAAATGATAGAAAGAAAATGCTAAAAATTTTCCTCTAAATGAGGCTGAAAATTCACTGTATCATGTGCTGCCGAGTGAAAAAATTAATAGCAAACTCATTGTTTCCCATAACATGTTAGCTACCTGCTTATAGTTGAAATGGCTTGTGTCACTAATATCTTTTTAAATTCCTGAAAATAATTTTTTACCAGTAACACAAAGAGTCCACAATATTAGTGTTATACTTGTAGGCTGTCTGCCAAACTTTTAAAAGGCCATTGGATACATAACACAATGAACATGAGGGATTATTAAAAATAAACTCACATCTTGGTACTTAAACATTTTCTCTCTCTTTTCCTTAAGAAGTAATCACTACAGCATATATTGGGGAAAAAATACATAAGCAAGGGCAGCAGAACTAGATGATATTTTTATGTGAAAGAATCCATTAAAAATGCTTTTTGGCTGTCTGTTTGTGCCCTTGAGTCTCATGAGTACAGTTGGCAAGAAGAGAAAATCACTTATGGACTCAAAAAATGATATAGTACATTTCCTACCCTTTAAAATCCTTTAATGTGTCCCCAGCATCCCATGTAATTTAGGGAGGAACATTAGAAAGCTGGGATGCTTTTCTGAACCTTATTCAAATAATTTCAAATACTTTGGGTTGCAAAAATGGATGGAAATTCTGTGAGGAAAGCCTTTCTTTTAGATTTTCATACCTTTTGCATGGAATTAATCAGTGTAGGTCACTGCAGAAATGAAAGAACATGGAACAATGGCAGAGTCTAATCATATCTTCCCAGTTTCAGCAATTTGATGATCTACATTTCAGTTGATTCTGAGGCAGTAGGAGATATTCCTTTTTGGGACAATGGTAAGGCCTGTTGAACAGGCTAAACTAATTTATTTAATTTTGCTGGGATGTACTTTAGGGATTAATAAGGAACAGCAACTGATGCCTTGCCACATGCTCTTTGGACTGTGATTTCTTTACTCTTAGCTGTTTCACAGCCTTTCTCAAGCCCAGAAAACAATCATAAATCAAGCTAAATATTTATATAGCTTTTTGGCATTTTACATGCATGAGTGAAAAAGACTATGGGTAAGCTGATCATAAAAATTCCAAGGAAAAATATTTTATGGAAATTTGCCGATTTGTCAAAATACAAATGGTTTACAGAGGCTGTTTGATTGTGCTAATGTTTTAGTGGATGTAAAGAGGGTCTATCTTGCTTGCAAATACACTGTGCTGAGAGAATTAACAGATAGTCCAGAATACATCCCACAAACATAGCCATGAAATTCATCAATGGAAGTGTTCCAGATTTTTTACTAGTGAAATATAAAGTAGAGTTTTGTCTCAGGAATCTCCTTTGAGATTATTAAAAACTAAAACACATTTGGGAGACTGTTTTAGGCTGGAGTAAATAACTTCATTAACAAGGATAATTATTGAATAAATATATAGGGTAAGATCACTACCACTTACCCTAAGTGCCCAGAGTATGCAACAAGGCTCCAGAAGCTAGTAAAGGAGACTGTTAATTGTCTTGAAAGATAAGTTTGCATGCTAAATATGAACAATGGTCAACGTAGAACAAGGATGCTGACTCTAACCAGTAAGAAAGACTGGATACATTGTGTGTCTGAACTCCTCCTTTTCAAGGAAGTATTTGTTTATGGCACAAATCTATTCATCCTTAATCAAAAATAAAATGGGGATTCTGATATGCTTAACATAGTAAAGATAATTTAATTTTAGACAAAAATTTGAACCAGAATCTTCTGTTTCCTTAATGCCCCAACTATGAGGTTACAGGACAATCTTAGAAGAAAAAAAAATAATCCCTTGTTCAGTAGGAGCTATGACAATGTACAGCTAGTGGGCTGGAGGAAATGGTATATTTCTTCCATGGCCATGAATGTTTGTGTTCTGCATTCTAAGCTACAAAGACCAAGGTTATTTTAATAAATTAAGGTGGATTGGGGGTTTGGCTGTGGACAATATAATTTGATCACATAAGCCCTTAGACTGATAGCATGGATGCTAACAAAGTTTTGGCTTGGGCCCAGTTAGCACTTTCTAAAACAATTCCAAAACATAGTTCAGAATTTATGAAATGGCTACCTTATTCTGGGGAGACCATGGAATTGCACACAGACAGATAATTCCAGTTGGCCTCAAGGCCAAAGAATTGGTCTATTGTTTATAGGTGTCATTATAGAAAGGCCAAGGAGCAGAGGAAGTAGTCAAGGTTTGTCTTACTTCTTCTGGTTAACTCTGAAGATGGTTATTCAGGCTTTTTCCTGCCTAACTGTTGTCAGCTAGCTACAGTCTCACAGGCAGGACATTTCCATAGGATATAGAAAAAGTCTGTAACACTACTCTTGCTCTTTCCAACTCTTCACTGTGAGTCTTCTAGACCAAGATACCTAGCTAAATGTTATACTGACCAAGAGTAATATTGGAAATCATACAAAAAAATGGTTTTGTCTATGTTTAATTGAAAGCTGAGTGGATCATGTACGGCACTTGGGTTCTCTTCAATCCATGCTATCTGCAATATGAGTCTGAAGAATCGAGATATACAGTGGAAAAAATAAATAAATAAATAAATAAATAAATAGAGAAATACAGTATTGTGAGCTACCTGGGAGTTTTGTTTAGCATCACAACTGCCAATAGATAGGACCAGAACAGTCTCATGATATCTTCTACTTGTAAAATATAAAATAGAATATGTATGCACTTACACATAAAGTCACAGAATGACTGTGGTTGGAGGCCATCTGGTCCAATCCCCTTGTTCAATGAGCACCTCCAAGAGCAGGTTGCCTGGGACCATGGGGATCTCCCAGGAGGTAGACTCCACAACCTCTCTGGGCAATGTGTGCCAATGCTCCATGAGCTTGCACAGTTCAGAATTGCCTCCTGATGGTCAGATGTAACTGCTTGTGCTGCAGTTTGTGTACATTGCCTCTTGTCCTGGCACAGGGCACCACTGAAAAGAACCTGGCTCCATCCTCTTTGCACTCTCCCTTCAGATATTGCTATTTATTGACAAGATGTCCCCCCTTCTCCAGGCTGAAGAGTCCCAGCTCTCACAGCCTTTCCTCATAGGAGAGATTCCGGTCCCTTATCTGGGGGAAGGGAAACATCATCTTCATGTTTCATTGTTGGTCTATTTGCAGTATATCAACATATATCTTGTACTGGACTATCTCTTGTACTATGTATCTTTTTTACTTAAGTTATTCGAGTGACTTGACTAACCAATTTACAAATTAATACTAGGTGCTTCCTGATGTGTTTTTTCCTAAGTCTACTGCCTTCATTTCCTATAAAATGGGTAGATGAACAGAGGTGTCTGAAGTCCAGAAGGAGTTCTTCACAAGACTTTAGACACTTAGAATTCCTTCATGCTTTCACCTTTACCCACTTTCACAGAATCACAGAATCACAGAATTTCTAGGTTGGAAGAGACCTCAAGATCATCAAGTCCAACCTCTGACCTAACACTACCAAGTCCTCCACTAAACCATATCCCTAAGCTCTACATCTAAACATCTTTTAAAGACCTCCAGGGATGGTGACTCAACCACTTCCCTGGGCAGCCTGTTCCAATGCCAAACAACCCTTTCAGTAAAGAAGTTCTTCCTAACATCCAACCTAAAACTCCCCTGGTGCAATTTTAGCCCTCATCCTGTCACCAGGCACATGGGAGAACAGACCAATCCCCACCTCGCTACAGCCTCCTTTAATGTACCTATAGAGAGCGATAAGGTTGCCTCTGAGCCCCCTTTTCTCCAGGCTGAACAAACCCAGCTCCCTCAGCCGCTCCTCGTAGGACTTGTTCTCCAGATCCCTCACCAGCTTGGTCGCCCTTCTCCAGACTTGCTCGAGCACCTTCATATCCTTCTTGTAGCGAGGGGCCCAAAACTGAATACAGTACTCAAGGTGCGGCCTCACCAGAGCCGAGTACAGGGGGACAATCACTTCCCTAGACCTGATGGCCACACTGCTTCTTACACAAGCCAGGATGCTGTTGGCCTTCTTGGCCACCTGAGCACACTGCTGGCTCATATTCAGCCGACTATCAACCAATACTCCCAGGTCCTTCTCTGCCTGGCAGCTTTCCAACCACTCCTCTCCCAGCCTGTAGCTCTGCTTGGGGTTGTTGCCCCCCAGGTGCAGGACCCAGCACTTGGCCTTGTTGAACTTCATACAGTTGACCTCAGCCCATTGGTCCAGCCTATCCAGATCCTCCTGCAGAGCCTTCCTGCCCTCGAGCAGATCAACACATGGCCTTCCTGCCCTCGAGCAGATCGACACACTTTCCTTTACTTAGAACAAGTTTAGATGACTTAAACACTTTTGGAATGATGGATTCAGATATGAAAAGGAAGTATCTGACTTAGACTGCCTGAGTTGTATCTATAACTCTTCGCTTTCCAAAGAAATCAGCTTAAAATTCAGTAGATCTATTGTTCAGGGAATAAGGATGCTTACAATATCCTAAAGTCAACAGACTCCAATATGCCTGAAATTGCCCATAAGTCTAGGAAGAAATTAATCAGGACTCCAAACTATAACTCAAAGTAGGTAGCTTACTTAAATTACAGTATGTTTTGAGCTTGACTTGTAGTTAGAAACAGAGACTGGGGTTGTGACAGCGTGAATATTTACATTTTTAGAATGTTAAATGCTCCTCAAATATTTTGTCTTTCATTCCTGGGCCTTCAAACAGATTTTTATCTCTTTCAGTGTTACATATATTGCTGATATTTTGGCCTTTTGTTCCAGAGATGTAATAATATTTATACAGTCATACATACATGTGTACTTATGTGTATATATGTGTAGAGGCACACACATGTATGCATATATATACACATATAATTTTGAAAATAGCTGTTTTCTTCAGGTTTGTTGATAGCTTGAATTAATGAATGGCTAGCATTTTGGCAAATACAGACAGAATTTTAACCCAGTGCTCATAAAACTAAGCAAAATCGTGGAATTTTATCTAAAAACGGATATTTTGTGTCATGTCTCATATTATTGTTACATATGATCCATAAGGTCTGCTGAAAAAATTATACATATATAAAAACAAAAACGAAACAAAACAAAACAAAAAACACTGGAAAGCAGAATTATTAATGAAAATCAGATTCTATTTAAAGCTGGTGTTTTAGCATTATTCAAAAACTATGTGATTTCTGACTACAACAATCTTCACTTACCCATTTCATGACAGTTTCTTTTAATTATATTTACTCAGAAGCAATTCCCATTTTTATTTTCTGACAATTTCTTCTCTCTCTCTCTCTCTCTTTTTTTTTTTTTTTTTTTTTTTTAAGTAATGATGTAAGATGTTGGAATGGGTAGTGGACAGAGTACAATTTCTCTAAGTAGACTGAGCACGTTTTTTATGCTGTGGCATTCATTAAGGACTTGTTTGAGCAATACAATGTATAAGTAACTTGGTCTCATATGCTCTCTATATTTAGTAAAGAAGCTTGTTTGGAACCCTGCTGTGCCCATGTGGTTTCTATATATAATTTTGTTGTATAACAAGAGGAAAAGACAAAGCAACCCATAACATGTCCCGTATTGTACAAGAGACAAATGAAGATCATCTCTGCTGCCAATAGTTCACTGTCCAACATCTCTGACTTGATCATTACTTTATTGGATGGACCCCCACCCTCATACAGAGCTCTAAAATAGCCAATGGACTGCTTCAGATATACTGGTCTCTGCATATGTAATTTATTACAGGGCTATGGCCCAAAATACATACATAAGAAAGAACACAGAGAAGAAGAGAGGAAGGAATATATACACATCTCAGTTGTCATATTCAAAGATATCTCAAAGGCATGCAATTTCCATTAAAACTCAATTGAATGTCACTAATAGAAGGCCATTCAGCCACGTCACATACCAAAAGAACATTGTACCTGGAAAAGTTGTTGGTAATGTTCTTCCTATCCTATATGGAACATTTGTGCATTCTGACCAATACAATTTGCAAATAAATAAATTAATAGAAAGGTTAATTTCAACTATTTAATGGCTTCCTATAGAGGAGTAGACTATAAATGAGCTTGTAGCTGCATTTTCAAATTATTTCCAAATGCAGTTATATTTAATCGTGGATAATGTCAATAATCCTTAATATTTTAAGCTGTTCTGTAGCTCCACTGTGAAGCATAAAATGAACTAAGTAATATGAAAACGCAAGGTCCTGCATCTGGACCAGGGCAATTCCAAGCACAAATACAGGTTGGGCAGAGAGTAGATTGAGAGCAGCCCTGATGGGAAGAACTTGGGGGTGTTGGTAGATGAGAAGCTCAACATGAACCAGCAATGTATACTTGCAGTCCAGAAAGCCAACCATATCCTGAGCTTCATGAAAAGAAGGGTGGCCAGCAGATCAAGGAAGGTAATTCTCCCTCTCAGCTCTGCTCTCATGAGACATCTTGGAGTACTGTGTTCAGCTATGGGGCCCCCAACACGAGAAGGACATAGACCTATTAGAATGAGTCCAGAGTCCTCTCCCATGAAGACAGGCTGAGGGAGTTGGGGTTGTTCAGCATGGAGATGAAAAGGCTCCAGGGAAACCTTACAGCAGTCTTCTAATACCTAAAGTGGGCACACAGGAAAACTGGGGAGGTACTCTTTGTCAGAAGATGTAATGATAGAACAAGGAGTACTGGCTTCAAACTAAAACAGGGTAGGCTTAGATTAGATCTAAGGAAGAAATTCTTTACTCTGAGGATGGTGAGGCAGGGGAACAGGCTGTCCAGAGAAGTTGTGGATGCACTATCCCTGGAAGTGTTTAAGGCCAGGTTAAATGGGGCTTTGAGCAACCTGGTCTGGTGGGAGGTGTCCTTTCCCTTGTCAGGGGGAGTGGAATGAGATGACCTTTAAGGTCCTTTCCAACCCAAGGCATTCTATGATTATGAAATTATGATTCTATGATTAATCTGCCTGAACCCTAATCAGATCTTATGGGTATTATGTTTTTGCTTGTTTGTTTGTTTGTTTTTCTGGGTTCTTCTCAAGCTGATAGAAGCTGTTACTATAGTAAGGATAGCCAACTCAATGTAAGGTTTTATCTTTCGTGCATCTAATACAATCCTTTAAATTAAAAATAAATAAATAGTAAGGTGGAGGAGACAGGATGGAAAGAAAGGTAAAATGCAATACTTCTATGCAAGGGAAGTGTTGTTTTCTCCAGCTTGCAGTAACTTCAAATAAAGACTGGATACTCAAGTCAAAAACTAAAATGCAAGGCTATTAACATATGAAATGTAGTTGCTTTCGCTTGAGTACCATGTGCAGTTTCAGGTATCACAGTACAAGAAAGATATAAAAGTGTTATAGAGTGTCCAAAAGGAAGGCTACAGAGATGGTGAAGGGTCTGGAGGGCAAGGCGTATGAGGAGCAGCTGAAGTCACTTGGGTTGTTAAACTGAGAGAAGAGGAGGCTGTGGGGAGGCCTCATGTTAGCCTGCAGCTTCCTTTCAAGGGAAGCAGAGGGGCAGGCACTGAACTCTACTCTCTGAGGACAGCGACAGGACCCAAGGGAACGGCATGGTGCTGGGACAGGGGAGGGTCAGGATGGGTGTTTGGAAATGGTTCTTCACTGAGAGGGTGTAGTGGGTTTACATAGAAAGGTTTTGAAAGCAGGGAGCTGAAGGGGTGGCTTCTTTGTGAAGAATACTGAGGTTGTCCAATGTTAGATAAGGGCCAGTTTCAGCCTGCTTCATAGGGACCCACCACTGCCCAGAGCTGAGCCATTAAGAGATGTTTGCACCTCTGTGAGATCAGATTTAAGGGGAGCAAGCTGCTGCACAACAGCAGCTGGAAGAGTGAGGAGTGAGAACCAGCCCTGCAGAATGCAAGGTCAGTGAAACAGGAGGGCAGGAGGTGCTCCAGGCACGCAGCACAAGTTCCCCTGCAGCCTTTGGAGAGGCCCCTGGTGGAGCAGACTGTCCCCCTGCACCCATGGGTCCCACATGGAGCAGATCTCCACACTGCAGCCCGTGGAGGAGACCTGATGGAGCAGGTGGATGTGGCCTGGAGGAGGCTGCGGCCTCTGGAGAGCCCCTGCAGGAGCAGGCCCCAGGTCAGAGCTACAGCCCATGGAGAAGAAACCACGCAGGAGCAGGGGGTCTGGGGAGAGCTGCAGCCCGTGGGGGACCCATGCTGGAGCAGTTTGCTTATGGGGGATGGACCCCATGGTACGGAGCCATGTGGGAGCAGTTCTTGAGGAGCTGCTGCCTGTGGTCAGCCCCCGCAGGCTCAGTTCAGGAAGGACGGCATCCTGTGGGAGGGACCCCAGGTGGAGCAGGGGCAGAGAGGGACTGTGAGGGAGCGGCGGAGATGAAGTCCTATAGAGTGACCACAGCCCCATTCCCTGTTCCCCTGTGCCACTTGGGGCAAGGAGGTGGGAAAAGGTGGATGGGTCGGGAGGGAAGGTGGTTTTTATCATTTATTTATTTATTTATTTATTTATTTATTTATTTATGTATTTATTTTAATTTCTCACTGCTCTAGCTTGTTAGTAATAGGCAATAAATTTTATTATTTTCCTTATTCTGCGTCTGTTTTGCCTGTTAAGATAATTGTTGAGTGATCTCCCCATCCTTATCTCAGCCCTTGAGCCCTTTCCATCTTATTTTTGCCCCTCTGTCCCTCTGAAGAGGGGCAGTGAGAGAGTGATTGTGGTGGAGCTCAGCTACCCAGCTGGGTAAAACCGCCACAGACAGTGGTTGGGCACTATAACAGGCTCCCCAGGGCAGTGGCCACAGCACTGAGCCTGCCTGAGTTCAAGAAGCATTTGGACAACTCTCTCAGACATAGGGTCTGATTTTTTGTGTGGTCCTCTGGAGACACAGGAGATGGACTCGATGATCCTTGTGGGTCCCTTCCAACTCAAATATTCTATGACTTTATGATTCTATATTTTATGGAAGTTCAAGCTAGATAATAAGAGAGTCATTTCTGTCCCTAAACCATTTGAATCAGCAAATCTGCTATATTCCTGATATAAAGAATTAATCCTCCTTTATTCAAGGATGATTTTCTGTTGGTAGTGCACATTGGTACAGCTGGTAATTCCTTTCTAAATCCCACAGTTTGTTCCTAATGACCTCCTTTTCTGTAATATAGCTGAAGGAAAAAGTAAGTAACCAATACCCAAAATAGCTACTTCATTAGAAATATTATTCTCAGGAAAAAAAAATAATAAAAATAATATATATATATAGGATTAGGTTCATAAAATTAAAATATAAACATTGATATTAAAATTTCCTTTTAAAGAAGATTTTAGTATTGCAACAGGTTTTCCCTTCTTCTGACTATGCTTCTTGTTTTCATGCAATAATAAGATCCGCTGATTGGGAAAAGTGGAAAATATAACCTATCTCAAGTCCTAATCGTTGCACCATCTTTCCCAGCTTTGTTGGATTACATTTTAAAGTTCTGGCATATAAAAATGCTACAAGTGACTTGCCTGTGATAACACAGCAAGTACCAGAAAAATCATATAAAGTCTCTGGTCTAACAAGAATTACATTTAGAGATTTTTTTCCTTGGGGGTTGGGGTGCAGCTCATGGCATATTTCTGTTCATCAGATAGCTTGCTCAGCAGTCAGTGATACATCCTTAGAAGTATGAAGCACGTTTGCTCTGCTGTGCAAACAGGGATATACATTAAAATATATATATTATTATTTTTATTTTTTTTTTAAAGACATCATTTAGTGGTTGGAAGTTATTTCCAGTTTGCAACCACTGGAAGGGTTGCCTGGAGAAAACTTTTCCCTCTGTTATTACAGAATAATAGTTTGTGGATGTTGAAAAGCAAACACAATTTGTGGTTTTCTTTCAAGTTACACTGCAGGGCTATCTCCCGCTTAGTATTTTTGCATCATGTTGTTTGGGAAAGGTCACGTTTTTACTTTCAAGACACCATTCATATTTAGTTCCCTCTTCTAATCTGCAAATAGTTACCCAAGAGTCAGGAAGCCAATTAATTGGTTACAAATGCTGCTCCAAGTGGCATTTTGTTAATTGTCAACATTTTCATTGTGTTAAATTCAGGTAACTTCCATCATTTGAATTTCTTGCCTTAAATGAAAACTGAAAAATCAGCAATGGTACATGCAGGGATATGGCAGTCACTGGGGTCTGCAATTTGAAACCAAAAATTTCTATTTATGTGATAATGAGTGAAACAGTCACCTAGGACTTGTTGTCACTATGTTGGGCTTTCTAAAGTAGCTCAGATTATCTTCAGTTACAGCAGTCTGGCGTATATACTTCAGCTAGGGCCAAATGTGATGCAAATTTTACAAGCAGCATGTTGCTTTTAGTATTTACTGGAAGTATTACACACCACTGAAAACAAGATTCTCTTTGATGTAAAGGTTGTGGAGTTAATTATGATTAAATCATCAGGTACTATGTGTGGCAAGGAGACTATCGAGTTTTTACAGTAGTGTGATGGCTAACAACACCATGAATTAGTCAATTAAACTATATTTTTGTTAGTCTAGCTCCCAGACAAAAGTCATGGAAATAGGTCTGTCAGTCCCCACTTTTAGTTGTTTTTGCTGATGTACAATGTTTCTTACACTCCCTTTATCCTTTATTATACTGTTCTTTCTCCGCTGCTCCTAAAAATTAGATGATTTTTTCCACTGAGGAGCTGAGGACTGTTGCTGACAACGTGAGATCACTGTATAAAGAGTGGGAATTATATTCTCATGTATCCAAACCTTTTATGAAATAATTAAAGAAAACAAAATCTTGTCTATTCTAATCAATGTTACCAGTTGCTCGCAACCCATACTTCCTTCTTTCCTTCCTTCCTTCCTTCCTTTTTTCCTTCCTTCTTTCGTTCCTTCCTTCCTGTCAGTACAAACAATCAGGTAGCACAGAAGAGCTCCATGAGGGATTAAATCAGACCTTGAACCTTGTAAATATAACAAAGGTTGACCGTGCTACAGGTTCTTTCCACATAAGTAATCACGGCAGTCCTAAACTGGTCCTTATTGGACCTTGGTTAAGCCATACTCTGGCTTAACAGAAAAAAAAAATAAATAAAATAAAAATCACAGCTATGACAATTACATGTGCAATAGATTTCATAAAATGCCATGGAATCTCCACCTTTGGAGTTACCCAGAACCTGAGATGACAAGACCCTAATCTTAAGGGCTACCTGAGTGAATTCGTTATCTAGCCTTGCTTGATTGGGTTCATTTTCCCAAAGTTCTTTCCAGCCAACATTATTCTACATTCTTATGATTCAAAAGATGTCTTTTATTTTCAGAGAGGTATGCTTTAAAGAATGATGCTTTTCTGTTTCATGTTTCAACTTCAAAGTGATGGTTTGTATACAACTTATGGATTACTCCTCTATGAAGTTGATTGAACATATAATGTTGTGAAATATTCTGGAGGGTGTTCCCAAAAAAATGTATTTTCTTTTAAAGTGTTCTCTGAGACATGGAAGAATGGAAAAGACATGACAAGAGACCTGGATTGTTACTAATAAGACACAGTTCAAGATAGCCAGTATTCATCACCCAACAGTCCTTCAAGGGTAGGGATTCAGAAAGAATACAAAATTATTCCAAGATGTTATATATGTCTGAGTTTCAAGAGGATCTAGATGGGAGTTGGAAACTAGGTTTTTTTTTGTTTGTTTGTTTGTTTTTTTCTGGAATGAATGTCTCGACTAGTCTTTAGATGAAATAAATAAAAACTGACTGTGATAACTGTGATAACTTATGGAAGATCTGAAAAGACAAAGACCCTCCAAGTCCTTAAACAAGAAGAGTGAATGCATGACAAAATATCAAAGGTCAAAAAACAACCTTTGAATAGAAATTCTCAGGGAATTTTAGGATGTTTTTAGATTAGACTTCCTCAAAACAGGGGCACTATCTTATGAGTACCTGGAATTGTCTGGGTATAAACAAAGAGTCAATTTGAAAACAGTTAAGTTAAAATATACAATGACAGTGGGAAGGTGGAGTGTCTTGGCTTGGGACTACAAAAAAGGACTACATACACTAATAAAAAAATGCCAGTTGATACAGTTACTTGAGTAATTCTACCAATTCCAGCTGGAACAGTTTGGGCCTGGAATGACTAGCCCTTTCCTCAGGAGTCCCTGAGCCTAGGAATGTAACAGAAGGGTTGCAAATAAGGTGGGAGGAGTAAGGTTTTCATAGAAGAGATGGATATAAAAATTATTCTTGAATTAAGTGATCATTAACAGTGTGACCAGCAGGGCTAGGGAGGTGATCGTCCCCCTGTACTCAGCTCTGGTGAGGCTGCACCTCGAGTACTGTGTTCAGTTTTGGGCCCCTCGCTACAAGAAGGACATCGAGGTGCTTGAGCGGGTGCAGAGAAGGGCGACGAAGCTGGTGAGGGGCCTGGAGAACAAGTCCTACGAGGAGCGGCTGAGGGAGCTGGGATTGTTCAGCCTGGAGAATAGGAGGCTCAGGGGCGACCTTATCGCTCTCTATAGGTACCTCAAGGGAGGCTGTAGCGAGGTGGTGGTTGGTTTGTTCTCCCACGTGCCTGGTGACAGGACGAGGGGGAACGGGCTTAAATTGCGCCAGGGGAGTTTTAGGTTAGATGTTAGGAAGAACTTCTTTACTGAAAGGGTTGTGAGGCATTGGAACAGGCTGCCCAGTCACCATCCCTGGAAGTCTTCAAAAGACGTTTAGATGTAGAGCTCAGGGATATGGTTTAGTGGGGACTGCTAGCGTTAGGTCAGAGGTTGGACTCGATGATCTTGAGGTCTCTTCCAACCTAGAAATTCTGTGATTCTGTGTGATATGAGCTGATTAATCTGATTTTAGAACAAGATAGAAACAAATAATGTTTGGGATTTTTAAGAGACAAAATAAGAAACTGGGTGATCAAGTCAAGAAAGTTTATTACATTGATAAGATTAAGGAATTTAACAAAACAAAAAGCTCTATCTGAAACTGTATCACAAGTAAGAGTGGAGACAAATAAGGAGGACTTACAGGGAAGGGGAGAATTGTTATTAATACAGAATGGTAAGGTCTCATTTAAAGGATATATTTCTAATCATTCATATAAAAATCATTTAAAAGGAAACAACAGGTAGGGGTTACCAGGTGATTAATAAAGTAACTATTTTATTATTTAATATAATTTATTATATATATTATCACACGAGGTTCAATAATGCCAAGTGCAACAGGACAAGGGCAATTCCAAGCACAAATACAGGTTGGGCAGAGAGTAGATTGAGAGCAGCCCTGATGAGAAGGACTTGTGGGTGTTGGTGGACAAGAAGCTCAACAAGAGCCAGCAATGTGTGCTTGCAGCCCAAAAAGCCAACCTAGGCTACATCAAAAGAAGGGTGGCCAGCAGGTCAAGGGAGGTGATTCTCCCCCTCTGCTCTGCTCTCATGAGACCCCACCTGGACCCCTGTATTCGGCTATGGGGCCCCAGAACAAGAAAGACACGGACTTATTAGAGTGAGTCCAGAGGAGGGCCATGAAGATGGTGGGAGCACCTCTCCCATGAAGACAGGCTGAGGGAGTTGGGGTTGTTCAGCATGGAGATGAAAAGGCTCCGGGGAAACCTTACAGCAGTCTTCTAATACCTAAAGTGAGCATAGAGGAAAACTGGGGAGGTACTCTTTGTCAGAAGATGCAATGATAGGACAAGGAGTAATGGCCTTAAACTAAAACAGGATAGGCTTAGATTAGATCTAAGGAAGAAATTCTTACTCTGAGGATGGTGAGGCAGAGGAACAGGCTGTCCAGAGAAGTTGTGGATGCACTATCCCTGGAAGTGTTTAAGGCCAGGTTGAATGGGGCTTTGAGCAACCTGGTCTAGTGGGTGGCATCCCTGCCAATGGCTAGGGGTTTGGAATTAGATGATCTTTAAGGTCCCTTCCAACACAAATCATTCTATGACTCCATGATTCTATGATATTTAAAATTGATCTTCCTAATGAAGGATGTTACAAAACATAGATATCTGTTCAATACTATAATGTCTCAAACTGAGTCCTTGCCAAAGCATTCACTTAAAATAAAAGCAGGGATGAAACCAATGACTGACTAGAGTTGACGCAGGAGACGTGTCTGTATCCTAACACCAAGACATTATGGACTAGGTTTGAAAGCGGAGGCATATGCAGTTGCGTGCATACATTTGAGCATGCCTAATATAGCCACAAATATTTAACATGTGCAGGCAAATCACTTTTTTGAAAACATACATTATTAGTTATCTACAAAAATGCTCTGTTACTCCCAGGGACAAAGAGTTAACTTCAGCTAAGTTTTCCAAACAGCTAGTTGAGAAGTCAGAGCAACATGTGAGACTCAGAACTTCTAAAAGGATATTTTGGAAAGTTGAGTTCTCTTTCTAAGCCCTCATAGTAATAATAATTATTTGAATTGATAGTTTTATTTTTTCTTGTCTGCCTCAATTACCTACTTTTTCTATGTGCTTGTTATAAATTAATCCCTCATTGTGGAAGAACTCTATTTTCTTTCTGTCTCTGAAGTGGCTACACATTGTTTAACATGTATTTAGCATTTACAAAGAAATTCATAAAGTATGTGGTATAATCCTTCCTGTCTTGCCCCCGTTCTTCAGGTACTTCTTACCATATGCCAAGAAACTGTGCCAGCTAGACATACTCAACTAAAAGCATATAGCATCTATTTATTGGCTAACACATATGAGGAGGTCTATGCTGCTCAAATTGGCCACTTACATACATCATCAAATTATATTTCAGTGTATACATTTTAAAATCAGAATGCAATTATCTATATTCATTGAAAACATGGAAACTAAAAACCTTTGCATTAGTTTTCAATCGGTTTTATTTGCTAAGAATCACCTTTTAGTGCCATCTCTATGCCACAAAGAACTGTCTTTGAGAGAAATGCCTTTCAAGCAGCCCATATTTGCATGGACATGAAAAGCTTTGTAGTTAACTGATCTCTGTTGTTATTTTTCCCAGTAAAGAGTGGCAAAGCATCCAACAACCTGATTGGTTGGCATGGATTTTGTTTGCTATAATAAAATACAACAAGGGCTGTCAAGACTTATTGCTTCAAATGAAGAGCTGTGTACAGCATGGTTCCCCATAGCAGTCTACATATGGAACCCTTTAAACATTCTTAAGAGACCCATTGGGGCTTCTAATTATTGTGAAACATCTTCTGGCAGAACCATTTCTACCCTTCCAAGAATGCGTTGTAAAAATAATTAGATGATGAGATTTAGATCGAAACCGCTAACTAGTGATTTAAGAGTTTTGCTCATACTATATAGAAAGCTAAGGAAATGAAATGCTGAAAATCTCTTAACATGAAAGGAGAACAGTCCTTTGTGGTTCACATTTTGGGGGGGTAGACAGAGAACGAACTTTTCTTTCTCTCCCTTCTTTCCCCCTCCCCAACTTTAATACTTTGTTTCCTGTGGTTACATGAGGGGGTGGAGATGTTTCTTCATTTTCTAAACATTAAACCACTTGAGAATCTCTCTCCATTTCTGGGGAGCCCTGCTATTAGAGAACAACTTGAGGAGCTTGCTTTAATCAAGCTTAAAAGCTACAAAGAATAGAATCACATTTTATGGCTTTAGAGGCTAAACCAACATGCAGTCAATTAGGTGACATCACTTCTACAAAAAAAGCAGAACATCTTTGTTTAATCAAAACAAACAAACAAGATTAGAAGTTTAAGTGCTGTGATTTAGGAAAGATTCACATATTGAATTAAATCCTGGAGGAGTATGGACGTGGCAGCAATAAAATTTAATCACATGAAATCTGGATGGTCAGCTTAACAGTTGGGTTAGTTTAAATGTGAAGATGAGGGTTTCTGTTTGTTTGTTTGTTTGTTTGTTTTGTTTTGCCAAGAAAAATGAATTCATAGTATACGCAGGTGTTGTGGATTTATTTGGTCCGTTTCCTTGTTTGTTATTTTCTTAATTAAGTCTTCAAATTGAGCTTTTCAACACCTAGATCCATAAAATGATTTTAAACAGAGCTATGGGACCTATTTACATACTGTATTTTCTATTAGCTATTTGCCACGATGCAGGAGGGGACGCATCCTGCTAAGTGTTATAGAAAATGCATTGCCTTCCCTAAAGAGATTATAGCACTGACAAGTCAAAGAATAGCATCACCAGGCTACCATCATTCCTGCCATTTAAGTTCACAATTTACATGCAATCACCGAACCATTTCTCTGTGGGTATTCATATCCAGGCTGCAGCTCAAATGTATTATTTCATCATAACATTTCTAAAATACAACTTTTCCCTTCAGCCCTCATGGCTGCTACTCAAGCAAGCTATCATTACATCTTGTGTTGAGTATTGTTGTGTCCTTCCATGGCCTTGACAAATACAGTCCTGCCATATGGCCTGTTTTTATAGGCCATCACCCTGACCACACAGCTCATCACATGGCATCACTCCTCCTTCACTCTCATATCACCAGGACAACCACAGATCTTCACCAGCAAGGCAGTTCCCAGCTGGTCTGCATGCATCTGACTTGTGTGGGCTTCTAAACACCTTTGTTCTTTTCACATGCTACCTCTTAACTTTTGAAAGAGATTCCCATAGGAGCCAAATTAGTATATTTTTTCCTCTTCTTTAAGGAAGTTTTCTGTTATGGTGGATACAGAAAACACCATCACCTTGCTAGCATGTTAAGATAACTGCTTGTTATTCTTAGAGATACTATGTCACTCATTTTTATATTCCTCAACTGTTAGACTGTGTTCATCCCAGTCCCTTAGCTGTAGATTCTCAGCTTTCTCCAGCAGGAATTGTCCTCTGTTCTCTTTTACAGCACCTGGCACAGAGGGCTTTGGCTCCTAGATATACAGCAATACAAATAACCATAAATGAAAATAAATGAGTTGAGAAATTGCCTGCAGTCACACAGCAGGGCAGTGGCTGATGTAAGATTAGAAATTTTGGGACAGCTGGCTGGAAAACATGAGCCTTAGTCATGTTTTTCTAATTGAAAAATCATATTTGGGATGAAAACTTCAGCTATAGCTGTAAAACTAAGGGACTTATCTTGTGAGAACTAGTTTCTATGATTTTCTGATAACGGTAATACAGACAAGTTATACAGAGATGATTTTAGGCATAAGGCAAATGCTACAGAGCAGAAAATGTTGTCTTCCTTTTTCCTTACTTTTAATCGTGAAACTTTGCCAGTATCATAACCCCTCACCTACCAGAAGTAGAAATTGATGAATCACAACTCTGACCCATGAACAAACCAAACGTGTTAGGTAGAGGAATCTCTTTTGACCTCCAGGTCACCTTCACACATCAATGGTTAACTGCTCGCAATAGCTGGACCTTTGGGGATTGCAGGATAATCACTTTTGGTTTTAATACTGGGATTTATTTATTTATTTATTTTATTTAAACTCTGCTAGTGTGAGATTAAGCAGAAGTACATCTGACAATAATAGTGAGAAGTAGAGGACTCAACAACATACCTTATACCCAGCAAACTGTACTATTCACTGAGATGACTGACTTTACTGTGCAAAGTCTGAGGTTTAGTCCAGAAGTTACTGTTTGCAGTTTTGCCAGCAGCACTATTTATAGTTTCAAGCAATTTGAAATACATCAGAGTTGGACAACACTGCTGTGCATGTGTGCAGGTGGAGAACACATTTAAATACGTCTACAGCTTGTACAGCCTCCATTCCACAGATTTTGTCAGAGTCAGTCCCTCTGAATAAATTTAGCTAACATGCTTAAAGCCTTCACATCCCCAGGAATCAAGAGAAACTTACCTGCTTCATGGACTAGGGATCCTTCTTGGAAACAGTTTCCTGGGTGCTGGAGTGGCCTCGTCTTCTTAGCTGATAAGAGACAGTAAATAGCTTTCATATGAGAACAGAAAAAGAGAGATTTCAATTTGAAACATAATAAATTTCTAAATGAGTGGAAGCATTAGATTTGATGACAACTTCCAGCTAAGGTCTGGAGTATGCTTCTATACAATGATCAACTTCATCAAATTCATCAGACTGTCTATTAGACACATCTTAATCTAAAAAGAAAGAAAAGTGCACTTGCAGGTACTCACCAGTTAAAGTGACAGCAATTAGGCATGCATCTCATCTAACCCAAGTTGTCTATAGCTGCGGCCATCAGATAAGGTGATTGCTTGCTCCAGACTCTTTAAGAGCAAAGAAAGAAAAATAAGGACTTTTAAGGCATGATTCATGTGATCCATCTCAGATGGGTAATTTAAGATGAGACAAATCACAGCATGGAAGAAGCTATGTTCTTTAATCACTGAAAAGTAAGTGTAGGCAAGTAGCTCATATAAAGGCATCAAGGTTTTGTTGGAATAACCTTTTTCTCTGGACACATCAGACAGGTTATTGTTAGGGAACAGATTCACTGCATAGATTAGTTTGTTCAGATGAGATTTTCAGATGAGGCTGCTCAGCTTTTAAAGTACATATATTTATCTACCTTTTACTAGGAAAGTCTTTCTACTGTTTTGCCTTTTTTTGTTTGTTTGTTTGTTTGTTTTTCACTACCCATATTTCATGGGCCTGCAAAGTACTTGTAATGTTTCAATTCTTGAACCATCTTTCAAGTAATTTAAAAATTTATAAGCTGTAAGTTTTCAGTGAATCTCTCTCTTAAAATTTAGATAATAAAATTAAGTATATCTACAGCTTATACACTGTCCATGTCTGTAAGTCTTTCAAAGCTTAATAAACATTTTAAAAACCCTAAATTGAATTCCTAAATTTGTAAATTATGTTGTACAGATCTGTTTGTTAAAACAGATGAAGACCAATTGCTCACATTCATCATCAAAGAGATAACACAATGTGATGAAACTGAAACCCAGTTTAGAAAACTTAGGTTAAATGTTAGAAAAAAATAAAGATAAACTCTAAGGACAGTCAGGAAGAGGTAGACACTGCCAAGAGGGGGCATGGAACCACCATCACTTCAGTTTGAGGGCTGGGCCACCCATCTCTTTGGGAATGACTCAGGACTAAAGCCATAAATCCTTCTGTGATTCAGGGAGACGGACTTCATGACCCACCGTCAGTATCTTCCAGGCTAAATGAGGCCATTACTCATGAAGCTAATAAAAAGTCAAAGGATAAACCCCCCGGAAATAAAAATAAATAAATGAAATGAAATAAAATAAAATAAAATAAAAACAAGCACTTAGAATACTTGTTTTGTAGCTTTTCTTTACCAGATTTACTTTAGATTCCAGACAATAGAAGGAAAAAAAAAAAAAAAAAAAAGGATTGCATCTACTCTTTGTTTGAAATTATGTTTTAAAAGCATCATATTTGAGAGACAGCTTAACCTAGATTAAGATTCAAGTTTTACACCAGTTCTTTTCCACATAGAGTGATAAATAAAATCTAGATAACAGCAACTAGTTCTGATCTATTCATTTTATTATTATTTCACACTTGTCAAATATTGGGAATATGATTTGCTTTATTTCACTTATTTAAAAGCATAGTTTTACATTCTCCTGCTTGCAGCAAAACTGTTCTGTGGCAAAGTTCTTCAGTGAAATATAAAAAAAAATAAATTAGATTCTTAAAGTGTTATGTATCACTCAGTTCATCAGCTCAGCAGTGAGATTGGTGGTATAAAACACTCTCTGCTCTTTACAGACTACATAAGATAAATTCAAAGGAGAGATCTTTAATCCTTTTAAGACTCCAAAATCTTGTTTAGTATTTACCTGTGAGTGTCAGGGCTCAGAAGTGTTAATATACTAAGTGCAATTTTATTAGGCAAGCAAAATACTTCTTCTGCTTGTAAATTCTACTGCAATGAGATAAAAATTAATACAGTCATTAATACTGAACTCTACTGTTCTGTGTTGTCTGAATTTCACATACAAAAGATTCATACTTTAGCGATCAAAAATTATGTCAATGTAATTCATATTCTTGGGAATCTCCCTCTGACAAAAGACGGAGATATTAGTTACATTTTTTTTTTTTGGAAAAAAAAAAAGTCTTTGATGACCATGTTACACAATTCTAAATATATAGTGATAGGAAATATATGGCTTTATGCTTTCAGCCTTATAGGCTTTCAGCCTATGCTTTACATAGAGGTAAGATGTACTAGTATCAGTGTAACATTCCTGTGCATTCTCAGAGCCCCTAAGAACAGTTTTATTTCCTGGAATTTTTTACAGAGCTGATGTGGGTAATGCAGATCTAATGTATCAGTACTCAAACTTTTAAGCTGGTCTGTGACATTGTTCTAATAACTCAGTTCCAAAATATTCAAGCAGTCGTTATTTCAATACACTTTTAATGTCTGACTAAAGAATAGAATAAATAAAAGCTGCAGCTGTTGCATTTAAGCCATTCTAAAACTTGATTTCCAGTAAAAAAAAATAAAAATGTTATATGATTTTATAAACCTTTTTAACCTCAGCAGCAATATTTCAAACTAACAGTTTATTCAATTAAAAAAGGAACATTTAAAAACAGACAATATTTTTTAAGTATCTTAGCAACAGGTGATTGAATCCTTGCCCGGAACTATGAGACAAGTTTTGCCAAATGGGCTGCATTCTAATGATATCTTTCATATATAGCAAATGGAATAAATCTAATAGTGTTTTGGACAAGTTACATAAATTACATCATAATACAAAATTCTTTATATGTTTTCAACAACAATAGATGACAGACCCATGAAAGAAGTGAGAAAAGTACATGATTTTGTCCTCTCCAGCTGTGGTAGTTAAAAGCAGGTAGCGAGTTCAGATACTTGGCCCCCAAATCTCTGCTTGAATACTTCTCTCCCTTTTCATACATAAAGACAGCACACAAGCTCCAGCTCTGTCCCTAGGGTCATTTCATTGATTAAGAGAGAGTCTTTAAGGAAAGATCCATGAAATCTGTTGATAAGGTGGATGGAGTGGTGATTGAATGTGGAGGAGGATGTGACACAACTTCTGCAAAAACAGCACAGACCACGCATAGTCTTTGATTTTGAGATGTGATGTAGACTCAAAGAGTAGAGTCTCTGTAGACTCTGTGTACTCAGTGACTCTGAAATATTAGCCTAAAACTTTGAGTGTGTGATATGGCCATCATACTATCATTGTCACAAACTCTTAGCCTAAATAAACCAAAGAAAAAACAAAACAAAACAAAACAAACAAAATGTTGCCACCAGAGCTTGTGTCTTAGTTGAAGCTTGCTACTACACAGTTATCTGACACAAAAATGATCCCTTGCAGGACACCAGTTTAATACCGGTTAACAGAAACTGATTGTCTATGACTGGGATGGTGAGAGTGAGGCTGAGAAATGCCTAGGCTTTATAGACTCACCTCTTTCAGAATTATCTCATTTTTAATAAAAACAGCTCCACTTAGTGTAAGAAAAAGAAGTCTTTTCCACGGTGGGCCAAGAGTACAAATGCATCTGTAGAGAGAAATTATTTTTTTTTTTCTCTCAGCAAAACATTGTTCTTGTCTTGATCACAAGACTTATTTCTATTCACAAAGAGATCCCTGCATGCTTTTCTCTTTTGCCACATAGAATAAGGAATTCTTAGGGAAAGGTTAACAATGTGAGCTGTGATTAGAAAGTCCTAACTGAGGGAAAGGTAAACTACAAGACATGAAAATTTGATATGGCCGCTCTACAACCATGCCCAACCAGTTGTTTTCTAGAAGCATCACTGCTTCTCACCATGGACACCCTTCTCCCACTGAAATACTCTCCCACTGAAGAAATAGGAATACATGTATATGAAAGTTGTTAGCCCTTCTAGGGTACTTTGTTCAAGATAAAATAATGACAATGTGCACCTGTCTTTCCTATCTCATTTTCTCTTCCATACAATACGTCTCATCTATTGACTATTGTCAGAGTCCTGAACACACCTAATACTCCTCCAGGAAAGGAGCAGATGACTGTGTCTGTGTTCTTTATTGTGAAACTGAATGTGTTCTCTATCCACAGATCATAAAAATGGAACTTCAACCTCCATCTTCCAAGATTGCTCAGTGCTCTACTATCAGTGCTTACAGGATTCAGTTACTAGAGGTTGTGTATAAAGACCATTGAAATCAACTGAAAAAAAAGAGATTAGCTAAAGATCTTCAATGTTTTAATGTTTATTATTATTATGAACAGTATATTTTAACAAACAGAATATTAGACTGGAAGCAAAAACAGATTTCTATTTATAGCTTTTCCTCTTATTTGCAAAGGGATGTTAGCAAAATACTCCTTTTCTTTTCACCTGTTTCTTCACTGTAAATTATATTTATTTTCTATGTATTGACTTTTCTGATCTCTATAAAATATAAATATTATTGTTCCACAGTCATTTGATAAATAATTTGCTTTATAAAGTTCCAGTAAAAAATAATTTGTGAAATTTTTTCAAGTATATGGCTTTATTTATTTATTTATTTATTTATTTTTAATTGAACAGAGCTCAGATTTAAACTAGAAAGGAAAATAGGAAAATTAAGGAAATGTATGCATTTATATGGGGTCATAAATTCTCAGGAGGTTATAACATAAATGCATGTGTAATGTTACATATTTGTTATGCTGCTTAAAAATATGTAAGTTCTAGTTAAAGCAAGTGAATATTTGGAACAATAAGGTAATTCTATACATTTTAAAATTAAAACAATATATATATCCTGTTACTGCCAGATTCTTTTCATACTTTAATTCAGCTTTTAGTCATATGATATCTCTAATGGGATATTTTCAGACTTTTAATGTAGAAAACAAGTTATAAACAATATTCATACCAGCTGTATCATTGGGAGGTAAATGAACCAAGTATTTCAGCACAATAAAAATAAATAAATGAATAAATAAGTAAAATAGATATATCTGAATTAACATCAAGACAATGTCTTACTTTCCCTTCTTTCCATTTCTTCATCACAATTAAAAAAAAAAAAGAACACACACACACACACAAAAAAAAACCAACATTATTTCAGAGGTGAATAAAGAGATTTTCATACACAGCTAGTCTATTTGTGAAGAATGAAGTGTTTCCCACTTCACGTAAGTGAAGAACATTGTGTCATGCTGAGTGATGAACTGTTCTCCTTTGCCACTGACAGTGCAATGTGCTATGCCTTTGAATGTATTGCAAGACGTGTTAATGTGTCAAGTCACACTTGGAACACCTCATTGGGTTCATAAACACAAGCTCCTGCACATGCACAAAAGAGAAAAGCTGAAGAGGAGCTGTATCAGCAAAAGAGACCAGAGTGGTTCTGAAGGTGATGTTGAGGATAAACAGGTCTGGAATGGAGACCTGGATAGAATAGAAAAAATATATATATATATTTTTTTTTTTTCATTGAAGAAGCTGTTGCCTGAAGGACATCTATAGATGGCATGCATTCAGTAAAGCCACAGGAATTTCTGATGGGTCAGTGTTAAAGAACCTAAAACACACCAAAAAGTGTTTGGACATCCTCTTTAAGGTCTGTGTTTGCTCAATTCAGAAAGTTAATGAGAAATTTTAATGAGGAAATACTAGGAACATTTTCTCTTATCTTATTGAGTGTTTACACTGTAAGAAGAAAACTGAGTTTACAGAAATTGCCAAAACATTCTGTGAAGAAAAGGTTAAACTTAATCTCAGGATAGGTGTGGGAAGAGATGCACAGGTTAATCATCATAAATTTATTCAAGTTCATTTGAAACCTTGGAAGACTTCAAAGAAATGAAAAGTTCAGCCTGTGTTTATATTTAAAATGGCCAGAATTTTGATGAATAAAGCCCTTTGATGTAACATTCTGCTTTATTTGTAACTGACTTACTAATTAACTAAAGGCGTATATCTGCTTGCTTAAGTCCAGCCATAAGCTGAAAGGAGGTTTCTTACAAGAGTTTTTCATTTGTGCTCCTGTCCTGGATGAATTCCATAGGTAAAACACTAGTGATTGTCCAAGAGCTGCCACTTAAACAGCTCATACATTTCTAGATGGCTGCATCTCAAGAAATTCTTGCCTAGAATAGAACTGTCAGAGAGAAATCAATATCCAGATCAAATCTGAGGTAGATTTTTCATGAGCTGGAGGGCACTTTTTCAAGAAGAGAAGCATAGTCTTCTAACTTTCCTCTTCTTTCCCTCTTGTACCAAGAGAAGACTAAAATTAGGGCAACTCAGTCTTTACTTTCCCATGAGGTATTTTTTTTTACTTTGTTGTTGTTGTTTTGATTTACTCAGTCCACAGAATGTAAAACATTATATACTTTCAACTAAAATATGCCAGGTTGCCACTGAGCAAAACTGATCTTGTCCTGTCTTACAGTTTTCTGGAATATGACAGGATTGTGGTTAGAACCTGAGATAGTCTTGTGAACAAAAAATAAAAAAATAAAAAAAATCCTGATGGTCTTTTTGTAGACAGCCCTTCTCCTCCATTTTCTGTCTGTATCAGTATCTGTTTCCTTCAGTCTAATTGTTTGCCAAGAGTATTCACCAAGAAACAAAAATTCTCTAAACAATCTGGCAGCACTTTGACAGATAAAAGAGAGGATCAGCAGCTCTGGACAACTTATTCCTGGTTCCTCTTTTTTGAAAAATAAAATTTGCTTCTGCATGCTTTCTCTTCCTCTGTTCCTATCACTTCTTGCAACTTACAATGTGAAAGAGATGGAAGATCTACCTATTGCTTCTGCTTCTTTTTCACAGCACAACCTAATAACAGTGTTTACTTTAAAACACAAGTAGACAAGCCTACTTTTGTTTTATCTAGTAGTTTTGTGCTGAATCATATTGATGGCCATCTGAATGCATTAAGTCCTGTGCTTTGAAGACACTTCATATAAAATGAAGGCAATTTTCCTTAGCAACTTTTGTGAAAGCATTTTTCAATCTACAGGTGGTAAAACAATAAGAATTTTTTTAGTATTAACCAGCAGTTGTTGATATAAAATTAATTGTCCTAAATACCATAGTGATGTCGTTGGAGCAAGCTGGAAAACTCCATAGACCCACAGAAAGTGTTTTTGCTTTGTTTTGTTTTCATTTCGTTTGTTTGTTTTTTTCCTGTAATGTGACAACAACATAATATTTTAGATATCAGAAGCCTGTATTCATATGCTTATGTTTTAAAAATAATTTATTCTTTTCTTTTTTTTTTTTTTTTTTTTTTTTTTTTTTTTAATAAAGGATAAAATAGAGATTCTTTCCCTTTCAGCTGTGGCAGTGGAATAATCTGTTAGAAGTTCCATTCCACAAAGTGACATTTGTTTTCCAAAATGAAATGTCTGAATGTTTTGCCAATCACACAGTCCAGTTGGCCAAATATTTTTGTTGCTTTGTACAGGAGTATGGACACGTGTTCAGTGCTGGGCACTTTTGAGAAATTCAACTTAGAAAATATCACTGACCAATATGACAAACTTCACCATATGGAATTTGCTAAAATAGCACTATTCATTCCCGATGCTATTCATATGTCAAGGAGGCTCCACATCTTTAAATTGAGATGAATTTTTGGGAAATGTTCCCTTTTCAATTCCATTTTATGCAAATATTTAAAGCTATCTCTTCTTGTATTGTCAAAGGCATGAAATTAGTGCCTTCTGCTCTGGGAAAGTGTATTTTTCAAAGAGGCATCAAGATCACTTTCTTTCCACCATTATGATCTTCTGAGCATGCCAGGTAACTTAGACACATATAGAAGACACAACCTGTTTAGATCCTCTTCAGCACAGGTAAGGGAAAGAGAATTATCTCCACTGTTCTTTGTTCAGATCAGGAAAACCTGAGTGCCTATATTTTTTACAATGAATTCAATGAATTTGTATTTATTCAAATTAGATGAAAAAAAAAATATATATATATATATATATAGAAGTGTCTGAACTGTAGGCAGCAATGTAGGGACCAAGAGGACTCAGTAAACATAACTTTTTATCTTCTTCACAGAATCACAGAATCGTCTAGGTTGGAAGAGACTTCCAAGATCACCCAGCCCAACCTCTGACCTAACACTAAATAGTCCTTCACTAAACCATATCACTAAGCTCTACACCTAAACATGTTCTAAAGACCTCCAGAGATAGTGACTCCACCACTTCCCTGGGCAGCCCATTCCAATGTCTAACACCCCTTTTGGTAAAGAAGTTCTTCCTAATATCCAACCTAAACCTCCCCTGGTGCAACCTTAGCCCATTCCCCTTCATCCTGTCACCAGGCACGTGGGAGAACAGACCAACCCCCACCTCGCTACAGCCTCCTTTAAGGTATCCATAGAGAGCAGTAAGGTTGCCCCTGAACCCCCTTTTCTCCAGGCTGAACAAACCCAGTTCCCTCAGCCGCTCCTTGTAGGACTTGTTCTCCAGACCCCTCACCAGCTTTGTTGCCCTTCTCTGGACTCTCTCAAGCATCTCTATGTCCTTCTTGTAGCGAGGGGCCCAAAACTGAACACAGTACTTGAGGTGCGGCCTCACCAAAGCTGAGTACAGGGGGACAATCACTTCCCTAGCCCTGCTAGCCACACTGCTTCTTATACAAGCCAGGATGCGTTGACCTTCTGTCGTGGTTCTGCTCGAGTGGGCAGCTGAGCTCCGCCACAGCCACTCTCTCATTCCCCCTCCTCAAAGAGGAATGGGGATAAAATATGATGGAAAGGGCTCAAAGGTTGAGATAAGGACAAGAAGATGACGCAGTAATTATTGTAATGGGCAAAACAGACTCGGCATAGGGAGATAGTGAGATTTATTGCTTATTACTAACAAGCTAGAGAAGTGAGAAACAAAGGAAAGAAATCAAAAGCACCTTCCCCCCCCATCCACCCGCTTCCACCTCCTCCCCCCGAGTGGCACAGGGGAACGGGGGAATCGGGGTTACAGTCAGTCTACAGCGCTTCTTCTCTGCCGCTCCTTCTCGGTTACTCTTGACCCCTGTGCTGTGGGGTCCCTCCCATGGGATGCAGTCCTTGATGAACTGATCCAGTGCGGGCTTCCCACAGGCAGCAGCTCTTCCAGAGCTGCTCCAGATATGGGTCCATACCACGGGGTCCATCCCTCAGGAGAAAACTGCTCCAACCTGGCTCCCCCGTGGGCAGCAGCTCCTGCCAGGTCACCTGCTCCTGCGTGGGCTCCTCTCCACGGGCTACAGGTCCGGCCCGGAATCTGCTCCGCCAGGGGTCTTCCACAGGCAGCAGCCTCTGTCGGTGCAGGGCCACCTGCTCCACCGTGGTCTCCTCCACGGGCTGCGGCATGGAACCCTGCTCCACTGTGGTACTCCATGGGCTGCAGGGGGACATCCTGCTTCACCATGGTCCTCACCACAAGCCGCAGGGGACTTCTGCTCCGGCGCCTGGAGCACCTCTCCCCCTCGTTCTACACTGACCTTGGCACCTGCAAGGCTGTTCCTCACTCCTCTCACTCTCCCAGCTGCTGTGTGGCGCAATGTTTTTTTTTCCCTGTCTTAAATGTGCTCTCACAGAGGCGCAAAACAACATCACTTATTGGCTCGACTCTGGTCAGCAGTGGGGCCCTTACCAAACATGAGGCAGCTTCTAGATCCTTCTCACAGAAACCACCCCTAAGGCCCCCTGCTACAAAAACCTTGCCACGTAAACCCACTACACCTTCTTGGCCACCTGAGCACACTGCTGGCTCATATTCAGCCAATTATCAACCAACTTTTGTTCTATTTGTCTAAGACCAGCCACTATGGTAGATAAGGTATATCCATCCTGGGTCATTCTGAATGCTCACAACTTTAACTGATTCCAGCTGGTTTTCTACAGTGTTCTTCTCTTATGTTCAAATCACTTTTAACTACCATCTTTAAACTCTGAAATCATACAGAAGAGCAAAGATCTGTTAGAAGATGAGACAAAGACTAATTTTTTAAACAGAAAATTTTATTTGTAGAGCACCTTTCAGTGGTTAGTACACCAGTGTATACTGTCCCAAAATGTCTCTTTATTTTGGATATTTATTTATTTATTTACTCTTTGAATCTGAAGCATGATTTTAATTGCAGTAGTCCAGAGGATGTTTATGGGAGTAGATTCCGGAGAGCTATCTGCAGAGAAAACAGATTACAAGATGAAAACATGTTACCTGTAGGACATGTCACTCTTAAAATTGACTGTGTTTGCAGAACAGAGCTCAACAGCCATCAGAGCCCAACTTGCCATCTGTCACACAGCTGAAATGGTGGTGAGAAAGAGCTGCTGCTGGTAAATAATATCAGGGAGTCCTTGGAGGGGCAATCTGAAGTGCAGCAACAGAAGGAGAAATTGAAGGAGGACCCCAGAGATAGGTGTGAGAGGCAGTAACAGTGTTTTGCATGCATCAGCTCATGAAAGGGATGAAGAAGAGAACAATAAAATTTACCCAATGTTAAGCTGGAAAACCCAGCTCAATATGCAATGTCTGAAAGTGGAGGAATATACAATGATATTGCTGTAGCAGAATCTATATTAAAGATCCCTGAGTTAGCTCTGAGTGAACTGGAAGATCTAACCCATACATAGGAAGGCTATAGATATATAAAGTGGTACGGTGTAGGCACTGGCTCAGTTCTTGGAGGTTGTGTAACTGTTGGAATGTTGTTGCTCTTTGTTTGGCTTGCCCTAGTGCCATACAGAAGTGATCATTCAGCTTTCAGCTCCATGACAAGTTCATTCAGTGACTGTTCCCACTGTTTCACAATCAATTATTCAATGTAAGCAGATTCTAATAATGTTTTTTACTTAGTGAGCATCTTACAGATATAAGACATTATTAAGTTTTGATGCTCTGGATTCAGAGGAAAAAATATGTCCAAAGGTTATTATTACTTGTAGGTAAATAGTTGATTTCAGTAATTGATCACACAAGAGCTTAAAATATATTTCTATTTCATGCCATCATTTTTTGTTTCTGTCGTTGTATTGTTGTATATATTGTTGTAACTTAAGTCTTGATCTTACATTTTGTTCACCTATATGAATATTGCATCTGAGTTCACTGGGGCTCTGAATACAATATGCTGATGTACGTACTAACAAGTTTGAAGTCATTCATATTGATTTATCTTTCTAGTATCTTGTTCAATCGTTAACTACCTAGTAGTCTCCAGGTACCATTGTTAATGTATTATCATTAAATGTGTTCCATAAATCAGAACCATGAATTCAAACACAGTGATCATGTATTGCTGTGGGAGATAGAAGATGACACTGGAATCAGGATCTAGATAGAGCTTCTGATGCAGAGTTTTGAAGTTAACCATCACATCAGTGATGGTATCAGAATTAAAGCTGAATAATTCCTAGTTGCAATACATACAGTCTAACCACTGTACAAGATGCCTTTGTGGCATACAATAGGAATATTTTAAAATTTATTTATCTATTTTAAAATATAGACAAATAATGATGAGAAAATTATCAAATGATACATAATTCCTAAGATCAATTTGATGTACAGACTGCTAGCACAGCATATGTGTGATGCAGTCAAATTAATGACATTTTACTTTGAAAGTAACTTGTTTACACAGTTGCTGATTTTAAAATGTTAGAAGCCAGATAATTCCCCCTCTGATCTTGTTGCATAGTTTGAGATGTATTTGCAAAAGACTTTAAAAATGAAGAATTTAATAAAATACTAGACCACAGAAATTTCTTAAAGTATTAAAAGTATTGTATGTCAGTGATACCTACTTTGTTTCTCTCACTTTGGACCTCACAGACTGATAAGAAAGGAAAAGCGTTATAACCCAGAAGTAAAACTGTTGCGTGATTATAACCCTGACAACCTCCTTCTAATGAGCTTCCCTGCAGACAGGGAGAAGAAACAGCTTTGATCTCTCAGAGTGAAGGATCTGAATGAACCACTGTTTTAAGGAAAGGAATCTGATTAGGCCTACTCTCCGAGTAATCAAAGTCACAAGCTACCATTTGAGGTATTTGTGAAATTCAGATAAGATTAGTTGCTCCCTGGATAAGCCACTGCAGTCAGTAGGAGCTAATTTTGTCTGGGGTATGAGCACAGGAAGTATTGCAACAACAAATGAAGAATAGTCTTAGTGAATATTTCACAGGGTGAAGCACCCTCTATTAGAAAATATAAATTCGTTTTAATGGTTTGTGATCACTCTAATGATCTTCTATTTCAACAACATCATCAATTCTCTTTCATCAACATTGTCATCATTAATACTATTTAACAATGTGCTTTTAGCTGTATGAAATTTAAACTTCTGAGTAGCTGAAGTTATATATTAAATATATAACAATAAATACATTTTTAAAAAGTGGATATTTATTTCATATGATAATTCTCTTAAAGTTTCTTAAACTACTTTTGTTACACTTGGGCCATATGTGACTTGAGAGCATCTCTTGTATTTTGTATACATGGATATTAAACAGACATATTTCTATGGAATGAATAGTTAAGAAGCTGTCTACTTATATCAGTTTCAACTACCTTATTATTCCTTTGCCCTGCTGGAAATGGATTGAATGGCATTGCCACAATTTTCAGGTTAGGACACAATAATAAATATCTATTCTGAATTGAACCAAAGTTCAGGTTTGGGCCAAAGCATCTTCTTGCTGCTCCAATGAGTTTGGCCAGAAAACAATAAGAACAGCACATTTGTTTGGTTGCTGTTGTTTGGTTGTTTTTGTTGTTGTTGTTGATTTTTTTTGTTTTATTTTGTTTGCTTTCCTCCTTGGGGTGCACTTTATATGGTTTATATATACATGGTTTATGTATACATGGTTTATATATACAAATAATCTTATTTATTTATTTATGATTGACAATATTAATTGGTATACCCTTGAGAAATGAGAGCAGCCATTTATATATGCACAAAGTAAGTAAGATGAATTTAAACCAGGTAAAAGAAAACTGCTAGCCTTAGATGTTTCTAAATTTTTAGAATAAATAACCTTTTGTGAAGTAGCAATTGCTTTATTATGTAAAATATAAGAAGATAAAATCTATTCAGGAAAACTTTTCCCACTGCTAAACATGGTGCTCTCCTTCAACAGATTTTGACACTTGTGGGTCGTACAAAAGACTCAGAAATGCACTTTTAAAGCAATTATAAAACACCTATGTTAATTTCTGAGAGATTTTGAGACAGATTTGTAGGGAAGGGGAGGCTGTGGAGATCAGTGACTCATTTCAAGCTGTCACTGTTATTTGTGGTCAGCCAGAAACAACTGATAATACTATAATCTGCTAAGAAAAAAGGAGGGCAAGAAAGTGATTATGTTTTGTTGTTCATTTGAAATGAATTACCCCTATCAAAATGCAGCCTTGAGAATTTAATTAAGCAGCTGCCTAAATACTGATATTTAAGGATGTTAGACATCCCATGTCAGCCTACTAAACAAATGGTGCAATAAAGATGCAAACTGCTTTGTGATTGAAGACTGAGCTTTTCCACCACTTAGTCCTCAAACCATCTGGCTGTGTTTTGAAGAATGTGGGATGGTAGCAGCTCTAACTCTTATCTAATGATAAGACTCTCACTGTCAAACGTGTACCATGAAAGCAAATATTACTTTCCTCTAGGCTAATAAAGTCTTCTTATTTTGCTAGTGAAAGACTATTTTTTGAAGGTGTTAAACTCTGTGTCTAAATGATAATATTTTTCACTGATCTAAAATTTCCAGATCTTTCATATCCAATAAAAAACAGTGTAATTACTTCAATAGGCAGGATATTTATCGAATTATATTTAGAAGATAAGATAATTTGGAGTTACTCAATTATTACACAACCAGCTCCAGGTTTAAAGATGGCCTAATTCTCAACAGTTACTGAAGAACTGGGCCTCTCTCTCTCTCTCTCTCTTTTTTTTTTTTTTTTTTTTTTTTTTTTTTTTTTTTTTTAGCTCAGATACATGAAACTAAAAGCCATTCATGAAAATGTTGGCCTCTAAGAACTCAACTTCACAGTCCTTCACAACTTTGTCCCTACCAAAAATCAAAAATCTCACAAGACTTATTTTCTCACTCCATAGTGCCAGTCTGCATTGCTTTCATTTTCATTTACAACTGTTTTGCCCACATTGGCTCTTCAAATTAGGATTTTTTTCTACCTTTGCTCCCCAGCTAATACTGTTTTTTTCATTTACTTTCAACAGCCCATTTTTTATGAAGACCTCTTAGAAGAAAATTCACATTCAAATCCTCATTTCGTAGCAGTCTAATTTCTATTTATAAATGAAAAGTGGGAAAAACAAACAAACAAAAACAAACAATGTGCTATTGACCTTAGTAGAGACACCTGGAAAAAATGAAGAATGATGCTAACAAAGCCATGCCCTGTACAAATTATTCTTCATGGATCACTCCCAGGCCACAGACTGAAGTGTGGGTGCCATCAACCAAAATGATTTACCCAATGTCCTTGCTTAAGAGACAGCTTAAGTTTGGACATACATGAATCTTCAAAAAAAAATTGGAAAAACACTGATTTTGTGTCTAACTTGGTATGTTCATAAAGCGAGTAACTCAAAGTAATAGGAGTAAATCAGTATATCCTAGCTCTATCTGGTAGGACTGTACAAATTGTTATATGAATTTGAGGATGCTACTTCAGACTAGCTTTGGCCTAGTCCCCTGGATTTACTGTTTCCTTGTACTTATGTCTTTCAGACCTTTCTGAGAGAAGTGGGCAGTGAGGATTGCATATGATGGGTTCACAGATCCGTAAAAGTGGGCATCTAATAACCAGATTTCTTACTATATTTTAAATTTGTGTAAAAGCAAATTTAATAGCTTGAATTTTCTGTTAAATATTATTCACTTTTGATACCACTATAGCCTTATATTATTGCTCTTCTGCAATTCATGCTTTTTTAAAAAAATAGTTAATTACTTTCCAAAGGTCATTTCTCTTTCAAATTGTTTGCTGATGTTTGAAAGACTTTGGGCTCTTCAAAAGAAGGGTGTGTCACTGGTGTTGATGCTTCAGATAAAATCAGATAGTATTTGTCTGTTGATTGAAGGAGCTTAACTCTCACCAAATGTTTCTACTGAAGGTTGTTTTTGTTTCTTTTTTTCCTTACTGGAGGTAAGAAAGAAAATGTTATTCATTGTATGTCTTCATTTGGCTTTGAAAAGGACTTTTCTGTTTCACCCTTTTTTTATATTGGCAAGTGAGAAGTGGTTGCTGGAATAGAAAAAGTTGAGGTTCAAGACCTCTGCTGTAAAGCACTGGGGGATACATCTAATTTCATTACTGGACACTTGTATATGGTTATTTTTTGTAAATCCGATAGATGCTGAATTTATTTGTATATATTCCTAGGGTCAGAGATTTAAGTGATACTCCCATATGGCCATGATGCTCCTATCCAGGTGGATGTTGGATGACTGCTAACTTGCCAGCAATTGCACAATATCAGACCTTATATTTTCCCATACATATTACTTCCTGATTTATAACATGAAATGGGATTAAATATTACAAGAGCTCATTTTATAAGTGTGTGATTATAAAAACTGCACTCAAAGAATGCATGCTGACTACAAGATGTACTAGTTTCTTTTGCAAAAGTAACAGGAAGAACACACTTGTATATTCCACAGCAATTTAAGTAAGATATAAGCAGTGGAAACCAGGCTTCTTAAAACTGAACACATCACAAAGCAAGTGAATATCAAACTGTCTAGTCCCAAATCATCACCCCATACACAAGTTCAGTATCAGATGCTTTCACAGATAATATTATTAGCAGCACTTATAGTCCACAAACTACATCTGTAAATATATTTCAGGTGCAAAGTGGAAATCTTTTTTTGTTACTAGCTCTCAAAAAAAACATCCCAAATGCAAAATCTTTGGAATATCTGTACTGAATACTGTCACACAAAAAGAATTGGTTTAAGAAGTGATTTGCCTGAATCTGGTATACAGTTTTGATATATTCATATGAAAGGCCTGTGATTTTTTTAGGACAACTAACTTTCTGTTGGCTATTATAATAACTAATAAGATTTGTAACTCATGAGTAGGAGACTTGAGCAGGTTTCAGTTTTGAACAGAATGAGAAAAACATAATTCTCTTCAAGATACATATAATTAATTTATATTTCTTAAGGAGTCTTGGGTTTTTGTTATGTGTCATATAGAAACCTTTCAAACTGGAGAACGACACAGAACATAAAGTTTTTTGTTTGTTTGTTTGTTTGTTTTTGTTTGTTTGCTTGTTTTTTTTGCTTTTTTTTTTTTTTTTTTTTTTTCTTCCTCTCAAATGATTTAAAATTGATCTTGTATTAGTAGGTTAAGCTCATTCACTTCTAGAAGACATGACAGCCTGAAGTAAAAAAAGACTTTGAAGGTGAAAGGTTATCAACTGAAGAAAATTGTCTTGACACCAGTCTCCTGCAATTGTGGGCAGATGAATTATGTGATTTTAAATGAGAATTTATTTGATAACCTTTCTATGCCATATGAAGAAAATTAATACAAATGTTTTTAAAAAAAAAAAAAAATCCTGTTGTGCATTTTCCCCTTACACATGCAAAGAAATAAAAATCTTTATTTTGAAAGAAAATGTTTTCATAAAAACCTTCAGCTTTTTCCTGAAAAGGAAGGGCCCAAGCTGTTTTCTTCCTGATTCTAACATGTACGTGCATGTGCAAGTATATGTATGTATGTATATCTGTTTATATGTATGCATACCCATATATGTTTTCTTTGTATGCACAGAAAATGCACATTTTCACATATGCAGAAAACTAACTGTTAAACCATTTGGCTAGAAGTCTTTTGGAGTCCAGACACTCTAATAAGAATCCATCAGTGTTAGGTCAAATATTTTGACCTGCTCATTTTTAAACAGTAGTAGATCTCTGTTTTATTAGATGTATGTTACAAAGGCACTCTTGCTGCTGTTATGAAGCAAGTATTTTTTCCATATCAGCTTTAAATCAGGTTTCAGAAGAATTTATTGCAGTTATGGATAAACATTCAAAAGAATAGTAACAAAAATGAAACAAAACCAAAACAAACCTCCTTTCTCTCTCTTCAGTGTAGCTGTATTCAGCCAGGAATTCTTTGTGGTTTTCTAGACTTTCCACTGTAACATAGGCAAAATAGCTCATTTGTGGCTTAATTTCTTCCGGCAAGAAGAGGGATTAAAATAGATAGAAGTATTAGTGGAATACCACATCCATGAGTGAACTGTGAGTAGTAGGGATTGAACTGAGGCACTCAGCTAATTAAGCTTTTCCCTCTACACATTAGAACACCCTAAACTGAAGGCTAAGTGGGGGCAGGAGCTCCATACACCCCTCTGGAGTCATTTCAGGCCTCATACTTACTCACAACATGCCTTAGATTTGTCTTTCAGTGTGTTGTGAGGCGTTATGGCATACAGGAAAGTTAAGAAAAAGGACAAAAGAACTCCTGAATCCATAACCAGGACTAGATGGATGCAGCCACTGAGCGCCCCAACAGTTAAAGAAGAATATTACCACTTGTAACTTGATAAGTCTTTAATAAAACAGAAATGAAAATGTCAGCTTGAGTATGGGCCTAGGTCAGATTTGTTTTCACAACCTGAGTAATTCCTGGCCTTTACTCTAGCCCTGAGACAAGCACAGGCTGACCTTATCCCTTCTACTGGAACCTCCTGCCCTCTAAAGGACAGAGGCTGCTTTCAAGCTGCCCAAGGGCAATGGCCTTGGTCTGCATCAGTTGCCAGGCTGTGATCACGGCCTTCGGACACAGCCTGGTGCCAAGGACAATACCAACAATGTCACAGGACAGGTGGTTGAGTTTCCTCAGTTTATTTTGCTACTACACGTGCAGGTCTTAGTTCCTCAGCCATCCCCTCATGGCATGCTGGTTATGCTTAAGGATGTTGCCTACCTCTGTTTCTACCTGGGTAAGATAACAATAATTACCACTGAAGAACTGTATGCAACTTAAAACAGTACTTGAGAGTTGTTAAAGAGGAGAAACAATAATCTTGAACTAAATCAGATGTGAAACTTAAGATTCTTTGCCTTTGTGAGCAAGGCTAAGCCAGTTTGAAGAGCCTTTCCTCAGCCCAGAGGAAAAGAAGTGAGGGTTAACAAAGAAAAATATGCCAAGAGCCATAACTGGCATATACATGAGCCTACAATGATCCAAGGTGCTTGAAGTTGCTCTGAACTGAGAGGGTTTTATTCCTGCCCTAATCATTCTAGGCAGCTGAAGTTTGAAGCTCCATATCAAGTTTCTCTGGTTTTGGATAGAAGGTGTAAGTGCAAGTACAAAACAGATTGTCTGTGGCTGGGGAGCAGCTCTGTCCAGGGGGGTCGAAGAAGGGGCAGGCACAGGAGTCAGCAGTGTGTCCAGTCAGCAGCCAGAGCCACTATCATTCTGGACTATATGAACAGGGGCACAGTCAGGAGCTCCGGGGTAGTCATCATCCCTGGAGCAATTGTCCTGTGAGGAGAGGTGCCGGGAGTTGGGCCTCTTCAGAATGGCAAAGAGATTGCTTTCAGGGACAAAACAGCTTAATGCAGTGCTTTGTGGGAGATGAGAGAAAAAAGGCATCAGTTGAAACAAAAGAGTTGAGAATATATAATATACTATATATTCAGTTATATATACTATATGTTCAGTTGCATATACTTAGAAACTTATTCCCCAATAAGACATTCAAGCAGAGGGATAGGCTGCCCACAGAGGTTGTGCAGACTCCATCCTTGGAGGTTTTCAAGATCCAGCTGGAGAAAACAATGAGCAACATGTTCTGACCTCATAGCAGACCCTCCTCTGAGACTCCCAAGGTGTCTTCCAACCTGAATTGTTCCGTGACCCTATAATCCTGCAAGTGCAAACTGAATCATTGGTAATCATGAGCTTGTGTGTTTATTTACAGTAAAGACACCAACCTTCTTTAATCAACCATAAGGAATATAGTTTTATTGAGGACAGTTACTGTGGTTTTTTAACTGTACATTTTTTTGTCTCTCAATAGAAGGCCCGTGTTATAAATCCAGGCTCAATTTAGTGCTACATTTTATGCTCAAACCAGAAAAAAGTCAGAAAGAAATAAAGACAAACCAGATCCTCAGCAGTTGCCTAACTCTAAGCTTATTTCTATTGCACAGAAGCCAACCAAACCAGCAACAGGGTAGTGCCAGAGATCATCAGAATAGTCTGCCAAAGAAAAAGCTTCAGGCCTAGCTGCTGCTACTGGAAAACCCCAGACAAATGTCTGGCAAAGAACTGGCCCCAGACTTACACATTGTTATTTTGGAGGAGGGAATGATGACACAGTTTCCTGAACAATATTTATACACTCATGCCCTGAAGCCTTGGCTCCTCACTGCAGTGGACATAAGAAGAAAACCAACAGCAGAAAAGGCATTTTTGTTGCCTAAGGTCATCATGACTATTTGTACCTCTTTTTTTTTTTTTTTCTTTTTTCTTTTTCTCTATTGTACAATGAATTCATAGACTCCCATAATGGTTTTACAGCAATGACAGGGTACTATCATCACACAAATTTTGCCACCACAGCGGGCAAGGCAGATAGTGGTTAGCAGGGAAACAACTCAGAAAAAGCAACGAGGTGCTGCAGTTGGACAGCACCTCCCTTCCTACTCAGCTTGTTCCCATCCAGACAGACTGTGCTGCTTATATTGTTAAGTAACTACAGCAAAAGTCAGTCCATTACGTGCAGTAGTGCATTATGTGCAGTAGCGCATGTAGGTTCCTAGCCTTATGTATAGCATTTGAGAGAAAAACATATCTATCTCAAACAACTTCTGTCAAACCCATAAATCTAATGTCATTCCATATACACACTTTTTACAAGGGCACCAAAAGATATTTCTCTCAGGGCATTGCTTCACTTTTTTGGTTAATTAGTGTAACCAATTACAAAACACTGTGGGCTTTTGGGGGGATGTGTGTTCAATGTGAAATAGATTTAGATTAACACAGGCAAACCAAGAGATTTAGAAGTACCAAAATGAATTAGTAAAACCCTCAGAGAAAGAACGTGATGTATTATGATAACTTTTTGAGATTTTGTGATCGTACTTAAAACTATTGATGCCTCCTGGAATGGGCAACAAACCTCTCTTTCAAGGTAAGGCTACTTTAATGAGCTGGTCTTCAGATCTTCTGAGTGGTAGAGCTATATTTGTAATTCTTATTTCTATTTCATAGACATGACTACTGAGTTTAGGATCCTGCTGTGCTAAATTCTGTACATGGTATGCTGAAAGACACAAGCTCAGAGGAAATTACAAAACCATTAGACAAGAAAGGCAAAAGGCTCATCATTTTGGCAAAAGGATCATTTTGCATCTAGAAGACAAATTTAGAATCATAGAATCATAGAATCATAGAATATCCTGAGTTGGAAGGGACCATTAAGGATCATCAAGTCCAACTCTTGACACCGCACAGGTCTACCCTGTATAAAAAAAATTTTATACCCTGTATAAAAAAATTTATACAAGGTTGAGTGGGTTCTGATCTGTTATATTAATATAGTAAAGCAACTAGGAAAAAAAATAATTTACATTAGTGTATGAGCATACATCCTCAAGTTTGCAATAGTAAAAGCATACTAATCAAAGTGGACACAGTGTGGAGGGACTAGCCTTTTGAAAGGGACGACTTTTGCTCCTAAAAGTTTAAGCATTTCTACTAAATATCCATCACCATGACACATATTAGATATCCACTTCTTACTCCAATCTAATATAACATGACATGCACAGAAGTAGCATGATGGCAGGACACCAATGTTTGGTACTTTGAAAACAGACAGATCTTTCACTCAGCTCTTATTTGAAGTGCATGAAAATTGATATTATGCTGTGAGCAAATGACAGCAGAACAGAAGCCAAACAAATGATCTTGAACAAGTTGGAAATGTTTTCTCAGTGTTTGCCATGAATTTCATCCTAATGCCAGAGTGGATTCTCTGGAGACTTCTAGCAGAGTGAAACGACCTGAAGGTTGTAGTGCAGCTTTTCCTCTCTCTAGCAATTTATCTATATGAAATCAATCTCTGAAATGTCAACTGTTGTCTTTCTCTGAAAACACAATACAGATAAGATAAACAGTGATGCTTTGCAGAGAAAAGACAGAAGTATAAACACAATTTTTAAAATGGGAATCACTTTTTTTTCATTCTGAAAAATTTATTATATAAAATGGAAGTTCAGTGAGAGGAGGAAGAATTGGAGAAAATGCCATTTTTCTGTCTCAGAACAACTGAGGCCTGCAATTTTATTTGCTACAGGATATGATCTGCTATTTCAAAAGTTCAATGCAAATGAGATAACTTATAAAATAAAATCTCTGTACAGAATATTAAATACTCTTCAATTTTTATTTTTAAATTGTCCATATTAATATAAATACACCCCAACTGAAGAGGTGTTATCTGTTTAGTGATGGCTTGTGGGTTTAGAATGAACTATTTCACTAGGAATTAGAGACAAGAAGCAAAGAAAAAGATAACAACAAATGAAATATTTACCAGCTAAAACAACAGTAACATCAGAAACATATAAACACCTCTAAAAACCAAAATATTTACTGCAGAACAGCATTTTGCCTCTGCAACATGTGAGAGACCAGCACTAGCTTCCCTCTGTAGAATGTCTCCTTAATAGGCTTCCTTTAAAAGCAGTGGGAGTAAGACAACTCCTTAAAATGAGCTCATTTTTTCTGGGCCAAAGCTGAAACTGCACTCCATTCTGGGGCATTAGAAAGTAGGTCTGAAAACCCAGTTATCCTTTCTTGTTTTAGACTTCTTTAATTTTCTTCTAACCTTGGGAAGTAGATTTACTTGTGCCGTATCCTGACTTTTTTTCTTTCTTTTTTTCCTCCAGAGACAGACCAAAGGGGTGATCTCATTTTACACTAGGCATCTACAAGTTAGCTGTCTAATCTAAATATACTTTGCTTACCATAGCTAAAAAAAAATAAAATAGATATCCCTTAGGAGCACCATAATTTCAGTTTCTGATAGTCATTGAACATTCTTCCTGAAACAAGTTATCCAAGAAACACCTGTGCGTATTTCAGCTGTACCTTGACTCCATGGTAAATGAGATGTGGATGCCCACCTGTGTCTTTCCTTACTCTGGTTTCCATACTGAGCAAACATGAAAGAAGCAAAACCACACATCAGAGGTCATTTTAGCTGCAGAGATAATTGAGATGATTTGTTTCCAAAGACGCATTAGGGAGACTTTTCAGACTTGAATGATTGAAGTTTTGTATGATAATGTCATCCAAGCTCACTAAAAATTAATTTCAATGTGTTTCACATCTTGGCAAAATCACTGGAAAAATGTAGGTTGGAATTAGTTCATTAAAATGAAAATCTGCATTAATCAAGGTTCTAGAGTCAGTAATTAATAACCTGTGTGATTTTCCAGTGGACTGCAGAAAATAGTTATGATTATAGATGCAATTTTTTGATTTTTTTTTTCCTCATGAAAATTATTCACGGTTTCTACCCTGAAAACTGTTTTAAATGAACTCCTAATTCACCTATGAATTTGTTCTTTTATTAACTGAGTTAATGTGTTGCTTATTGATTAGTTTTCTTACAGAACTATTGTTTTTATATGTCAAAGGCAGACGCTACTCACAGGAATGCAACTTCTTGCTATATTAAAGTCTGTACTGTTATACAAGATTTGGAATATGCTTATAATTTAGAAAAAAAGGTGTTTTTTGTTTTTTTCTTGCTGTCTATAAAACCTTATTCTTTCTATTTTTAAAAGCAGGTACAATTCCAGGAGAATTTTGCAGGATTAGCCTAAACACAAGTTTCTGGTTTATTTATTTATGTATTTGATTTGGTGGTGAAAAAAAATAAAAATAAATAAATCCATATATTTAGAAAAAAAAATGAATACTATACACATATCTATATGTAGTTTGCTTATAAAAATCTCAGAATTAATTTTCCATGCATTAAGTTACAAATTCTAGTATGCTTAAGAAATCAGAAAGAATAAGACTGCCTGTTCATGTTTAGGGATATTTTGTAGAACAACACCCGGAAAAATGGATACAATCCAGCTCAGGAAAGATGCCTTTGAAACAAAATCTCTAGTGTAGAAATGAATAACTACTATCCACATGGCTGCCAACTCTGGAATTTAACATTCCACATTTCACTTAACCATAAAAAATGAAGAGGACCCATGTTCAAAGGCAAATGTAGTAAAACATTAAATTAATTTTATAGTATACACATTATAGGTCAAGCATGCCTAAAAGTTCCCAAAGCAAACTGCAACAATGTCACTGAAAAATATTTAGAATGGAATAACATAAGCAAAGTATAATAATAACAAATGACATTTCTATTGTCTTTGTCTTCTGTCTCCTCATTATGCTTTTAGTAATTGACGAGGTAGTTTGGAGCATGTAACGAAATCTTCTCTTGTTTTATCTGTGTCCAGTTCCTGTGATTTAACTCACACTGATTAAAATGCTACTCATAATAAGTACTCATTCATTTTAGTGCCACTTTCTTCAAGATAACATATCATTCAATAAGAACATTTCCCATTAAACCACAGTAATACTGTATTTTGTATTTCATGTTTTCTTCTTTCCTTAAAAACATTTATTGCTATATTCACATTATTTCCCAAACTCTAATGGAAGAAATTCAGCTGGAATATAAAAACAGAGGTCCCTTAACAGTGTCCAATGTTACAGCATAGCAACAAATACTGGTTTCAAGTTCACAAAAGAAAATGTACATATGTTTTTTTACAATACTAATGACATGAGCAGAAAAATAATAATTTCCAGGTTGCTGTCATTCCTGAATAGCATTCCCACCCAGGAGGACTAGAAACATCCATCTCTGTTATGAGGGTCTTCTTGAATAAAATTCCTATGTAAGAGGATCCCAACATTTATTTATGATAACGACAGAAGTTAGAGGTACTAGAATATCGGATGTACCAGAAAGCCTGACAGAAGAAGTAATAGGTACCTGATAAGTTAAGCACACAGATAGCCTTGTTATTGTTTACTTTTTTCCTCCCTGAAATACTCTGATTTTTCATACTCAATTATTATCCAGCACCTGTAATACTACCATTTGTGGTTTGCATTATCTTTCCTTGGTATGACAGTCACAAATCAGTCAAGAGCAAATTCTAAGAATCACTGACAATGAGGAAAGTGGTAATGGATGGAAAGAGAAAGGAAGAGAAAGAATGAGAGCAAGAGAGTAGAATAAGTAAAGGAGATTATGTGGTCAAGTGACTTGTCTACAGTAAGTCTTTATATTTTAGAAAGCATTCTGCTGGTTCCCACACCATTGTTCTATGTGTAGGACCTCAGTCTCTGTCTAGACTTCCTCTTTCATCACATTTCTGAGATGATACCATGCACAAAGATCACCTAAGTTATGGACAGATTAATGAATAAAAAAGCAGAGTCAACTCTGCAAATATGTAATAGAAATTGAGATCTAAGTAGCTTCTAGGAACTTGAAGCCTGGTTCTATCATCACTTAGTAGGTGGGATTTGGATAGCAATCACTGGAACATAGCAAGATTTCAGAAAGGTTCTGAATTTATGAGACTCCCCACTTACACATATATGAAAGATAGGGAAAGCTAGCATGGATTCCAAGATCTGTGATGGTAATCATGCAACACTTATTAGTTTTGTAAGTTGTGACTGACAGATGTTTCTTTTGTTTAAATTAACATCTCATAATAATTTATCATCTCAAAAAGGTATGGCAGCATGAAGATTGTATTATATAAATTTATACCTATTTTGACCTTCAGCCTTTGGTATAACAACATATAGGATGTGAATTCATACATTGCAATTCACATTCAGTTATACATATATATATATATATAATTAGACATTTAATCAAAAGCGGGTTTAAAGATCTCAAGACTGACAATACATGCTTGTCAACCTTGAACAAATTGTCACTCAAGAAACAACGTTGTGAAGAAGCTGTAACATGACGTACATGCTCTGAAAGGCCTCTGAACAATTCATTTCAATAACAATAATCACAGGTATAAATCAAGTATGGAAACAAAATAAACTCTCCTGTTTCAGGGCATAGATCAACAAAGGATTTACTGTAGAAGTTAAAAGGATTAAATTTTGTTATTTTTTGTATGAGCATTGACTAGCACAACGGGATCACTGGATTCCTACGCAAGTACCAGCCCTAGATCTGGTAATGAACAACACAAAAACAAAGAAATGTCATAATTGCAACAATAATTATTCTTAATGAAGGTGTAAAGAAACCTTTCTATGTACATGGGGAAGCTCATACGATTTTATTTTATTTTTGCACTGTCTTCTGATATATCGGTCATTACAACATGCTGTTAAAGTACCTCCAGCAGCACTCTCAAGATTACTTTGAGATTAATTAATTAATTAATTCTCACACAAGCTATGTTTATATTAACAATGTTTGATAGGGTCATATCTGTTAACCAGTTAGAGCTGAGAATGAGCATTATATGCATTTCAGGAGCTTGTTTTTAAACTAGCTCTGTTTTGGTCTTGTTAACTTCAGCCCATTATCACTTGCAGCATGCTAGGTGCAATGCTAAAGATTACTCATTGGCTCATTTTGACCCCCAAAATATTGCTTTCCTGTGATACACAACCAGTTCGTGATGCAATCCAAAAAGCAGCTAGAGGGGTTAACTGAATGATTTGCTTCAAAAGCGTATTTCTGACCTCAAGAAAATTGCTGTGGTAGACATGCTGGTCTAGTCCTCAGAGCACACTCCGAAGTATCACTGAAGTGCTCCATCTGGAATGCCTGAAGGAAAACCCTAACAAGCCCCAGGTGTCACAAAGCCTTTCAGTACACACTTTGAAGCGACCACGAAAACTTACACCCCAGTGTCTCACGACATGGAGCAACCTGAAATGCAACACAGCTGTAAGCAAGTTCCAGTGCCAGATGTCTCTTCAAAAGAGGTGTGGCGGAGAAGCACACAATGCTCTCTGATTTTCAGTCTATGTTATTATAAAAAGCCTCCTAAGAGGAAGGCTCTTTTAGACTGAAGATAAATTCCATATTAAGATCTCATTAGCAATGACTAAGTATAAAATTTGGTTCATTAGAAGATCTCAGTCCCTAACTGAGAAATGGAAAGAGGCCTGGGAAGACCATCGTATGTTTCACTTCCTTTCCATTAGTTTTCAGGCTTTATCAAACCTTGTGTTGCCCTGCCTGGGGGTTTATTTTCTGGTACTGGAGACTGAGCATCAAGACCAAGTTTGCCAGACAAAACAAGTCTGTTCAGCAGTAAGTGTGGTGGTTTTACCGTGCTGGGCAGCTAAACCCCACAACCGCTCTCTCACTCCCCCTCCTTTAGATGAGGAGGGGGAGAAGTAAAGCAAAGAACAACTCATGGGTTGAGATAAGGATAATTTAATTAAAGGGAAATAATAATAACAATTAAATAAAGACTAACATGAACTAAACAATTTAACTAAGGGGAAATAAAAAGGGAAAGGGGGAAAGGGAGGGGAAAAGGAAAAATAAAAAGAAGGGAGGAAAACAAACAAACAAAATAAATGAAGGCTATATGGAAGTGCAGAGGAAAGAAATTACTCTCTACTTCCCACAAATGAGCGATGATTGACCATGTCCTTGAAGCAAGGCCTCAACACACGCAGCCGGTGTTCGAGAGGAGGACCGACGTTTTTCCAACAAGAGCCCACCCCTCCCCTCTTCTTCCTGTTTCCACCTTTTATTGCTGTGTGACATCACATGGTATGGAATATCCCTTTGATTGGTTTAGGTCAGCTGCCCTGGTGATGTTTCTCTCCTCACTTTTTGCCCACCCCCTAGGAGGGTTAGAGAAAGGCCCAATGCTGTGCCACTGCTGCTCAGCAGTAGACACAACACTGGTGTGATACCACTGCTGTTCCAGCTACAAGTACAGAGTACGGCACTGTATGGGCTGCTGCCGGGAAAGTTAACATTCCAGCCAGACCCAGTACAGTAAGACACACCAGAGTTCAGGATAACATCAATACAATTTGATGCCAACCCCAAATATGCATGTGTAACCTAAGCCACTGAGTCTTGCCAGCTGTTGTAAATGGCTATGTCCAGTGCATGCTCAAATGTGCTATACTGCCAAAGCCAGCCCAGACAGACATGCTATTTCTGAACACACAATACAGTCATTAGGCAAGAAAACAAAAGCACATACGTAGGTATAAATTAGTATTGTGTGAATGGTCTTTGCTGAGATGCAAACAACACCATTCAACTGTCAAAGAATGAGCCCATCTGCCTGCTTTTTTACTAGTATTTTTAGGTTTGCAATTTTGAGAAAGATTGAAAAGCTGTGGACACCTTGGGGTGATCTCATGAGCATCTGCTGTGGTAAAGGAGAACCATCTCACACAGAATATATTATGCAAGTTTAACCTTTTTATTTAGCTGCTTGCATAGTATGTGATTCCTAAACTCCATTTCCCTCCACATATGGCTGCTAACAAGACCCTTTCAAGTCTCCTCTTGCCTGGCTTTTGTGTAATCTTACAATCAGCATTGAGGCTGACTGCTTAAGAAATGCCACTTTTCTAAGAAGACAGAGACTCTTGGTAATGCTCTACCTTGGGATCTTACTATGAAGGTTTACACACCAAAGGAGAGAAAAAAATAATGTGGTAAAAGTAATGTAGTTTTATTCTCTCTGGCAATAAAATGTGTGGGTTGACTACATGGATTAGGTAGTCTCATGTTCAAGAAAAAGTGTTTTTTGAACATCAAGAAACACTTCACTATGTGGGTAACTGAGAAATGGAACAGGTTGTTCAGAGAGCTTGTGGAATCTGCCTCTTTGGAGATACTCAAAAGCTGTCTCATCATGGTCCTAGGAAACCAACTTGAGGTGGACCTACTTGAGCAGGGAAGTTGGACCAGATGACCTCCAGAGGTCCTTTCCAAAATCAACCATTCTGTGATTCTGTGATATTTAGATCCATTGAGGAAAGATGTGGTACCAGATGGAGCAGACAAACAGTTGTGCCAACAGCATTGGTAATGGAAGTGTGAAATATAAAGATTTGTAACCTCAGTCTATCTGAAAGCCAGCATTAGAATAACTAAGGTAGTCCAATGAACACTAGTGTTCACCTGTTTGGGATACCATAGTGAGTTCATTTTTTTGGGTAACAGAGAAGTACAGCTACGAACAGAAAGATCAGGTCTGAACTAACATTGTGGCTTCTAAGTCTATAACATTCATCAGTCTTTAAGAAACAGTCTTTAAAAACTCAAGAAACATTACTATTTTGGGGAATAAATGGATTCTTTGGAAATGTACCAGATGATTTTGGAGGTCTTTTCCTACCTTAATGATTCTATGAATCTATATGTAAATTAAACAGTATCAGGGTTATAAATTATAGCATACAATCCATAACCCATACAGTTCAACAAAGGATAAAGCACAAGAAAACAGAATAGTGACTTAATGAAAGAAAAAAATGTTCTTCTGTGTGAGCATGTATTGTAACCAATTACTCTGCAGAGACTTCAATAAACATGTGACCAGTGACTTCAATAGACGTGTTCTAACCTAAGTGCTTTGCTGAACTAGGGCCAGATTGCTTATCACTGTAAAAGTCACCCGCAGTCCTTTTGGTCTTACTATTTTCCATCACTATTGTCACATTTTTTTGGCCATTCCAAAAAACGTTACTTATGTGTATATCATGGAACAAATAATTTATTAACATTTAATGAGAATAAGAATAAAAATACATTTATTTGAATGGCTCAGTTAACAGATTATCAAAACAAGGCTAGTTATTCTGGCTATCCCTGGTTATGTTGTCAATATTTGAAGAAAACATAGATTCCATCTCCTATTCAAGAACTCTTAGGTATAAATTAAGCATGTGCTTAGTTATCTTTCCTGGAAAGTAACATTTCTGGATCTTTTTCTATGTAGAAATATGTAATATTTCTGTATTTGTCATATATACTCATACATAAGTATACATATATATATATGTTTTTGCTCACACAAGATTTGAGTATCAGCAGACACAGTTTTGAAACTAAAGGTTTTACACAAAGATCAGTCCAACCCTTGGCTCACTAGTGTTTTAATCATGTGCTTTCAGAGCCTTTGATCTCAGGGTCTTAGCTCTAAATCAATACATAACCAAGCAATGAACAGTGCGCAGAAGCGTGAATTAACCAAACAGGTGGACACAGAAAGGAGTTGCTCAGGTTTGTGACATTTGTTTGCATGATTACTTGTAGACCAAAGTGAAAAGTGCAACTGGCTTCTTGGACTGAACTGGGTATGTAAACAGGCATGAAAGAGATATTAGCTCTCATCATCAAGAAATGTTTGTGCTCTTGAAATCAATGGGTGAATTGTGACAACAACTAAAAGGCAAATATTGAGACAAAAGGTTCCAGCCTGTGGCTTTTATTCAATCAGCTCTTAATATCAGGTAAACTTGTTATAGGTACACAAATTGTTCATGTGCTAGGCTGCAATTTCACTAAAGTACGAAGAAGTGTTGAAGTGGATAGAGTAAATATAAGTAGAAGACTCTCTTGCAACTGATCCCTCTTTAATCCTTCTCAATTGATGACAAATTGCCATTTACAGAATGCTTTGTGTGAAAGTAAGCCCTTCAGATAACAGAAAACCACTGTGGTAGGGAGCTGCAGCAAAGTGCCACATTCCCACTAACTAACCAGCCTAAACAAACAAATAAATATAAAGCAAAACACTTTTCAAATGTCAGGAACCTTTTTATTTTTCCGTGAAGTATGGCTGCTGTGACCTACATAAAACTAAAGTTTCTGTATGTCTTTAAACACAGGTTGCTGCAATGTTAATACATATATTGATCTAATTTAAGTACATGAAAGATTACGTTTACACAGAATTTCTCCTTTTAAATTCTTGATTTTTCTATGCATGCAAAGGCTCCTCTAAGTCAAGTGACACTATCAGTTAACATGGGGATGCAGTAGGAGCTCTCTCTCTGGGCAGCGGTCCTGTCACTCTTAGAAGTAACAAGTGCCTATCAAAGGACACAGACAGGATTACTTTTAAGAGTGGTGACTTTTATTTTTTAATTTATTTTTTTTTTTAATTACCCCTATGTATAAATCTTGCTTTAAACATACCACCATGGCTAAAATGTTGCTACTTGCCAGAGATCATACAAGGTTTTGAACATGCACTTGTACTTCAGATCCAGTTTGTATCCTCTATTTTGAGATACTGAAATGGCAAAATCAGTCCCTCAGAAAACTGACTCAAAGCTCAGAGCTCCTTGTCTTCTAGAAATCACACAGAGCTCTTCCAGAAACATACTCCAAAGCACTGGAGAAATAAGCAGTGGAGAAACAAAAAGAGAGTGTTTAATAAATTAAGGATAACAAATATGGCTAGCATAAGTCTGGACTGTTACCCGAGTAATGTGATGTATGTGAGAAGACCCCTGTAGTTTAACAAGGTAAGTAAAGTATATAATATACAGATTCATAGATTCCAGCACAGTCAAGACGATAGCTGTCATGTTATTTGGGACAGGTTCCTGAAATATTACTAGTCTATAAAGTCCTATATCACTTTTCCTTATAAACTTATTGGTGTCTGCTTTGTACCAAAAAAAAAAAAAAAAAAAAAAGTCAAGGTGTTTCCTTTCCTTATGCTCAAGGAGGCTTAGATTACATTTAACTTGATCAAAACCAGATTGTAGCCTGACATAGAGAAGTATGGAGGGTTATAGCATATTCCTTATTGCTTCATATTGGCTACTGATAGCATGGACAGCATTAGAAAAAGGAATTCAGGTTTAACAAAGTTGCTTAGGAACAGCGCTCTAACAAGTCTAGAGTTTACATATCACAGCTGCTGGTAGGTCATACAGGTTTCATGTGTGCTGTTAGTGGGTTGGGCCCATCTTCTGAACATGATACTGAAAGTCTCTGTAGCTTGTGTCCATTTACCTAAATTCTCTTTTTCTTTTTTTTTTTTTTTTTTTTCTTTTTTTTTTTTTTTAATCTCCCAACATATGAGATTGAGCCTAGAAAGACACTGTACAAGGAACAAGTTCCTAGCATGAACGTGACAGTAGGCAAAGACCATGAGCATAACTTACGTTTTGGCTTTGCTTTATTTACTGATGTTTATGTAGCTACAAGTTTCACATTGGATTTGTTCAGTGTAGCCCTCACAAGATATCAATAGCTTGTGCATTTCCAAGCATGACATGCAGTCAGCCAATCCCTCAGGGAATTCTGTGTACCAGGCTGAGGTAACTGACCAATCTTTCATCCAATGATTCAGCAGTAGATGAAGCACAGGGCTCTGAAGAACAGAAGCTGCAGTTCTCCATACCTCCTGATGAGACCCTTTGGTCAAAACTGTCTAGTTCAGGACCATATTCCACATTACAGATCTTCTCCTTCTCTCTCATGTCATCCAATTTCTGATTCAGACAGCTAATTTTTAAAAGCAGCATGTAGGTGTCTAATGTAAGCTTTGTTTCTAAACTCCCATTGACAGTCAATGGCTGTGTTGTCAATACAATCAATGGAGCCCAGAGAGTTTTATCAGCTGACCAAGTGTAGGTCTCTAATTTATTGTAAGACGAAACTCTAAGCTAAATTTAGGTGTTGAAATCCCTGGTTCTCAATGTCAGTATACGTAGCTAGGGATATTCCTTTCCTGAGTTCAATACCTGGCTGGGTAGTACAGCCTGACAAATGTGTGCACCATTGCCTCATGACTATCTGCTAGGGAGTACATCATGCAGTGGACATGGAGGAGTTGAGAGCTTAATACATAGTAAATCACTGCTACCTTGGAGATGTGGAAGCCAAAGGCAAAGAGTTTCTGCTTTCTAGTCTGCTCTTGGAGAAGTTGCGTACTATCCTCTACATAGAGGTCAGGGCAAAGGTATGAATGGCCCTTTCACTAAATGATTTGGGGAACTCAGTGTAAATGTGTTCTTGGCAATTATTTCCCTAATTCTTCTTCAGCATTTTGGACAGTATATATGTAAGTAAAAATATATTTCCATATCATCCAAAACTAATAGACAGCTCCTGAATCCCTAGACAATTTCCAGGTCTGCTGAAGGGCAGAGGAGGGGGAGGTGTTTTTCACTTTTAAACTGAGTTCTTAAAGTTAGGCTGATGTAAACCCATGTAGCACAACTATCAGAATTCAAAGACTTCATTGTTAGAAGGTTAATTAAAGAGCATTTGCTCTTCTTTGTATCTTATTAAAATCAAGATATCAAAAGATTTTTTCTTCAGACAGTCAGAGTACAGTCTGCTCTTTTCAATATGTTTTTAGTTGAAGGAGTTAAAGAGAGTTTTAATGCTGGTGCAAAGGTGAGGGTCATATGAGGAAGAGGCACAAAAAGCTTGTTGAGACAACCTATGAGGAACCTGACCATCTAGATCACATAAAATATTTATTTATATATCTATTTACAGTGGCACGTATGTAACATAAATATGAAATGATCAGAATAACTTCCATAAAAGACTTTTCAATCTAAATCAGCAAAATGAAGAAGGTAAGGGAAGATTGTCTCAATATTTTGGATAAAACAGGAAGCACCAAGGATTTTATTTTTTTTTCCAGTCACAATCTGCTGTGTTTAGGAATCAATCCTAAGATTCCTGAGTCTTAGGTCCATGTAAATAAATAACAACTATAAGTAATAATGTTATTTCCATCCATCATTTATCAGCAGTCCTGGCTATCAGGGGAGGTCCCAGTTGACTGGTGGCTAGCAAATGTGATGCCCATCTGCCAGAAAGGCAAGAAGGAGGATCTGGGAAACTACAGGCCTGTCGATCTGACTTTGGTGCTGAGGAAGCTCACAGAACAAATTATCTTGAGTGTCATCATACAACACTTACAGAGCAACCAGGTGATCAGGTCCAGTAGGCATGTATTTATGAAAGGCAGATCCTGCTTGACCAACCTGATCTTCTACAACAAGATGACATGCTCAGTTGATAAGGGAAAGGCTGTGGATATGGTCCACCTATACTTCAGTAGAGCTTTTGCCACTGTTTCCTGCAACATTTTTTCTAGAGAAACAAGCTGCTCATGGCTTGGATGGGCATATGCTTCACTGGGTAAAAAGATGTATGAGTGGCCAGCCCCAAAGAGTCATGGTAGAGTTAAATCCAGTTGGCAGTCAGTCACAAGTCCCCCCCAGAGCTCAGTGCTGGTGTCAGTTCTCTTTGATATCTTTACCAACAAACTGGATGAGGGGATCAAGTGTACTCAGTAAGTTTACAGACAACACAAGGCAATAGTATTGACCTACTTGAGGGTAAGAAGGCTTTGCAGAGGGATCTGGATAGGCTGGACTGATGGGTTGAGGTCAAGTGTATGAGGTTCAACAAGGCTAAGTGCCAGATCCTGCACTTGGGGCACAAGAACAATGTGCAATCCTACAGGCTGCAGGAAGAGTGTCTGGAAAGCTGCCAGGAGAAAAAGGTCAATAGCTAGTTGAATATGAAACAGCAGTGTGCTCAGGGGGCCAAGAATTGGGTTTATTTAGCCTAGAGAAAAGGAGTCTCACAGGAGACCTTATCACACTTTACAGCTACCTCAAAGAAGTCTGTAGTGTAAGATATAAGACCAAACACAGCAAAAGAACCAGAAACAAATTGCAAGATTCAGTTCCACAATAAGGATCTTAACTATTTGATTACCATGGGTGTTTACCACCATTTGAAATGCCATATGTGTTGCTGTCTCAAAAATTGCCTTCCTTTTGAATCTGTATGTATTCATACTTACATATTTAAATGACTACTATTACTACTATTAATGTTAACAGTCTTATTCTAAGGTAAAGCTCAATGATTGTTTTTAATGAAAACATTAGATTTTTTTTTTTTTTTGTAACTACATTACAAAAAACAAACAAACAAACAAACAAACAAAAAAACAACACCCTTATCTAAGTTCCTAAGTTTGATGTCTAAATTATATTTTGTTCTTCGTTCTTCAAGTTTCCGTGTAAAAAATGGACACAAAGACTAATCTTTTCTGAGAACATTCAGGCTTTCAGGCAGATATATATTAGCTTCAAATCTATCCTATCTTGCTTGTTTGCTTGCTTGCTTTCCCCTTCAATTTAAAGATACCACTTTTCAATGTCAAGAAATGTGTACTGAACACCTCAGCTGATGAAGATTTCACAAGCTGTTTGTGTGTGTGTAATGCATATATATATATATTGCAACTGTAACAGATTGACTCTTATCAGTTAAGAATACATTAGAGCACTGAGACATTTTTTTCCCTAGGCAAAAAATACTGTATTTGAACCATTTATTATTTCTACATAGATGTAGAGCCTTATCTATCTATCTATCTACCTATCTATCTATCTATTTATTTATTCAGATCATGTGCAATGAAAAAATAAAAGAACATTTCCATCTTTCTCTAAAGAGAGAGACAAACCTCTGGACAAACCTCTTAACCAACCTCTTTTTATTTCCTTCTTATATGTAAGAAGGTCCTTGTCTTACTTTTATATTGTTTATATCCTTTTGTCTAAACTCTGACAAAAGACCCAGCCTTGTCATGTAAAGCTTTGTATCCTCTTTAAACTTGATTCAATGCTTCTTGGTTCTCATGGGCCAGCAGTGATCATTCCAATGGTGCAATGTTTGCATTATGAGTACTGTAGGTCAATGCCTGTTGAGAGTGGGGGTGGGCGGGAGAGAGAGGGAGAGAGAAAGGAAAAGTTCCCATTGGGATCTTAAACAAATAATCATGAAAACTTTTCATTTTTAAGACTTTTAAGGTAATTTGTTTATCAAAACAAAATCTGTGTCATAATTTGACCTGACAGAGTCTTTTCAGTATGGAAATTACATACAATAACCATTTTTGACATCATATTTAGAACTAAAATGTCACTATTTTTAATATGTCCTTTGCCTTGGTATTAATGCTTAAAACTGCAAACAAAGCAGATATATTTCTAGTATGCATGAGGAGGGTAATGTTAATATACACTACAAGCAAATTTAGAAAGGATAAAAAAAAAAGATCCTTGATGACTTAAAAAATAGTTATATATATTTTTTTTTAAATAGGTACAGCCAGGTTCACTTTGGATGAAGTTTCCTATGTGAAATGTGTTCTGTAGTTCCATAGTAACTACTTTATGATATGACTGAAATTATTTTTAAGAACCCACTAGAGACAAAATACCTAAGAGTCTCTTTCTCCTTGGAAACTGGGTTTTAGGAAAACAAACAAACAAACCACCAACTTTTCAAGTGAAGGCATCTTTTGAACATATTGTTAACTGTTTTCCTGAACAAAGATGGACTGAAATATTATATTTCAATGTGATTTCTTGAATAGCAACTATAAAACAGAATGATATTTGTTGACATGCTGGCAGGGAATGACCATTTTGGAACATGTCATTTTCCCTGCTTTTGGATCAGGAATTTGGCCTGTCCAACGTGCAGACATCTCTCCCAATAGCAGAGTGAATGAGTCAGAAATCAGTACTGATGTGAGCTCTCCTTTGTAAGCAGTAGAAATCAGCACTGGAGGGGGAGTTTTCAAAACGTGAGCAGGTTTATCTCAGCCAGTATGCTGTGAGAAGAAACTTTATGAAAGAAAAATAAATAAATCTCTATCTCTAGAAAGTTTGATGAGATTGTTCCAAGTTTAGTATGTTCTGTTTGAATGACTAGATTCACAAAAGAAGCAGCAGGGATTCACAAAGATTGAATAAAGCTGAAAGGTTTAGTATTTTACTAGAGTATTTGCCAACTTTGGTTATTACTAACTTTGGTAAAATTTCTGTATATTCCTCTTTTCCTCTTTTCCCTCAGAGTGCCTTGACACTCTACTCATTACAGACATTACAGACAGATTAATCTGCTAGGCCTAAAATTGTACTTGGGATTATTTCCCTTCCACTACCTATGTGTCATACTACCCATAATATTTTATAGCGCACAACCCTGATTTGGGTACAAGGAATGGCCTACATAACAAAAGGGGAGTGTTAAACATGAGAACAGCAGTCATAAAACTCATGCTGCTGAACAGGAGATGATCTAGTACAGGCAGTGAGGAAGACGGTCATGACTGTCATTTAGAAGCCACAGATACAACATATGACTAGGACTGCAACACTTCAGCAAGGTCTTTCTCACAAAATGATTCTGGGAGAAGTGGCACCTAGATTTCACCTGACATCAAAGAATGGTGTCCAGATTCATTTTTTGCCTGGGCAGACAATGTATATTTGCATTTTCCTAGCAGAGCATTAATGTGGCTTTGAACAGACAAAGAAGCTCAGAAAAGCAGCAGGTGTCTTAGGGCAACCTCCTGTAAGTATAGAAACAATCCTTCCCAGTGCCCAGAAAAGCAGGTAGCTATACCTGGAGTCTAGCTTGGCAAAGAAGGAAATTCATGACAGCTCATGACTCATGACAGGGATGTGCTACAGTGGAATAATTTCAAAGCATTGCCCAAAGATGCAGGAACGATATCAGATAAATTCATTCTGTCAATCAATGATGTCCCATTTGCAAGGGACATGAAGACTGACAAATAGTTCTAATATTATTTTAGTAGTAAAAGAAAAATAATAATAATAATAATATGGAACTATTGCTGAATGAGGCTGGTAGTTTAAATACATCAGACACTTATAAGGCCAAAGTACTCAGTGCCTTCTTTACCTCAGTCTGCACCAAAAGGGTTATCCAGGCCTTCATGATTAGAGAAAGTGCTCAGAGAGCTATGAACAGTGGATCAGGATCATGTCAAGGACTGTATGAGAGAACTCAACCCACATTAGTCCTCGGGGCTATGGGGCTATACAGACTGTGTCTGAGAATGCTAGCCAATGTCATGGTAAGGCCACTCTGCATCATCTCTGAAAGATCACAGATACCAGGGGAGGTCCCTAATGAGTAGAGGAAAGAAAATGCTGCACATATTTATAAACAAATGTCCAAAAGGATGATCTAAGGGTCTATGCTCTGGTGATCTTCACTTTGGTTCCAAAAAATATTGTGGAGCAAATCCTGTTTGAAGCCATTTCTGGGCATGAAAAGAAGAAGGTGTTTGGGAACAATCAACATAGGTTTGCCAAGGGTTACTCATGCCTAACAACCTGATTGTCTTCTGTGATAAAATAAATACGAACTCAGAGCAGTAGATGTCATTTACCTGGATTTTAGCAGGGCTTTTATCACTGTGACCCACAATATTCTTGTATTCAAGCTAGGATGCCACACTCCGGACAGAAGAACAAACAGACAAGTAAAATCAGGTCTGACGGTTGGACTCAGAGGATAGTGTTTAATGAAAACAGTCATACTGTGTCTGGAGGCTGGTACCTTAGTAGAGTACTGCAGGGGTCTGCCATGGGATCTGTTTGTCATCTTTACTGGAGTCCAGGAAGAGGTGTTGGAGTGCAGTATCGAATGTGTAGATGACACTAAACTGAGTATACTGACAGACAAGCCAAAACAACGGCATCGAGATTATAGTCAGGCAATCCACAGTAGCACATGATGGGATGATGAGCAACAAAGAAAAAAAACTGAAACAAGAGCAACTCAGGCCAGATATAATGAAATAAGTTTTCCCCATGAAGACGGTGAACTAAGCTGCCAAGAGAGGTAGCACAACTTCTGTTGCGGAAAGTTGTCAAGAACCGACTAGATAAAGTCCTGGTCTGACCCCAAAACTGACCCTGTTGAACTAGAAACCTTCAGAGACCTCTTCCCACCTAAGTTATTCTAGGATTCTGTGAGTGGAGTTGTAACACAGAATTATATTGTTTTTTTCATGTAAGTTTGGAAGCAAAAATCATGGTATTGTAGGTTGATTTTAGTTATTTCTGCTATAGAATTTTGTATATGAAGGGCTTTAATTCTTAATACTGTTCTTCATATTTTCACAGTTTTACACTCTGTTTTACTTAGTTAGTTTAATTTATTCTAAGTTACTGTCTTAGTTAATGAAAACCACCCTACCAAAAAGCAAGTTTAAGGAAAAAAAATACAAAATGCTATGTAATGAGAGCATACGTTCCCTCACAGATATTAACAGAGCCAAACACACAAAAAAACAACATTTCACTTCTGCATAAAACTGAATTGAGCTAACAAGAAAGAGAAACAGGGATTTCAGGAACACAGCTGGTTTATTTCCCATTGACAAAATATACAAAGAGAATATAGGCCCCAAATGTCTAAGGAAAGGAAAGATGTTTTAGTAGCTTGGGCTTATCCTCTATTGCTTGTTCTGAGTTGGGCTTTTTTGAAAGTATTCATGACCATAATAGAAAAAAAAAATCAGCGCAGAAGACTACTTCATCCCCTACTTCTCCCCCCTCCCCACAACGAACTTGTTGTTTCAGAATTTCCAGTGAAAAGTAAGCATGGCGTCTTATTCATTGTTTCTTTTAAGGAATAAAAATAACTCTACCTCTGGCCATTATCATTCCAGAAAATAAATAAATAAATAAATAAATAAATAAATAAATAAATAAACAAACAAACCAGGCCTGATCCTGTAGCTTTGAAGTCAGTGGGAACAGAAACACAGTCTTAAAACTCAATGTTATGGCTAGATGTTGTCTCAGAGTTGCTCATATCTTTGTTATTTTCTATCAGTAAAGACGGTTTTCCATACTTTCTAAAAAGAGATTGCATATTTGTCTCTGGAGGCCCTTGGAGATGAGGAGGTGACTTCTATCCCTATATCTACTTAGAGACTGCTTCTACTGAAATTTGTAGGAAAGTGTGGCATGACTTCTGTAGCCTTCAAAAGGGTTAGATCTAAATTGTTTCCTGTATCTACTATTACTGTTTCCATACTGGAAAATTAAATGCGCTCACAGGCACTCTGGCACTGTAGCCAATCAGCATAGAGAGGCCTGAATCCATTTTATAGAATCCTCTTGTGATCAGACATGGAGCAGCCACATTCAAAAAAGCCAATTAAAAAGTTGTCCTCATTGTACTCCAGAACCATTTTGAACAGCACTAAAGATAGCCTGGGTCAAAATCAGCCAGGTACCATCCTCACTAGTTTGCATTGTAGGCAACAAAGTGACAGGGCATGTTCCCTTGTACTGTTTAATTTATTAGTGTGTATAACTTAAGGGTGCAATTCATCTACCTTAATTTAGACATATGAAAGTTCAACATTTAAACCTCTGCTAGTTACCCTGGCTTCCTGTTATACTCAGTGGAAGCAAATCCAGGCTACAATTCATCTGACCTGTCTTGTGTACTTAGCTCAAATAAGACAGATGGTAATCTGGGAATGCCCATTTTTTTCTTCTGACTATAAAGTGAGTCTGAGGTCACCAGGTCAGACTTAGACTTCTAACTATTAGGCACCTGAGATAAGGTGAGACAGATACTAGTCTAATGCATACAAGTATATAAGCATATCTCCCAGGTTAAGATATACTTTTAAAGACTGTGTAGATTAAATTACAGTTTTTACTCAAGAAATATTGTGCAAATACTGAGAAGTATCACTATCAGAAGATCTAAACTGTTCTCCACAGTTTAATGGAGTGTGGAAGGAAGAAAAGATTTTCTTCTGGAGCAGTTGCCCAGAACTATTAAAAAAATATATATATTCCTTTACATTTCTCCCATAAATACATTAATATGATGGAATTTAACAGCAGCTGTGCTGTCTTCATTCTTGTTCTAAGCATGGAATAACACCTATTTCATTTTTTTTTTTTTCCCCTCCAAGTGGGAGCAAGGCTTCAGTGCCTGATAGGATCTACCTGAAGCTGAAGGATTTCATTTCTCATCTGCATCTGGAGAAGTCTGGGCAGCTGCAGAGCAGGACAAGGTCAGAACTCTGCCCTCCAGCAGAATAATTGAGACAGTTTGTCTTAAGTTTCATTAATAACCCCTCTTCCACTCTGACCTTCAGTCATAATAAATACCTGGGAACTGTAGTTGTTGGTTACGTTTGCAGTTGATGCCAAGTTATATCATTTCTATTGCCATATAAAGAAAATATTTGTGTCTGAAAATAAGTCACACTGCAGCCTATACCCATTTTTTTCCCAATCCTTAGTCCTTGTTACCTTCGTTAGATATTTTTCTAATGATAATTAACTGAGAAAACATGACCTAAGTAAAGTTATCAAAGGAGAGCAATTATGGGAACATGTGCCATATTATTCCAATTAGGTAACTGTTCATGGTGGTTTCACTTGGTAACAGCACAAAACTACTGTTCAGCCCACTATTCCCACTGTTACATTGATAAATGATTCCAAAGCTGCCTTTCATTCGACAGGTCTGTTTTTGGACATGAGCCAGACAAAACAAAATCACAAGATTTATAATTACTGCAGTGGGAGGGTAAAGAGGATCTGTAGGGCATGAGTCCTGCTCTGTCTTCTCAGAAAAAAAAAGAAAAAAAAAAAAAAGAAAAAAAAAAAAAGCTAAAGAAAAATACTACTAGTGGATCAAATTCTAAGGACTCCATTCAGTGCTTTACCAGCCATCATTCAGGAAAACTCTTGAAGCCATTAGTATGGATATATCTGAAGAAATGCACAGCTGATGGTCAAACTGTAATTCATGCTCTTAATTGTGGGAGGACACAAGAGCACCAGTCTAGGCAACACATCTTCTTACATCATCTTTCCATACATATGAAGGGGCCTGTGAAAGCAAATATCACCGTGACTTACTTTGATTCTGGATCACCATGAAATGCAAGGAACAGGCATTTTACATCTATCTCCCTGATGTATAGACAATAAACCATGACAAAGATAATGATTTCCTATAGTTTTCCTTCTTCCTTACTAGGAAATGGCACAAGAATGGCAATTCCAGTATGGAGGAAGATTTTGGGGTTATAGACCTTTATGGAATCTGTTCATTGAAATGAAATCAGAAGACTTCACTCTCCAAAATCTGGTGAATGACCTTTCATCATCAAATACCATAGTTTCATTAAAAAGATGCTTTCAGTAGCAGAGTTCTTTAAAAAGTAAAGTAGCTTCTTTGGAAGAATGTGGTCTCAAAGAGAAAATAACAAAGACAAAAGAGCAGGATAGGAAGTTAACACTATTGTAAGAAGTTAACAGACGTGATCTTACAGTTAAAGATATTTACCAGAGAAATTTGAACCCCATTATTCTCTGGCTTATGCTTCATAAGGAAGAACTGTTTTACATCATCAAAGACAAAAAACAGGTCTATAGGTAAGCTTTAAGAATAATAAACATCCTGAATTCAAGAATAAGTCTGTCAAATGAAGGGATATTGATTTTGGAACACAGAATATTATGTCAAACAACATTAGTTTAATTGATCTGAATTTAGTTTAAGTACTAAAAGCATTTATATACAAACAGCAAATGAAAATTAACTGCAGCTGAGTCCCTTGATTCTCAGATTATACAATATGCACAAGCAACTGAAAGTTCTTGTAGGAATCCCAGCAGCCTAGTCTGGGTTCTATTCCCATAGCATGACTTAATACAAAAGCAATATGCTTTCTTTCAGAAAATATGAATATTTAAAGCCATGTTTTGACTTTTAAAAATACACAAAACTTTTCCTTTCCCTAAAAGAATTTATACTAAAATGCTGAAAAAATGCTGGAACTATGATCCTTGCTAACATGGCTGAGTTCAAATATTTCAGCTTCTGGCATGAGCCATCCAGCAAAAATCCATTCCTTCTGAAACAAATCCAAACACATTTGGTTGTTGTTTTTGTTCTTCCTTCTAGTCTCACTCAGCTACTTACATTACTTAACTGTCTTAGATATTTCAGAGTCTATATTCGTAGGAACTGATACATGGAACTCTGAGATACTGAATGCTAAAAAATGTTGCTGTTTTTATCCATCAGTGAAAAAATCAAGTTCTTTCTATAATTGATTTCATTTTATTTGAGCAAAGACGTGATTTTTTTCAAAGCCAGAGATTTTTTGTACAATGTTCTTATGTCTCATGGCATTATTTTTTTTCTAATATTAAATTATGTTTGCTAAGTTAGTGAAAATTTAAAGAAGCTACGATGTGCCTTACAGATTGCACAATATATGCACATAGTAAAGAAGTCCAGCTACCACCTAGCATTCTCAGGTACCTAAAGCACTTATTGAAACAGGACTAATGATCTCAAATTTCTTGAACTAATGTTTGTGAACATGTTTAGATGCTTCAGCCAATATGTGTTCAAAAAATCTGAAAATTTTAAAATTTGGTGTATGACCATATTATTAATTATATTAGTATTAGAATATACAATATCAATATTCATAAAATACAATGATTATTGAGTTGTGAGTATAGAAAATAAACTTTCTTCCCTAATAAAGGTATCCAAGACTTTTCAGATTGACTGTCTGATTTAGGTACAGATGATTCATTTTGAAAGTCTTGAGGATAAACTCTGTCTGTAATGAATGACAGTTTATAGGATAAATAACCAAAATAGTTATTGGGATTATTAGTTGAATTATAAGATTTAGATTATAAGATTAGTTGAATTATAAGATACAAAGTTTTTAGTCTAATAATAGATCTCTCAGGTCTCCCAAATATTTTTTCATATATCCTTATCTTATATCATTCATGTCATTTCTTTTTTTTTTTTTCTTCCTGATTTGAAGTCAATATAAATGTCAAAGAAATGTAGGCACAACAATCTTTTCCAGAATAGTAATAAGAATTTGTAAAATATTTTGCACTCATAGCACTTATTAACCATTTATCACAGTGAAATATTAGGTGAACATAAAAGGATTTTATGGGAGTTGTGGGTTCCCTTATATGTTTTTTTTTCTTCTTAGCTGTACAAAATATGCTGAAGAAATGATGGGCTAAAGGGACACAAAAACACATGTAGATACTACTCATTCATTAAGCCTGTTATGAGTTTGTAACAGTTCCTATAAGGAATAGTTAACTCTGTGTACTAGCTTAGGGTCATATTTTTGACCTAATTTAATGGAGTACCAGTTTACGTTAGGCATGGACCCACTCTCCAGTCTTCCCTGATTTGTGAGAAAGCCTCAGTTATGCATAAAGAAAACTGTCAAGATATCAGTAGCCATCAGTAAACACAAAGTACTATATTTTTCCTTTCTAATTTTCTATCAAACAGAACTATGTTGAAGTCTTTCTCATTGTCAGTCTATGCAACCTATCTGCCATTGGCTTAGGAGAAGGTGAATTTCTGCTTGCCTCTATCAACAACTGGTTTCTTAAACAATCCCCTATATTTATGTCCAAACCAATGTATGCATCTTGTGCATGAGAAATTGTTTCTGTAGAACCTCATAGAAAAGATATCCCAGTGATCTGAAGCTATGTATTATTGCAATGATGAAGATTGTCATCTAACAGCAGATGGTAAGGTAGAAACGTGGTAATTGATAATATGAAAATTACTCTTTCAGAAAATCTCAACTAAAACATGGTATGCTTCCTAACCTGGTACGCCCCTCTGACTATTACCCCCTTTTGATAGTCCAGGCGGGCAGTGATAACATCGAAGAGAGAAGCCTCAAGGCTATCAAAAGGGACTTTAGGGGGCTGGGTCGGTTAGTGGATGGAGCGGGAGTGCAGGTGGTGTTTTCGTCCATCCCTATGGTGGCAGGGAGGAGTTCAGAGAGGACACGGAAAGCCCACCTGTTAAACACGTGGCTCCGGGGCTGGTGCCAACGCAGAAATCTTGGGTTTTTTGATCATGGGGCACTTTACTCAGCACCTGGCCTGATGGCCACAGACGGGTCCCTATCTTTTAGGGGAAAAAGGATCCTGGGCCAGGAACTGGCAGGTCTCATTGAGAGGGCTTTAAACTAGGTAGGAAGGGGGATGGGGCTGAGGCTAGGATTGTTGGGGCTGTGCCAGGGGGAACAATGGCAAGGCCGGAGGATAAGGCAATGGCCCAGCTGAAGTGCATCTACACCAATGCACGCAGCATGGGTAACAAACAGGAGGAGCTGGAAGCCATCGTGCGGCAGGCAGGCTACGACTTGGTTGCCATCACGGAGACGTGGTGGGACCAGTCTCATGACTGGAGTGCTGCAATGCCTGGCTATAAGCTCTATAGAAGGGACAGGCAGCATAGAAGGGGTGGTGGTGTGGCTCTCTATATTAGAGAGTCTTTCGAGGCTGTAGAACTCGAGGTTGGGAATGACAAGGTCGAGTCCCTTTGGGTTAGGATCGGCAGGGACAACAAGGCTAGTGTCCTGGTCGGGGTCTGCTATAGACCGCCGAACCAGGATGAGGAGACGGATGAGGAATTCTACAGGCAGCTGACAGAGGTTGCAAAATCATCAGCTCTTGTACTCGTGGGGGACTTCAACTTCCCTGACATATCCTGGAAGCACAACACAGCCCTGAGAAAGCAGTCTAGGAGGTTTCTGGAGAGCGTGGAAGATAGCTTCCTGACGCAGCTGGTTAGTGAGCCTACCAGGGGAGGTGCCCCGCTAGACCTTCTCTTCACAAACAGAGAAGGACTGGTGGAGGACGTGATCGTCGGGAGCTGTCTAGGGCAGAGTGACCACGCAATGGTGGAGTTCACTATTCTTGGCGAGGCCAGGAAGGGGACCAGTAAAACCGCTGTATTGGACTTTCGGAGGGCTGACTTTGAGCTGCTCAGGACACTGGTTGGTGGAGTCCCTTGGGAGGCGGTTCTGAAGGGCAGAGGGGTCCAGGAAGGCTGGGCGCTCTTCAAGAGGGAAGTCTTAATGGCGCAGGAACGGTCTGTTCCCACGTGCCCAAAGACGAGCTGGCGGGGAAGAAGACCGGCCTGGCTCAACAGAGAATTGTGGCTTGATCTTAGGAGGAAAAAGAGGGTTTATAAGCTTTGGAAAAGTGGGCAGGCCACTAAGGAGGACTTTAAAGAAGTAGCGAGGCTGTGCAGGGACAAAATTAGGAAGGCCAAAGCTCATCTGGAGCTCAATCTGGCTACTGCCGTTAAAGATAACAAAAAACGTTTCTATAAATACATCAACACAAAAAGGAGGACTAAGGAGAATCTCCATCCTTTACTGGATGCGGGGGGAAACTTAGTTACAAGAGATGAGGAAAAGGCGGAGGTGCTCAATGCCTTCTTTGCCTCAGTCTTTAGCGGCAATACCGGATGTTCTCTGGATACCCAGTACCCTGAGCTGGTGGAAGGGGATGGGGAGCAGGATGTGGCCCTCATTATCCATGAAGAACTGGTTGGTGACCTACTACGGCACTTAGATGTGCACAAGTCGATGGGGCCAGATGGGATCCACCCAAGGGTACTGAGGGAACTGGCAGAGGAGCTGGCCAAGCCGCTGTCCATCATTTATCAGCAGTCCTGGCTATCGGGGGAGGTCCCAATCGACTGGCGGCTAGCAAACGTGACGCCCATCTACAAGAAGGGCCGGAGGGCAGACCCAGGAAACTACAGGCCTGTCAGTTTGACCTCAGTGCCAGGAAAGCTCATGGAGCAGATCCTCCTGAGAGTCATCATGCAGCACTTGAAGGGGAAGCAGGCGATCAGGCCCAGTCAGCATGGCTTTATGAAAGGCAGGTCATGCCTGACGAACCTGATCTCCTTCTATGACAGAGTGACGCACTGGGTGGATGAGGGAAAGGCTGTGGATGTGGTCTACCTTGACTTCAGCAAGGCTTTTGACACCGTCTCCCACAGCATTCTCCTCAAGAAACTGGCTGCTCTTGGCTTGGACTGGCGCACGCTTCGTTGGGTTAGAAACTGGCTGGATAGCCGGGCCCAAAGAGTCGTGGTGAATGGAGCCAAGTCCAGTTGGAGGCCAGTCACTAGTGGCGTCCCCCAGGGCTCGGTGCTGGGGCCGGTCCTCTTTAATATCTTCATCAATGATCTGGACGAGGGCATCGAGTGCACCCTCAGTAAGTTCGCAGATGACACCAAGTTAGGTGCGTGTGTCGATCTGCTTGAGGGTAGGAAAGCTCTGCAGGAGGATCTGGATAGGCTGGACCGATGGGCTGAGGTCAACTGCATGAAGTTTAACAAGGCCAAGTGCCGGGTCCTGCACCTGGGGCGCAATAACCCCAAGCAGAGCTACAGGCTGGGAGAGGAATGGTTGGAAAGCTGCCAGGCAGAGAAGGACCTGGGAGTGATGGTGGACAGTCGGCTGAATATGAGCCAGCAGTGTGCTCAGGTGGCCAAGAAGGCCAACGGCATCCTGGCTTGTATCAGGAACAGCGTGACCAGCAGGGCTAGGGAGGTGATCGTCCCCCTGTACTCAGCTCTGGTGAGGCCGCACCTCGAGTACTGTGTTCAGTTTTGGGCCCCTCGCTACAAGAAGGACATCGAGGTGCTTGAGCGGGTGCAGAGAAGGGCGACGAAGCTGGTGAGGGGCCTGGAGAACAAGTCCTACGAGGAGCGGCTGAGGGAGCTGGGCTTGTTCAGCCTGGAGAAGAGGAGGCTCAGGGGTGACCTTATTGCTCTTTACAGATACCTTAAAGGAGGCTGTAGAGAGGTGGGGGTTGGCCTGTTCTCCCACGTGCCTGGTGACAGGACGAGGGGGAATGGGTTTAAGTTGAGCCAGGGGAGTTTTAGGTTAGATGTTAGGAAGAACTTCTTTACAGAAAGGGTTGTGAGGCATTGGAACAGGCTGCCCAGGGAAGTGGTGGAGTCACCATCCCTGGAAGTCTTCAAAAGACGCTTAGATGTAGAGCTTAGGGATATGGTTTAGTGGAGGGCTGTTAGCGTTAGGTTGGAGGTTGGACTCGATGACCTTGAGGTCTCTTCCAACCTAGAAAATTCTGTGATTCTGTGATTCTGTGATTATAATGCTACTTTCCTTTCTTGCCTTTTTAGTCCTTTCATTTCTCTTTTCCCTTCTTCTGACTGTGGTGAATTCCATTTCATTTTTGTGTTAGTGCAGAGGCTATTAGTTGGCATATATATGCATAAACTAATACATTATGGTCAAAACTGCTGAAGCAGTGGCAGCTGTATCACTAAATTCATGATTCAGAATGATGTCAGTCTGACTTGGAAATGCTAATTACCAGGCTGCAGTTGGTCTAATGTGTCAGTATAGATCTAAGAGCAAATAGTACAGGTAGACCCTGAGATTATGTTTATAGTGGCAAATTAAACACTGCTAGAACCCAGACCCAAGTGGCAAAAATATGTTTTCTTGATGGATAGGGAACACATTCTGGCAGTCTGCCTAGCATTCTCCAAAAAGAAATGCCCATCACACTTTGGGAATCATACCATCCACGATAGTCAATTTTAGTATATCTACTTTGTTTTGAATGGTAAGACATTTTTACAGCATGGATTAGCTAGACCGCAAGCTGGCCCTCATGCCATAGAACAAAGTCCAGTACTGTTAAATTACTAGTACAGAAAAACTTATCAGACATGTAACTACATTCCAGTGAATTTGTAGCCATAAATATAGTGTCAGGGAACTGCAAAGCATGGTTGTACTAGTCTTGGTACAAATTCAACAAGTCTGGCTTTGGCTTTCTCACTGTCACCACATCATTGCTGTATGTGCAATGCAGGCATGAACCTAAATCTCCAGGTTAATGTTATCACAATGAAAATTTAAGTTCTAGCTGATGTAAATTTTTTTTCTGTGATGTGTAGTGAACACATTTGTTGAAAGCCAAGATAGCAATTAAGCATTAATTAGCATGTGGGATGAATGCTCTTGGTTGTTGTTTTGCTAAGGAAAGTCTAGTATCAAGCTTCTGAAAACCATAAGAAATTGTTCTTTTATGGGGCTTCCTGCAGACAATAACAGGGGTGGTATAGAAGCTACTTTGCAAGAGAAATATATTTCTGTCTCTGAAAAAAAGTGATTCCACAGAAGTTAGCTTATTTACATTCCCTTTCCTAGAGTGAAGAATACCACAGCCAGGCAGGAAATGTAACTCATATACTTCGATAAGTCCCTGGGATACATGTTGTGACGCTACACAATCATGCAGAATCAGCACGTGGAGCTACCTAACATACAGAAGACCCGCAGAATGGCTTAACCAGAGTATCTGTAACCTTAAAGTATTTAGCTTGAATAAGCAAGTATCTTCACAGAAATGCTTAAAAACATTTTTATAACCAACTTTTGAAGTCCATCAGACTTTTACTTTGTTTCTTTAATGTAATATTCTTTTCCCGTCTTTTAAGTGTAAGATAGATAGGTTTACCTATTTACCAAACTATACTGGAAGTTGGGAGAAACTTTATCAAAGTTGGTGGGTGTACAACTAGCCCTTTATTCAGAAGCATAGCAATGAAAAAAAAAAATAGTCATTCAAATTTTAAATATACACAAAGCCACACAGGAAGTAAAAAGCATTCACTTTGGATTAATAGTATGTGTAAGGACAGAGGTTAGAAGTGATTGCTGCTGTTCATGAAACAGAGACAGTATACAGAAAAAAAGCAAAGAAGATAGAGGTCTTGGACATGAAGTCCCGAGACTTAAGAGACTTATGAGAGTGCATTTCTTTACTATGAGGGTGACAGAGCACTGGAACAGGTGGTCCAATGAGGTTGTGGAGTCTTCTTCTCTGGAGATATTCGCAACCTACCTGGATGCCATCCTTCGCAATGTGCTCTAGGTGATGCTGCTCAGCAGGGAGGTTGGACTAGATGATCTTCAAAAGTCCTTTCCAACCTTGACTATTCTGTCACTCTATGATTCTTTGATTCTATATTGTCTGGTTTGAAGAAAAAAAGGCTGAGATGTGACCGCAGTGCCCTCTGCAGCTCCCTGAGGAGGGGAAGTGGAGAGGGAAGTGCCAGCCTCTGCTCCCTGGCCACTGATGACAGGGACACATGGGACAACACAAAGCTGTGCCAGCAGAGGTTCAGGCTGGATATTAGGAAAATTTTCTTCACTGTGATGGTGGTCAAACTCTGGAACAGGCTCCCTGGGGAGGTGGTTGGTGCCCCATGGCTGTCAGTGTTCAAGATGCATTTGGACAACGCCTTCAATAACATGCTTTAACTTTTAGTTATTCCTGAAGCGATCGGACAGTTGAACTCACTGATCTTTGAAAATCCCTTCCAAATGAACTATTCTAATTCAAAATTCTTACTTATATTTGTGCATATCTCACAGATTTGTTTATGTTTAGAGAATAAAGCAGTTCAGAAGTATTTGGATAACAAACATAAAGGAATGTTTCATTTTAAATGATTTTTTATTTTTAAATGAATGTTATCTGATGCAATAAAAAAGTTGAAGAGAAATATCTCTGTGTTATCAAAATACAACGTTTCAACTGACTCAAACAATTTTTATTATGTCTGCTTTCAAAATAATTGAAATTAAAGCATAGTTCAGAATGGAAGAATTTGCAAAACTTAGATTTCTAAATTCCTACTCTACTCAGAGTGATAAGTGATTCATTTTCTGTTAAAGAAAAAAAAAAAAAAAAAAAAGTGACATTAGATATCTATATATCCACAGATATCTACATAATTCGCAAGATATGCATAACATTTGGATTTTCCACCTCTCCTTTTTTCCTTTGTACAGTAACAATGAATCTGCAGAATAAGTGTTACAAGACTTCAACCTCCTGAATCATACCTAAAGACATTAGTAGAGACTTAAAATCAGATATTTCTGTCTAGTGATATTCTTCTGCTTAATCATCTGACAATGTAGTCATGACCTTTACATTGCAACAGAACTGTCTTTGCTCTGAAGTACTCTGTTAGGTAGGATGTAGGAGATTAAAAAAACATACATGATTATGAATAGCATCTTCAGTAGCAGCTAGAGTCTTCAATCAACATCACAATACCATTGTGCTCTGGGATGCCAAAGAAATGCATGACCTGAGCTGCTTACAGTGTCTCAGAGAAATTTGTGCTGATCCCAACATCTGGAGATAGCCAAAGACCCAGATGAACTCACGCCTGGTAAAGTGCTGCTCCTGGAAAAACAAAATATGCCCCTCTCCCACCCAGTTCATTCTCCCACACACACGCACACACTCACATATATAATAACATCTCAAATCACATACAAAAAGATCTGATCTTTCCAACAAAGAAAGCCAGTGCAGTGCCTGGAGTTTCTCTTTTCTCCCAGGTCCTTTCCAATAATATTTGGCTCACATTCAGCATGTTACAGGGCTCCCAAGCCTCTTTCCCAGATATATCTGTCTTGTCTCTCTGGGTAAAAGAAACTTATTTCTGGCTCTCTGTCAAGCTCCCCACAACCTTATATTACCAAACAACAATGTTGAAGGCAGGAATGCATACTTTTGCTTTGATTTCCACTGAGAATCATAATTCTTCTCTGCTTCTCCCTTCCCTCCTCCCCTCCCTTTTAGGTGACAGATGGCTCTCTAGAAGTCACCCATCTCTTCATTTTGACCTTCTGTTCACCTCCTCCATTTTTTTCCTCTGCCCTGGCCAATTCCAATTTGGGTAATTATTCTGTCTACAGTGCATAAAATTCTCCCTTTTGTTTTAGTCAAAGATAATATCCTTCTCCTTCTGTTCTTAAATGTAATGCTATGCCTTGATAAATCATTACTGTGGTTTACCCCAAAAGGGAAAGAGTGAGTGATTGAGGACTGATATCTTTTTATAAAGTCATTCCAGTGTTTACGGATCCTTTGGGATGAGTAGTTTTATATTATTAGTCCTTAATCCCTAGATGATTTGCATTACAAGTATTATTCTTTCTATTATACAGCTTTTTTAAGAGCGCCTATTTATTAAAGTGAATTAACACTAAAAATATGCAAACCTTGCCTGTGGAAAAATGAAAATAGCCATAGCTTTGGAAACGTTTTAGCAAACTGAAATTCTAGCTGTTCTAAATACAGCACTGAAGAGACGAGAAATCCAAACTATGAAAATATCCTCTTTTTCTCCCTATGATACTGCATTTAGATAGTGTTCATTCTATTCTTATTACAAGGAAAGAGTTACACAGACAAAAGAAGATGTAATGACCCTTTTCTTTAGCTTTCATCTTCAAAAAAGACCAATATATTTTCTTAGAACTTGAGTCTATCTTAAATAGTATTATTGCTCTTATTATGCACATCAAGTCATCAAGTCTTTCCTTGGATTGAAACACTTTGTAGATGAGGACAGCTGTTTGCTATGAAGGACCCGTTGTTATTTTTGAAACAGATGCTTTGATTTGTTGGAAGGAACTAATATGTGCTGATTTTAGCCACAGTCCTGTATGACACACAAGTATGTGCTTAAATCTATCGTTACTCAGGAAAGCACTTATACATATGTTAAAAATTAAGAATGTGCTTAAGTGCTTTGCTTAATGGGGATGATCTTGAGCACATATTTAAGTGCACTGTTGAATCAAGGCCAGAATGCCCAACCTTAGTTATTGTGGAGTTTGCTATCTTTTTACTACTTTGAGAAGTTCAAACAACATAGCAATGCTTTATTTCATGTCCTTTGCAAAGGAGGCAATTGCACAGCTGACAAGAAGGAAGAGTTCGTTACATCTTGCAAGCCAAGTAGTGGGGAGGATGGGAAAGCCTGCATAAAATTATCAGGCTCCTCTCAGTGGTAAGCATGTGAGATTTGATTCCATCTGTGGCTGCTCTTTAATAGCTATGATTCTGTTTCAGATCTCAGCTGGTTTTTTAAAAGGCAAGAGCTCCTACCTTTTGTAAGGTAGCTTTACAACCTGGTGATGGATAAAACGGCATTTGTCACATAAGCTGCCATTAATGTGCCTATCCAACTTCATTTCTTTTTGCAGAAGGTATATAACAGAGACAAAGTTGTCGTTCTTTCTTTTTGTGTGAAGTTACCATACCACATCAGTTTCCGTGTTTTTTTGACCGTTTTTTGGTCAATCACCCCACCCTATGCTTTCTCAGTTTCTTTCCTGAGAAGACCAGCAAGATTCCATATTACTCTCTCTGTCTTTCTCTCTCTTATTTTTTATTATTAATTTATGTATTTAGTGTGAGGCTTATGTCAAATAATACTCTGTGTAACCTATCCAGAGCCAATAAGATGGTTCTGGGAATACTTAAATGAATGGTTTTCATGTTGTACATTTCCAGATACAATATATAAGAAAAGACGGACACTTTATGCACTTTAGCAGCTCTTAAAAATGAGAGAGGATCGATAAATTTTGCTGAAATCCTCTTTAACTTCTTTAACACAGTGACCTGAACACTTGGACTACTCTGAAATGAATGGCTAGATTTATATTTTGGTGATTTGTTTTCCTTGTTTTAGGAAAAGAAAACACAAGCCAACAAAACAAGCAAACAAGCAAACAAAACAAACTTTTCAAAGCATATTCACCATCAGAAAAATAACAATGCAAATCTGATATATGGAAGATCCTGCACCAGCTCTATCTTCAGATCACATATGCTTATTTCATCAAGATAGACTATTTTCTGTTGTTGTCTGCAGCAGAAAGATGATGAATCTATGGGGAAACAAGATGGATTCCACTCTGCTTCACGTATCATCAAACATGTCATCTATATTCTGATTGCTGAACTATTCTATTGATTTTTATAATGAAAGAGTGAGGAGAAAGAGCAAAGCTTGTCTCTTATGTTTCAGCATGAGTTTGCAGTGTTGGCTGTCAGAAATGTCATTTTTTGAAGTCCTTACTTTCATCTATATGTATTGATACATGAAAGTATAATTGACATATAACTAACGGAACACGTACTCTGATAAATTTCCACGTTGTCTCAAATTCACTGTATGTTCTGATTTTGTTTTGTTGAATATCCCCATCCTTACTCATATTTTGCTAGTAACCTATATCCATTTATTAATGCATCATGAAAATCAAGAAAAAATGTAGTAATAAAGATCAATTACACTTAATAGTTTGATGATGAAAATATACATTCATAGCTCAAATTAACTACAAAGTCATGCTCAAAGTATTTTAAAGCAATGGACTCTCTAACAAAAAAGCTGCTCCTGTAATTGCTAGAAAAAGCTAGCAGTGGTACTGTTTAAAAACATCAAAGAACCACTGTCATCTTCTTCTCTACCTCTTTGAAGGAAGGGATTAGTTGAGAGGCAGTTCAAAGTGCAAGTCAGAGCTGTTTCTGGGAACTCCAGAATTTGGAGCAGGTGTTATTACCATATGTACTAGTAGTACATCCAGTAGCAGTGCAAGTCATCCTGGCTTAAAGGAGAAGAAAACCTGACTCAGTATTCCCAGCAGATCTCCGATACAATGAATCACAGGTTGAGGAATTGTAAGATATGGACAGGCAAAAATAGAAATACTTTATGAGGGTTACCATGAGGATAGAAGAAGGAAATCATGTTTAAAACAATTTATGAAAGCAAGTTAGAAAGTCAGAAGTTTCTGATTTGTTAGAAAATAATAATAATAATAATAATTAATAATTAATAATAATAATAATAAGCTAAATTTACTATCAGGCTATATTTTTACTACATAATTATCTTAGGAGACTGGCACTGGTATTGGAGCATATAAGTCATTCTTCTCCAGCCATAAAGCTGTTAGAAAATGGCAGTATCTTCTTCCCAACTGCTGTACCTATCTATGTGTTGCTACAGACACCTAAAGTCATACCTCCCCTAATTCTTTCTGCAAGTAAGTGGGATGTTCTATGATGCTCTCCTGACGAACAACTGGAGAATTTGTACGAAGCCTGGTATAAGTCTGAGGATTTAGAGGGAGGTGCTGGAACACATTCAGCCTTTACATGCTTATCCTTCATTGGGAGTGAGTAGCTGCTAGCTTTTTTTCCACCTGGAAAAAAAAAAAAGATCCCAATACTAGACTCTGATGCAGCAAGTTAGCCTGAGTCTAAAGTACAACCCATTTCAAATACTATGGACAGAAAGGTATTTGGGCCCCATCTAGCATGCAATGCTACATGCAAATATATCTCAGATTTCATACAGAGGATGATTCTATTCAGTAGTATAAACCATGAATAACAGGGATGGAATCTGACCTTTTAAAAATATAAGCAAAGGAGTTGTTCCACTCATTCTGTTCTGTGCAGCTTCACAGCTTAAAAGCACAGTGACTCCTAACTTATTGCCCTAATTAATACCACAGTTATAGCTGTGATACTTGGACAAAGTATCCAGCAAGCCAAAAAGGCAGGACAAACCTTCAGTCTGACCTTACTAGAAAGACATCAAAATCATAGTTTCAGCATAAATAAAATGACATTCAATGGAACTGTTTTATAATCAGAGAAGGGTAGGAAAGGCCAGACTGAGTCTTGCTATGCCTACCTAAAAGAAAAGAAATTCCACCTTCAAAAGAGTAAGTATGTACTATATGACTACTTCTTTGCATCACTTCACCAAGAAGAAATAGGGAAACTGGGGAAGAAATGATAACTTGTTCCCAGCTGCATAACTTATCTCACTTTGTGGCAAAACTATGTCACACTATGAATCACTGTAATTTTTTTTTTTTTTTTGCAGTTATGAACTGGAGTTGGCTTCAGAAACTGAACATCTTAGTATTGACTGTTATTCATTGCAGAATTCATAATCTAACCATGTCATCTTTACAGTCTCAGGATTTTTTTATTTTTATTTTTATTTTTTGTCTCTCAAGGATGGCAGCTCCAAACATTGAATGCTATAGATTGACTTTTGCAATAACATTGCTGCATAAATTTACCAGTGTGAGTCCTCTGAGTGGTTGCCTACAGTGCCTTGAGTTGTGTGCTATTGTAGAGCAGTATAATGCATCTACATAGCATAGAGTAGTACTCTAGATTCTGGGAAAAAATAAATAACTGTGCTAACATGATGCTGTACCTGAGTTAATAAGCTCTATTCTTTAATCCACTAATTTGCTTAAACAGATTGTTACACTGAAATACTGAGGTTCAGGCTGGATATTATGAAAAAGTTCTTCACTGAGAGGATGGTCAAGCACCGGATAAGGCTCCCAAGGGCAATGGTCATGGCACCAACCCTGCCAGAGTTCAAGAAGTGTTTGGATAACACTCTCAGACATATGGTTTGATTTTTAGGTGGTCCTGTGTGGACCCAGAAGTTGGACTCGATGATCCTTGTAGGTCCCTTCCAACTCAGAGTGTTTTATGATTCCATAATACCTATGATGTTTTCCAGGTTGGAGCTACTTTTAACTTGAAGAATTTGCACCATGCTTTATTACTCAATATAGAAATGTTCAATGTCATCTTCAAAATTCAGATTTTAACATGTTTACTTCTATTCTAACCTATGGAAACTGTTGAGATGATAAAACCATGGTGATACGTTAGTCAACATGGTCATAACTTAGTCCTACAGGCTTTTGTTTTCATTTATTTATTTATTTATTTATTTATTATTTTTTGTTTGCTTAAAAATTCATTTAGTATAGATCTTGGCTGAGCTTATTACATTCAATTCAGTTCTATACTAGAGTGCTAAATGTATTTCAGTCTTGAGGTCACATCTGGATGGCTGAAAATGGAGTTAGTTTGTAATTTTCTAACCCAGATGGAACTGTGGTCCTACAGAGGAATACAACTCATATAATTCTAATGTCAACATTGTAGATAACTATATGTGTGTTAGTCACCATGGACTGTCCACATAGTTCGTGACAATAAGTCAACAATTTGGGAACATAATTCATCTGGCCTATTTTAAGTGTTTCTGATTTGACTCATATTCCAGAAATGTCTGGTTTTCTCATTGATGAAAAGGGAGTTTAGGATGACTATATGACAAAAACCTACATTATAGATATCTCCAGCCAGTCTAGTGAATACTGTACAAGGAAACTAACAGGCCACAGAGCAGGCAAACAAGGCTTAAGCCAAATCTATTCAATTATTTTTACCCTTATCCACTGAGAAATTGTTTGATGGTCCACTCAGCACAAATAAAATGAATATACTACAGCTGCTCTTCAAGAGCAAACACTGAAATACAGGACTGGTGACAGGATTGACAAGGTCCATACAAGACTACTCAGATTTAGATGTAACTTTTCCATCTACCTTGCCTTGCCAGAATCTATTCATTCAGGTCTGCATTATGCCTTAGTTTTCTGTCAACTCAAAGACATATTCAGAAAAAAAAAAAAAAAAAAAGAAAAAAAAAGTGTAAGTTTTCTGAGGAAACCAGAAACCATATTTTCTCCTTGTGATTGAACAAGTTTGGAATTTGTTAGTGATCTCACTTATATCAGTGTAAATCGGAAGTAATTACAATCAAACTGATCAAGATGACCTATTATGAAGTGAGAATCTGGGCCTATTGTCTTAAAAATAGCAGCAAAGCTTATGTTACATGAATGATAGAATGATTCAAGTTTGTTATAGTGAATTTTTTTTTCTTTTTCTTTTTTTTTTTTTTTTTAATGTAACAGAGGGAAATAGAACTGTAGCTGAACTGTTGAATAAAAGTTTTCACTTAACTTGCAGTACATTTTTACTGTCATCAAAAAAGCATTTGGGAATAATAGTTTCCAATAAGTCTCCGTTGAAATTTTGGGATAATAAACTTTTATATCTTAATATTTATGATTCTAATAAACTACCACAGTATTAAAATGAAAGATACAAACTCTGAGGTCAAAAACTACAATTTGTTGTAAGGCAAAACAATTCTGAATAATAAACCACTATTGAAATCTAAGATCACTTCCTATAATTTAATAAGTAATCCCCTTGGTGATATATCCCGGATATTAAACTGGTTTAATTCACTTGGACCAGCTGTTTTAAATTGGTGCATAACATTCTGCCAAATGATAATACAAATATAAACATGAAATGACATGGTAACCATTTAAGTTCTGAATTTTCCTTCATTGTCTACTACAAAGTGATAACAATTTTCAAATTGGGGATCAAATAATTAATTCATTACTATTCATAGTAGCAAATTACAAGTCTAAAGATAAAGTTTAGATTGTTATCTCACCTGTAGTAGCCTTGTATAAGATGTCAGTTGATCAGATGCAAGTGGTTTTATCATATCTCACAGCTCCCATTTCAGCTAGTATGTGACAAAGCACTTAGTGCTTTTTCACCAAAAGCATCCAGATGCAGAGTATCAGTGTTTCCATAATTAAGTCAATATAGCTTTTACTTATAAAACTTATTCAAAGGATGCTATCTGAGTCTGGGTGAGGAAAAACATTTTTAAAACACTCTGTCATGTGCAACCAAAAATACTCCATGCTTGGATGTCATAACATTTCAAAGACATTTGAGTTAAAAGACTAGGCAGTCATTAGAGGAGACGACAGTTTATCCATTACTTGTTCAATATGAATGTTTTGTGATGCACTGAGTTCAAACTCTTCAGTCCTATCTGTGGTACATTAGAGAAATTCCCCTTAATAACCAGATTAAAAAATAATAAAAAAAAAATAATAAAAATATATAAATAAATGGTCCAAGCCAAAAAAGTGCCATATTTATCCTTAATATCAAAAATATTCATTGTTTATGGTTTGGCTTGCCACTGGTGAGGACATTCCCTGCACACAGCAAATGAGCTTGTGAAACCTATAATTGGAAAATGGAAAAATGCCATCCTAAGGTACAGTGTAAGACCTTACTCAATAATACTGCTTTGAAGTGCACAGAAATACAAGCAGCAGCCACCACAACTGACAGAGACTAGAAACTCACACCATCTGGTTCCTAGAGCAGGTGCCAATGCCCCTCGGGGAATCTCTTCTTCTCTGGTCAGGAAATCATATACTGTGTTGGTCGTGCAATAGGACAGGCTGCAGCCACTACAACATGGAACCACATCCCACATAATCTGGTGCACTTGAGAGTTATGTTGGCCTGAGGTCTATAAAAATGACAGTTTTATTTACACAGTTGTTCCATTATGCCTTACTGAAGGGAACAGAGAGAGATTGCGTAACATGCTTCTCATTTGTTTATTTGTTTTTCTTTATTGGATAAAAGTAATGCTAAGGAAATAACTAAAGTAACTGACAGCACTGACTTGAAGAAGGGATGATGGCAGAGACGGTTCTTTCTGAGAGAGTGCTGAATGGCAAGTTCTCTACCAATCCAGCAAATCCTTCTTCAAACAAGTGCCCTCTACGGATGGGGCAAGATGACCGAGATTATTTCCATTTGTGAAAGAATTGTGGTCTAACCTCAGATCAACAGATCTAATCAACAGTAATACAAGAAAGTTCTTAGCCCCATTGTAAACAAGCATAGACTGCATTAGTTTGGAAGCAGACTCAGGAAAATCAGTTATGGAAATACAAAATACAGGTCTACCCATAAGATTTTTGGCTGACATTAATGGAAATGGAAACTTGATTTAAAAATAAAGATAGCTTGGGTATGGAGAACGTAAGAAGTTCATAAGAATCACCCTTGAATTATTTATTGCCAAACTCTCAATGGTGTCAAATACGCTGTAGAGTGCACGAAAGACATATGTAGAACTGTCAGTGCTCCTAAAAATTTGTGAAGACTCATCAGACTGTGGCCTGTGGACTGAACTGATCACAAAGAAGCAATGCCTCTTTGCCACTCAGTGCACGATTCCAAATACTTCCTAAATTTTGCACTCAGTGTAACTCAGGCTGTGTGCTGAAAAAGCTCTGCCCAATTGTATCAGTGGAACCACAATAACATTTCTTGCAAATTTCATATTTGTGGTTTTCCTCTTTCATTATGATTGATGGAGTAAGGATAAAGCACAGGAGCAAATGTGCAACCCATCACTTTTAAACATGGCATTTTTTATTTGATCCTTACCTGACATAGATGGGCAATATTCCTATGCAGATAATGAAGTTTTACCTCTTTAATCCAGGCCACAAAACAGCTGGATTTCTCAATTTCTGTAATTTAGAAAATACAACAAAATGCTCTAGAAGTAGCAGTTAAGATTTCCTTTATTTGGTAAAGCACCAAACACTCTGGGGGCTCAGGAATAATTTTCAAGTATTGTTTCAATGTGTTTGAAAGTGTTTGAATTCACTGACTATTCTCAGCTATACAGGAACACACACACATGTATACACAAACAGCTCTTGATGGAAATCAGAGCATCTAAAGGAGAAGGTTTACTTTACTCTGGGTGATCTCAGCTACATTATTTACACACAAAAATCTCTAAGAGGGAATCATAAAAGCACATCAAAGTGCACTGATTCTCTTGTGCCCCTCCCTCCCAAGCTCTACAACAGATTTTGCAGTTTATCTTCTCTTTCTGGTCAGTCTCTTCCAGATCTCATAATATAACAGAGTAAGTGAAAACTGAAACTTTTCAGGAAAAATGTTGTTCAACATTTTCTTTTAGAAACTTGTCTGCTGAGTTTTTTACATATTTTTACAGAATCTCTCACGTCTTTCCTTCCTGTTCTGTAAGGGACACCCTTAGAAGGCGTACAAGCATATGTACATGTTGATTGCATCAGACCTCATGCCTTGTGGGCCTCATGCTTCAGAAGCATTAACCTAATCCAAACCATCACCTTTCCAGTTTGCTGGGCAGGGAACAAGGCTGTTGCAGAACCACCAAGCAGGTTCAACAGGTGTGGTCCTACAGAAATGTTCTAGAATGATCTGTGCGTAGCACCTGTCACAGCCCTGAAGCATTGGAAGTGTGTGCTTAAACACAGAGTCAAAGAAGGGCAAAATAATTTACCATGTTTGCTAAAACTTGTCCTGTGAGCTACCCCTCCACAAAATGTGTCTTTACCAGTAACATTGGGATCTATAATGAGAAATAGTTATCTGATATTAAAGACAAGGCAGAAATCAGACATGAAAATAAATATTGTGCGAGTAGTTCGATAGATAGATGACTCCTCACTCTCTTTTTTTTTTTTTTTTTTTTTTTTTTTTTTTTTTTTTTCTGGACCACTGATGAACATAGTGCATGCAGAAGGGTAAGGCCTACCTGCATTTCAGTTCCTATATGGAAATCCAATATGTGGGGTTTGGGATTTAAACACTAGTTGGATACACTAGATTCACGCCCAGGAAGAGGTGGAAACATAAGTCAAACCACAACAAATCAAACAGAATCAGTGTGGGGGGAAGGGAGGTGGTGGTGGTGGTAGGGTGACTAACTGCTTTGCAATTTCTCTTAGCCAATATCTTAATTCACAGCCTGAGGGGAAGAAGGAAAAATCGTTGCTCCATTGTATAAATCAGAATAGTGCTCTTTTTTTACTACATCTCATCATGTAAAACTGATTGCAGATTCACAATCTAGCTGGAATTTTGGAAAATAATACACTTTCCTTTCTCTTTAGCCTTCTCTCTACCCCTGTTTCTTATGCACTTGTCCTGCTTGACATGTCCCTTCCAAGATGCATCTACTAAAATTTAACATTTTATATAAAAGAGATGCAAGACTGTTCTGGGGAATATCTTCACCATAGCATGACAGTTGTATTGGCTGCTGTGCTTTCAAATTTCTGAATTACCCTTGAGTGTGCTTTTGCTATTTCCATCATTTTAAGGCCTTTCTTTTCCCTATGAGCCCACCTGCAAAATGGCAATAAAAATTATAAGTTTTGGGGGGCTTATTTTTCAAAGTTCATTGCAACTCTTGTTGTTTTTAAGAGAGCTTATCATTTTATCAGGCATCAGGTATTGTGTTATAATTCATTATGCCTAAATATATGTGGTTAAGTGAACAAAACAGCTTGTTTCATGCAAGATTTATTCGGGACAGGGTCTGTTAAAATACGGGTGATTTAAAAAAAAAAAAATCTTCAGCATTTTACTTGTTTCTAAAACATACTATGGATCCCAACAAAATAGGTTCAGTATCTTGTCATGTGGAAGCTTCAGCCTGGAAAAAGGCTGGAAGTCCAGTTCAAACATTGATAAAACACCAGAGTCTTGAAGACTTAATACATAGTAATTCTTCTAAAGATTATACCTGTGACATATTTATTTATTATTTATTACTTACTTATTTATTTATTTATTAACCTTATTACAGCCTTATTATGTTAGATGCAGTTGAATTACTTTCTAGACTGAAGATGGTGTTGTGGTTTAACCCTGACAGGAAGCTCAGCACCACACAACTGTTCACTCAATCACCCAGGGTGGGATGGGTGAGAGAATCAGAAAGGTAAAAGTGCAAGAACTCATGGGTTGAGATAAAGACAGTTTACCAGGTAAAGCAAAAACTATATGCACAAGCAAAGCAAATCAAGGAATTCATTTGTTATCTTTCACTTCCCATCTGCAGGCAGGTGTTCAGCTACTTCCAGGAAAGCAGGGCTCATCACAAATAATGGTTTCTTGGAAGGCAAATGCCATCACTCCAAACATCTCTCCCCCTTCCACTTTTTACCCCAGATTTTACTGATGAGCAGGACACCATATGGTAAGGGTTATATCCCTTTGGCATTGGTGTATTATCATAACTTTTTCATCTGAAGTCCAAAACATAGCATTGAGCATTGTGTGAACCTCAAGCAACCAAGATCTGCTTTTCTTACTGAAAAAAATAAAAAATAAAATAATCCTGAATCATTCACAAAATTTTTAAAAAGACCTAATTTCCAAAAGGTGAAGAATGTTATGAGCAAAATTCCTGGAAAGTAAAATGAAAGCAGAGAACTTTGAATGAAACTTAGGAATTCTTTTAGAAGAGTTTCTTAAATGGATAAACCCCCATGATTTCACAATCAAGAAAGAACAAACTTTGGCTAAAAGCCCAAACTCATTTTGTGGAAATCAGGATTATAAAAACAATGCAAATACATAACAATGGACAGAAATGATAGATTTAGTTATCAATATGAATGAGAAATGCTGAACAGAAGAAAAGAATTAACATAAGAAGTTAAAAGTATAGGAAAATTATTGCTGTCATTGAGAAAAAGAGAAAGAACTTTTAAAATTTATATTAAAAATAATAATCATCATAAAAAAGCCAGAAGTGATATCATCTTGTCATTAGATAAGGTTGTTAAATCTGTTAATAATGATAGAGAAAAAGAGGATAAATGTTCAGTAAATATTACCTTTTAATTATTGGATCATTTAATCACTTCACGTGAGGATGATTAAGTTCTTCCTAGTCCTATAGTTACTAAGAAGCATTTTGGATAAAACCTGTGAAATAATTTTAAATCAGTAGACCAGAATGCTTGAATCCACGAGTCCTCAACAGTTTCTCAAGGAGACTGCTGGATCACTGGTATTACTTTCAAATGCATCTTGAAAGACTGGAGAAATTCCAGAAGACTAGAAGATTACAAATGCTGTGCTAGTATACAAAAAGGGTAAATTAGGCATGTTAATTGGACAACAGTCCCTGCCGAAATAATGCAAAAGCTGATACAGGAATAAGGATAGGATCAAGAACTGATTGACAGTTCCCAAAAGTAATCATTCATGGTGCATGCTTTTACCTCTAATGGCAGCTCGTATGGACTGCCTGAAGGGTAACCACCTGCAACATAAAATATAAACAAAATATTGGGAGAAGACAACAGTAGATGACACAAAATCTAATATAAGTAAGAGCTAACAATTATGAGAAACACCAAATGAGCTGACATGTTTAGACAGGTGAGACCTTTTAACTAACTTGTTTTATACAGACAAAATTATTCTGAAGTGGATTTGAGAGTCCTAAGAGACAAGCAACAGAGCTAAAGTTCCTAAAATAATTCTGGAAAAGAGAAAATCAAAACCAACTATAAAATTTCTATTGTATAAACTGAATAACTAATGCAAGCAAAGTAATGATTTTACCTCTGTCTGTAGTACTGATCATATTGTGTATGCTATATTCTAATATCATCCGGTGTCCATATTTAAAAAGAAAAAAAAAAAAAAAAAAAAGTGAAAAAATAGCAAAGATGCAGAAAAGATCATCTCAGGGTGGAGAAAATACCTTATAGTGGAGCACTGGAAATGCTCATCTGTGTACATTATAGTAGATTTAAGGATGGCTTGATTATGTATGAATTTAAATTCATTAGGAAAAACATTGAACACTGAAAAGAAATGGAAAAAAATAAATAAATAAAAAAAGCTGAAATAAAATCAATTGGTGCAAGCTGAAAACAGACAAGTTTAGTTTGGAAATAAGGCACATATTTCAGCAGTGAAAGAGATAAGTCAGAAAAAGCGGCTACAAAGGAAAGTAGTGAATTATCCTTTTCTTCATAGTAATATTGGCTGCATTTCAGGAAGATGTGCTTTAGCCAGAAAAAGAGCTATTCTTTACTTGGAGATTTTTGCTCAATCTACTATGTTAAATTGGCCAATTATTCCTTCTGAACTGAAACATTTTATATCGGACAAAACTCATTTAACTTTAGTTGTCTACAGTGTAGACTTTGAAACCTCACGTAGGCTCTCTAAGATTGCTTTAGAGTCAACAAAATCCTTGGGGGCTAGATTCATATCACCCATTTTAGATAACCACTTTAGGATGAAATTAATCTTGAAAACTACATGCTTCTCTATGATATAAAGGAGATGCTATAAAGGGAATAAAAAGAAACTATAAAGGGAATTTGACAAATATGGTGTAGAGGTCTGCACTGAAAATGTATGCGATCAGATGGATTCTTCATATCTTTTGTGTCTGAGTATCAGCAAAGCATTTCATGTATCTGCACAAAATTCAGTAAACCTAGTTCAGCAGGAAAGGCGGTATCTGGATTTCTGTTAACATTAGGTGAGGTTTATGACATTTCTTCTGTAGCTGATACGTAGATTTTTACACACATATTTAGATTTTTTCTTCCACGTATTTCAGTCTAAAGTATATTTTAAAATGTAATAACAAAAATGTATGCAACCCCTACATTTTAAAAATAAATTTTCAAAAGGAATTAAAGACGAGGACTTGAATATCTTTAATCACTAAGAACCCAGCTTTTCATCTCTACCCAGTAACCCAACACTGTGGGAGGACACAGAACAAAATGATATCTAGTGTGAAATAAGATCTTGCTGTGATTCTGAATTTTGGGATGTTTTTCTGTTTGCTTTGAACTCCTCATTTACACAAAATAGAATAAATATTTTCAACAACTGAAAAACTGGAAGATGAAATATGTCACAGATCTTAATGGAGAACAAGGCTCAGTCACTGGGAGAAGGCACAGGAACACACACAGAGTTAAAGGAGTTGTGAAGTTTGAGAGGTTTTGTATTTGAAAATTAGCAAGATCTCCCACACTAAGTCCCTGGTTAAGTTTTTACACAAACAACATGGCTTGAAATCAAGGGAAGATTTGCCTCGGGAAGGACTAGAGGGTTGGATTCAATGTACTGTTCATTATGGTTATTTTCCTTTTCTTTACGAGCCACTTGGGAATCTATCTCCCTGTTTCAACTGACATAAACTATTTTGTTTCAACATTATTTTTTACTGTGCAAGCCTGTATGCTCTATTGATGTTGATTATAATTTGGTTGCTCACCAACTTAAATTGAAAGGGAAAGCTGCAATCCAAACCCATTTCTGAAGTGATTTAAGAACAGCTTACCCGTATGATGCTTGGACAAAAATTTCTCATTAAATAGTTATTACTGATTTTTTTATTTTTGTTAAGGAACCTTTTAATACCAAAACACATTTCACCTATAAATGTTTTACAGTATATAATGCTTCTTCTAGATAGACTAATTACTTAAATGAGAACATTATACAAGCAAGGAAAATGATTAAGGACTTAAAAGAGGCCCTTGTGGAGTACGTAAAAAGGGTAGGATTCATCTTGGACATGATACATTAACTAAGTGCAATAATTGATGTAATAGATGTATGTAACTTGGAACATCTATCTATCCTTATTCAAAGTAGTAAAAAGATTAATGCACTTCATTTGTGGAACTCCTTGCTATGAGATACTGAAAAAAAAAAAAAAAAAAAAAAAAAACCCACCAAATAAACAAACAAAAAAACTCAGCATGTTTATTTTAGATTACATTTTAAGGTTACTCAGAGTAAAATTGTAAAACTATGCACATGGAAACTTTCACATTAATTGGTTAACTAATTAATAAGCTAAGACACACTTTACTATATTGCAGTTCAAAATGCAGTTCTTTGTGCTAATATTTCTAGTATTAATACAGATCAAAAAAGGGATAAAAAAAAATATAGCGCAAAACAAAAACAGTACCAGAACTTAAAACCACAATTGAAGTCTTATTGAGCTGGCCCTGTTTTTCATGTATTTTTACCCTTGCAAGAAGGATGAAGAATAAAATTGTCACTTGGCCTAGATATTAGCTAAATTACTACATTTCTAGAGATGATCTCAAACCACAAGACTGAACATCACCTGAGATCCCATATAAAACTGTACACTACCCATGATTAAGAAGAAAATTCTCATCTAGAGTGACTATTCTACCAAACTGTGGCAATGTCCCTGGGGCCTTTCTCATCTCCTCTCCAGAGAAGTCATCTAGTTCAGAATGGCTTAAACCTTATCTATATTGGAGTGGTTTTATTGCATTCAGCAAAAAGCCCACCTGGCTCCAAAGGCAGAAAAGCAGATGACGAGCATAAGAACAAGGCAAGCAGTTAGTGAAAGTGCAGCCAAGGAGCCCCACTCTGAACCCCACTTAGTTTAACTGCACCCCAAGTGAACAAGCTACTTATTTTCTTTTGAGCGTATTTTTCTTATTTTTCTTTCTTCTCCCAGCTCCAAATAGTTAAGCCTTATGGCCTCCTCGATATCACTGTACACAATATAACTCCTTTCCATATCCACCACTCATTGATTTCTCAGCTCTCAGAGGCCTCATTTCTTTAATTGGTCTACACCATGGAGGTATTCTATATCCCTCCCTCCATCTGAATATCTTTCTGTTATCGTATGGGGGTGATATTGCACACAGCTTTTCATTTGTTGTGTTGTGTATTTGTTGTGTCATTTGTTGTGTTGTGAATTTATGCGATAGCACATCATGTTCTCTTTTTCTAATAATTGGCTTATGTTTTTGTTAGTTCTCTACAGTGTGATCTAATTGTGTCCACACACAGCAGCACTTGGAGTAAAGTTTGTCTTGGTACTGACCCCACTGGCATTTGCATGTACTAATTTACGGCTCTCTCTCACACACGAACTGCAAAATTTGTCTGTTGCAATCTGTCCACCTGTCTCACAGCTGTGACACCCTTGCCACATCCTTATCAGTAGCTAGCAATATTCTCATAGACCATTTTTTCCCTTCCTACCTCATCCTAGGATAGCCTAAGAAACACTAACAGAAGGCCTAGATCTCCTCCTGCCCCCATGTGGTTTATATTTATGCCTGATTTTTTTCTTCATTGTTTAGCATTTTTTAAGAGGAAACACTTTTTGGATAGTGGCTGCTTTACATCCCTCACATTCATACTTTTTTACTATGTGACAGTATAGGCATAGGTTATGGACAGAAGGATGTGGTGTGAAGACAAAAAGGGGCAAGGTCCAATTGGGTAAGTGTAAGTTCAAGACACAGGTAATAGCGAGAGATTGAGTGCTTGACTGATTTGTTGGACCAGACCATGGATTATCTCCTAAATGAACCACAGGTTGCTTGAGGAAAGACGCAATTTCTCAGTCCCAGCGTGAATCCTATAGGTGACCCAATATGCAGTGTGGACAGCCAAGGGAGCAGGACCCTGCCATAAAGCAATTATGAGGCTTCTGCAAAGAAGAACAGTATAATCTCTTGTCCAGATCCCCTGAGGATGGGAAGAAAAAACAGTACATTTAAATTACGGGAAGGGAGAATTGCATTAGCTGCTGGAAAGAACTTTCTGAGTGTAAGGAGAGTTAAGCCCTGAAATAGTTTACCTGGCAACTGGTACAGTTTCTATTACTGACAGGTTCTAAGAACAGGTTAGACAAACATGCCAGGAATTGTTTTGGTCTGCTTGATTTTTTTCATGGGCCAAACACAGAGATAAGATCAATTCTTCTGTGCTTCCCAGCCTCACCTGCTAGAATATTATAGCTTTTCACCCTGGATTGAATAAATAAAATGGATTTTTTTTTCATGTTTCCACTACTGTGAAGATTATCTTGTTATGTCCTTCTAAAAATTCTGACAGACACAAAACCACATTCTGTACTAGTCAAAATGGGGAAAAAAAGCAAACAAACAAACAAACAAAAAAACAATACCATACCAAAAAAAAACACCATACCAAACCAAAACAACAACCAAAGTAACAACAACAATGAATTGTCAGAGTCTCTGTCAAGTTCTGCTAGTTCTGCTTCATGTGCTGAAAGTAAGTATGACACATTTAATGTAATAATACAATATTTGCTTAGTAAATACATTTACCCAATTGCTTTAGCAGTTTTGCCTTTTATCTGTTGATTATTTCACAAGCTGAAAATTAAAAGGAGCATTATGGCAAGTTTCTTTTTCAGAAATAAGAAATATAAACCACTTCAGAATACCTTTTCTCAGAGATCTTCTAGGTTTGAATTTGATTACAAAATTACACATATCTGTTTAAGTATTACTAACAAATACAGGACTAGGAAGGATTATATTCCCAGTTTTGAGGTTAATAACTTGTCCAGCCCCTGCTCATGAAATTTTAAAACATTCTAAAGAATGGCCACTGGCCATTTTATGTGCCATAAAAATGAAAAATCATTAAAAAGGTTGGCTTCAATCCCACTGAGGCACTGAGGGAAAGTGAGTCCCCCTGCCCTGCCCTGCCCTCCCCTCCCCTCCCCTCCTTTCTCCTCCCCTCTCAGTTTTTCTGAGCTCAGTATAACACACATGAAACTTTAAAAAAAAAAGAGAGGATTTTGTCGATGAAACAAAGATAAAAGTCTGTTACTGGTCTTTTTTGCAGGTCTCTTCTATCAGTTTTTTCAGCCATGACAGAAGTTTCCTTTTGGCTTCTCATTGGAAAGAATGTTTTCCTTGCTTAAATGAATGTGAGAAAATGTTATTGTCAGTGTTATTGACTTTATCATGGATAAAGTCAAAATATTTCTTAGGATCTGTGAAACATTTATGAGGAACTGAACTGTTATATTTTTTGGAAAAGGTTGAATTTCTGGTGAAATTTGCTAAGATTACAGAAATGGAAACCTATGACTAAGTAATTGTCCTCTGACATTCTCCATCAGTCTTAATGTAATTGTAAAGGGGTTTGTTAATACCCCAGACATGTAAAATACTCTGTTTTGAAGTGATTTGAAGGTTTTAAATATTTGAAATATATATATCAAAATCATTCATGTTTAAATTATATTTGAAATATGTATACTCGAAATATAATTCCAGGTGTTTTGTTCTGTTTTGTTTGTTTGTTTGTTTTTTATTTCCTTTGAAGTAGCAATAGCATTTTTTGAACTTTAGATATCCTATCTTTTTTTTTTTCTTTTTTTCTTTTTTTTTTTTTTTCTTCTCAACACAGTTTTTCCAAAAGCAGGAAAATGATGTTTTCTAATTCATAGAGGAAGTGATGTGACACAGCCAATGTCTTGACTTTATTTTTCTTCCTTCCTCTTTAGACTCTTTAGAGCTACATACAAATAAGATAACAGTCTTACTGTATATCTATACTCCAGAGACATAGAAACAATGAGACAAGGTGAGTGAAACTTCCTCCTGATGACAATGTAGCATAAAGTGAAAGAAACAAAAAAAAAAGGAGAAAAAAAAAAGACATTGAATGAAGTGACATGAAAAATTTACAGTCATAGCTGAATCATGTCTGATTGTCTTTCATATAAAAAAAAATAAATAAAAAATAAAAAAATAAAATAATCCAAAAGATCCGTGTGAGTAAAAGAGCAAAGGATATCCTGAAGAATAGTGAGGAATTTCCACTTATTGTAATTCACATGGATACCAACTCCACACAAATGAAGAGATGTAAAAGGTTAGAAGGACAGTGGTGGATACCTAGGAAAAGAAAGGAAGCTAGACTTTACAGTCACATTGCACAGCTCACTGGTGCCAGAAGAAAATGTGACAGAAGTTAGACACCACATGCAAGTGGCCTGTAGTGAGAAGGAGGTGTAGGCAGGGACTTCTGGAGTAGCAATATACTGTGAGAAGTAATGCAGAAACTAAACTTTCATCCAGCTCCTGACTTCAAAACTCCTAATGCTTTTTAAAAGGTCTTCAAGACAGAAAGATTAGGAAGACACTGGAGATGAATGTTCATTTAAATACATAGTTGTAATACTATTAAGATATGAATCAATGGAATATATGTGCAAGTAGAAGTAAAGAGTAAAGCTAAAGCTAGAGCTGGCAAATAAATAATACCATACTTCTTTAAAAGGCCAGTAGCCAGACTAAGGTTGAAATACACTTTGGTGATATATAGAATAACCTAAGTAACCGAAGAACTAACTGTGCTGGGCATTTGCACATCATCTTTGGGATAGGAAAGAAATGGGTTCATCCCTCCCCCCCCCCCTCCCCCCCCCCCAGATTCTAAGGACTCCAACACTCCAGGAAATTAATGCTGTTGGGCCAGAAATTCTAAAGTCCTGTTCTACCTGTGCAATGTATTTATGCTATATACCTCATTGAAACATCAAGGAAGAAGTGTTACATGACAAACCATTCTGATACATTAAAGCAACCCTTGCTTATACAAATAAAGGAGCACTGGTCCATAAGGAAGATCCACCAGAAGAAAAGTCATTCTGGATGAGATCTGTTTAAATCTGGACAGCAAAATCCACCATAGAAATTTTCATTTTAAATGTAGACACTATTATTTTATTTAAAGCCACTCTTGTTTATTATTGGTGGATAGTTATGTGAAAAGATATTGTTATTCAGAATCAACCCTCTCAGTAAGTGTGCATGTTAACATGCAGGTCCATGTTCTTATACATTTGCTAAAAAGCACCCTCTATCATTATTTGCCTAATATTTTAATCTCCAGCCACCCAACCATGCAGTCGAACACCACCATGATACTCAGGTTGTGAGTCATGCTCTGTGTGTTATAGCAGATGCTATTAGACCAAAACCCACCCATCTGAACCTCTTGGAAACTATCTGTACACAGTGGCTGGTGTTAGGAACAGAATGACTGGCAAGCAAAAAAAACATAGTCCTATTAATGGACAAATAAGATTCATAAAGGAATTGGACTAGGTTTTTGTCTGTAATAACAACCAATTTTCATCCCTTTTCCTGTCCTGCCATTTTAACACTCACCTTTCCACCAAACAGAGGAATAAATAAAAAACTGGTCATACAGGTTGGCATTGTCTTTGATAAAATCAAGTTCATGAGCAGATATTTCAAACCCTTTATTAGCAGGGACATAAACAGTGTATGCTGTTTGATTAGGATATGATGAAAAGAATTTATTAGCAGATGTGTATTCAGCTCCACTGTTTTACTGGCAGCTTTATGAGATTCTCTCCTAGGCTGACAGGTGCGGCCTGCCAGCTGCTTTGTACAGTAAACAGGGGATGGAGACCATGCCATGTGTGACAATTTAATCAGTTACCATCAACTGCTAGAAAATAAACAAGGTTTTGTACATTTCTTTCTGTTCCATGTATATTAATTGAAACCAAATACTACGAATGACACTGAAAGGGAGTATCACTGATCAGAGAAGACCTAAATTTAATAGGATACAGCCATGTAATACATAAATATAATAAAACACAGTCATGTAATACATAAATATTTGGTTAAAAGATAGCAGAATTTCGTTAAACTTGGCAATGGGAAGTCTTTTGAAGTCTCATTTGTCAGTTTCCATTCATGGGACAGTCAAATCTAGTCATTTGGGTCACAGCTGGCAAAAGAAAGATGATCCTCTTGGTTTATTGTTCTGATAGAAAATTGTCATTACAAATTGAAAACACAGAGCAAATAAAAGAGGGCAAATGGGGAACTTGTGTGGTTACGTATTTTTAACTGTTGCGTCTGGCTGTACTTTGTTTAATAGAGGTTGCAGAATTCAAGATGTCTATATCCTGGGTCTCATTACTATTGTTTAAAAAATTCTATGCCACTAGCTTACAATTAAAATGTTCTTTCTTGTCTCAGATCTCATTTCTCACGTTTTCAGTCTGTAACCTGAACTAATATCTGAACTAATATCTGTAACCTGAACTAATATTTTTAGTAAGTGTATGAAAGCTGCGTTGAAATGTTTTTATTTTAAATTGGATGTCAAAATAAAGATTTTTTTCTGCAACAAAATGAGAGTGTTCACACATTTTAAATAAAAAAATAAAGTTGCTTAATCGACAGAAGAACTTTTTAAAAAGGGTGAATTATCTTCATTTTCTACATGCTTATGTTGAAAAAATGTCATAATTTCATTACAAGCAAGGGCACCTTGAGAGGTGATGCAAAAAAAAATCTAGAAAACTTACCAAACTCATTGCCCAAATTATTATAGCAGTGATGAGTTAATAAAAAAAAATAAAAAAAAAATAATAAATAATAATAATAATAATAAAAGATGTGTGTCTCTTGAGGAGGATGTTGTTTTATTGAACTGAGAAGCCAACTTGTGGCATCAGGTATTTCTACTTCCTTCTTATTAGAGCCAGTGGTGTGTAAAAATGTAAAGTTAGTTTCAGAGAAAGGGCATCAGTATTCACTGATTGCACTGGACAACCATGGGAAAGAAAATACAGTAGAAGAGTGGAGAGGAGGTAACTAGTGAAGGGTCTTGAACATATGCACCAGAACTTTGTTTGAGATTTCAGCAGAAGGGAAGGCAGCTGAAAGACTTCAAAGAGCATGTGGAAATAATGCTATTGTGAAAGGATATGTCTGTGGATTACAAACAAATTAGGGAGATTATCAGCAAACAGAAAGGCTAAGGATGATGGAATGAATGGGTGGAAACTTGCTGGGAATAAATGCAGTCTGGAAGTGGGAAGGTTTGAACCAATGAAGGAGCAAAGTTTTGAAACAGTACTATACTGGTAGAGATGAAAGTTGAGACTTGCCTACTGATAAAGAGGGTTTTACAGGTTTGTGAGGAGGTCTCTATGATGCAGTTTCCTACCACTGGACTCAATGATGCGAGATGTTTCCTTCAGATCTATATTTCTGTGACTGAAGTGAGACACTAAAAGGATAATTTAAGCAACACCAATTTTAATGATTTGAAGGAGGTGAGTTTGTAGTAGTAACAGCAAGAGGGTCTGAAGTTGAGATAATGACTGCTGGTCTTAGTGGGCAGAAATATGACATTTTTATAATGTATTATGATGCACTTGTTCACCGTCATTCAATGTTTTTCTCTCTGTGCCCCTTGGTTTGTTTTCTTGCTGTAACTGCTTTTCAACATTTTTTTAACAAAAAGTATTAGATCAAGAGCATGTGCTGACTAATTCATTAGGAAATTGTGTTTAATACATCCCCACTCTTTTATCTCTTTTGGGATGCTTCCGAAAATTTGCCTTGATCAGTTACAATGTAGGAAACCTGGCTAGACTTTTCCATGCAAATATCCCCATCACATGGCTTTTCTGTACATTTTCAGTGTAGACTTTGTCTTAGGGCACACATTTACAGAAGAAACACTCCTTGAACTCTTTCCATAGAGATGGCTTTCTGTCTTCTCACAAGTGTTAAGACAGCCTTTACATCAGCTAGAGATCTAGCACAGGTGAGAACAGTAGCTCTTGGGTAACCCTCAAAGCCTGCATCTGCATTAGTAAACTAAATGATAGCGTGGCCCTAAAGCTAAGCATGGCATTATATGGTTTTCTCCATAGTATTAAACTCATCATCTTCAAAATAAGGTGGCCACATTCAAATTCAGGATTGGGAATATCTTCATCCCATACATTATCCCCAGACCACACCTGGGAATCATCAGGAAGAGTGCTAGTTATCTTGAGTCAAAATCAGGCAAGGCACCATTTAACATACAGATAACGGAGTGCTCTGTTTAACTTGCTGGTAAAAATGAAACCTTAGGATACAGCTAAGTCTGCAATCTGGATGCGCAACAATCACAGACTTCAGGATGTAATAAACCCATCATAGGATACATTTATATTGCATGTCAAGCTCAGGTCAGCTTTCTGGATCTGAACTCTAACTTACCTACAGTGCAAAAATTTACAGCCCTAAAACAAGATTGCATTTCCCCCG
>NC_140298.1:108662796-108882796 GCF_964211825.1 Aythya ferina | reverse complement strand
TGAGGTACATGAACACTGAAGAGCATTGCTATGGAAAGCAAGCAGAAAAGTCATGACATCTCATAGACAAACTGTTAAGCCTTGCTTCCAGTTCAGGGACTAACAATGTCTTTGCTTTCCAGGTACTCTCTGTGTACACATGCTATATGCCCAAGCTGGACTCCTCTGCCTATCTCACCAGTAATGCCCAGGGCAGCAGATACCCATAGCGCATCCCAAGACCACAGTGAAGACTAGTAAGTGATGACTTCTCTATATTTTTTGAAAACAGTAAGAATAGTTCTCCGTATTTCCTCTCAGATCCTAAACTGTAGAGTTAATGTGCCTTTGAGGGCTGGTCTCAAGCCAACTTGTCTCTAGTTCAGTGTCCCCCAAATGAGACTGTAGATGTAAACTAATGGTGAGGGCACTCACCTAGCACCTTATTCAAGAAGTGAGCTCCCCACCACCCACCCTCAAAAGAAGACACGTATATTTTAAATAAGTGTTCTGCAGCACTTCAGCCAAAAATGAGAAAGGAATATTTTGGAGTATATTCTCTCTAAAAGGTAAGATGTGTCTTATGCAAGGGAAACAAGTTTAATATCTGAAAAATAGTTTTCCTTCTCCATGCAACCCTTCATCTACACTGCTCAACATGTAACCTAGTATTACAAAATCACCTACATTGACCTCTCAGAAGCTGATTACATCTTCGTCATGGTGGCTACTGCCACTACTACTTCTATAATGGAACAAGCATGATAGATCTTTGCTCCTCAATAAAATCTATCACATTCAGCCCATCGTAGTTCACCATGGGCTTCTGAAAGCTTTGTTAATGAAAAGAGACATGAAAAGAGACATAAGGTAAGAGACATCAGTAAGGAATGAATGTAAGAAAATTCAAGTGGAGAACTTCAAAAAGAAAGCTTCAGAACAATGAGTCCTCTTCAGTCTGTCCTTCCTTCCTTCCTTCCTTCCTTCCTTCCTTCCTTCCTTCCTTCCTACCTTCCTTCCTTCCTTCCTTCCTTCCTTCCTTCCTTCCTTCCTTCCTCCCTCCCTCCCTCCCTCCCTCCCTCCCTCCCTCCCTTCCTTCCTTCCTTCCTTCCTTCCTTCCTTCCTTCCTTCCTTCCTTCTCTCTTTCTTTCTCTTTCTCCCTTTCTCTTCTTCTCTTCTTTTCTTCTTCTGATTCTTCTTCTTCTTCAGGCAGAATAAGTTACTAGGACAAAAATTAATTTGGAGTGGTTCAATTTTGAAAATAAAGACAACATGCCACCTCTCCATCTCTCTCTCTCTCTCGCGAGCTTTCCTTTTAACAAAATTCTCCACTGTCAAAAACCTGTCAAGGGAGTTCTTGTATTCAAACAGACAGCAAATTAAACATATCACTAACCTCAGGGAACCTAGAAATACCAAAACAAGGGATATTTTTAGACTAGTTAGCTACTTGGGAGTGGCAAGTGTCTGCTCTTATTAAAATCTTACAACTGTTTCTCCCAAATGTCAAAATTGTAACGCCATTGACTGATACAGCTGAGATAACCTGAGCAATGAAATCCCACTACTTTAGGTGACAATGATCTCCCCATGACACTGCCATGGATCTAATTTACCTTTAAGAAAAACTAGGATTTCTTCCAAGTTGAATTAGAACACCTTCATGATCCAACTCATTGCCTCTTTTCTTAGGTTGCTCTTGAGCTTCAAGCAGAGTGTATGTACAGTGGGTGAATAAATTTGACTTTCTGGTCTGGAAGCTTTTTTTTTTTCTTCACTTCATGACCTTGCTCCTTATTCCATGATTTTCAGCATTCTGAAAACCAAGGACAGGACTTCTAGATGAGTAAAAGCTTATGTTATAATAAATGTCTCAGAATAAATTAGTATAAAAATCTATACACCATTGGCAGAAACCAACACCAATATTAGAAAATACAAAAGACAGTATATACAAAACCAGCTCTGTTGTAGTGAAAATGCATATAGGAACACAAAGAAAATCAGTGCCTGCATTATAAAAAATAGGGTGAGATGTTCATAAGCTCCTTTGCATTCTGGATGTCCTGGTTTCATCTGGGATAGAATTAGTTTTCATCCTAGTAGCTGGTATGGTGCTGTGTTTTGGATTTAGGATGAAAATAATGATGATAACACACCAATATTTCAGCTATTGCTGAGCAGCACTCACACTAAGCCATGAATTTTTCAACATCTTATGCTGCGCTGTCAGAGAGGATGATGAGGGTGCACAAGGAGCTGGGAGAGGACACACCCAGGACACCTGACACAGACTGGCCAAAGGAGTATTCTGTACAATATGGTGTTATGTTGAATAATTAATATGGGGTGGCTGGCTGGGGTGGGGGTGCTGCATGGGGTTTGGCTGGACTTGTTCAGCGAGTAGTGAGCAATTGCATTGTGCATCACTTGTTTTGTGTAATATTTATTATTATTATTAACCCTTCCATTCCTGTTCTCCTAAAAAGTCTTTATCTCAACCCACCAATTTTTTACTTTTTTTTTTTTTTTTTTCTTCTTTTTTTCCCCCCGATTCTGTTTCCCATCCCACTGCAGGTGGGAGGGAGGGAGTGAATGGCTGTATGGTGCTGAGCTGCCTGCTGAGTTAAACAACATTGGAGCATCCAACAACTGAGGGGATATTAGAGACCACAGGAGCTTTGTTGTTTCTGGTCCAACCATTCTCAAAGTTCGAAGGAGATTTGAAGGTGCCTAGACCACTAGGAGAAGACAGCAAGCTGGGAAGTCTACTTAGGGTACAGGAAGATATTTGAGACAGGGATTTCTTAGGAATAGAACTTTTTTGCACTCATGGGGTTTAGAGGATGGATGTGGAAACAGCATGTGTGCTTGTCTATATTGTGCTTGACTAATCTGAATGATATCTGGCAGAACTAGGCGTGCACAGTCCACAGCAGCCAGAGCTGGCACTTTGTCAGCTTTGCCCAGAACACAAACCTGAAAAGTTTGGGATTCAGTTCAGCCTCAAAAGCAGCATGCATGAGGAGGCTCAGAATTCCATAGCTAGCTTGCACTTACATAAGACTATAAAATTAATTAGTCTTATGTTATAAAATCCTGGTGATAGGTTGGTAGATTAATTGCAATGTAAAGCCTTGTAAAGGGGAGATATTAAAAAACAACAACAACAACAAAACACCGTGAAACAACAACAAAAACATTATATAGAAAAAGAGAATGTGAAAAAGAAAAAAGTATGCCAGTACTCCAAGCCTTCTCCTTTTTTTCTCTGTTTTTTGAATTAAACATAGAGGTTAAAACATTACGGGGTTTGACTGCTTTCAGTTTTATATATAAAAAAAAAAAAAAAAGAAGAAGCAGACAGCAGACAATATGGGCAACACATATTTATTGATTTATTTCCTGGTTCTTTTTTGAACCATTCAAATATGATGAGAAAAAATCTTGAACAAAAAATTCCCACAACTTCTAGTGCTCATCTCAAGCTTATACAGCCTACTCCCTTTCTTCTAAATGATATATGACTTCTCTTCCACAGGTTTATTTTTTTAAAAGTCAGTAAAATAGTATGGATTTCAACACAGAGAAAGTCTGTTACAGTCTTGAAAACCCACAACACCTTTATAAAATTGAAAGACACCATTCTGGGTCCTAAGCCTTCCATATCGCATTCAACAGCCAACACATTTTGGTGATAAAGCCTCAATACTTCCTAACATGGATTTGTCTATGTCATATAAGAAATATGCACACAACTTCAGAAAGTGACTTTGTGTACTATTACTTCTTACAGCAAAGTAATGGGCTCAGCACATTCCCTGAAATGCTTTTCATTGCAGAGGATAACTCTCATTTTTTGTTTTTTCCTGTTTCACAATAATGTGTTATTTCTTCATTTTGGTTGAAAATTGCTTGCATCAATAATGAGAACAGTGAATCTAAATTTCCACAGTTTTTTACTCAAGTGGTAGAAATTCCCTGAATGCAGCTATCCTAGATGAATATTTACATGTCTCTCACTCGGAGCCTTCATAACAATGTGTTTTGCCCTCAGTTGACTGAGAGGGCCTGAGTTTCAGAGAATAAGGCTTCAATGTTTCCTGAAAGTGTGACAGCTTCAAAGTATGTCCAATGAGACCCCAGAACCACCAGTCATTTTGGAAAAATGTTGTTGCTGTTCCTCTGATCCATTGTCTTTTTCAGTGTGGCACAACTGTGTTTGCTGCGCACAATTCCCAACCAAGTGATTGATGTGGAAGGCAAGCCAGGAAAATCTCTGCTCCACCCCATTTTGCATGTTCCATGGTCCAAAATGTTCAATAACTGCCCAGATGGGGAATATATTTTTTCCTTTCTGTTCCTCTATATATTCCTTCTGCAATTTGCATTATTATTGGGTCACTCGCATGCTATTTACTTCATTCTACAGCTGGTAACCCTTTAACAGTCTCCCACCTACAATACTGCTCTAGAAATGTCACCAGTGAATTCCTGCCATGAAATGTTCCTGTAAACAGGAAGAATGTGAGCAAATACATCCTTTGATTAATCCTTGCTACACACACACACACACACACACCTTGCTTTATAACCCAAATGAAATCTGCAAGCAGTCAAGGTGCTTGCATTCAGCCTTGTGTTGTAGTGACATCTGTGAAATGTTCTGCTCTCACTGAGGTGTTGTATAACCACCATTGCTACAGCTTATGTCTTCAGTTCCTTCTTAGGTTACATGACCAACACTGAGATTAGTAATAGGTTTTAAAAGATGTCTACATACTGATAATTTATCACATGCATATTACATAGATATATAAATAATGTGTACACAAATATATCAACTTCATTGCTGCACATGTAAGTACCTGATTTCCCATAATGAGCAATTTAAGGAAGCCTATACCCCAATAGATATTAAATACTCTGTCTGTACCAGAAGTCTCACTTTTCTCCTAAACATGCTACATTCACTGGGCTATTGGATTTATGATACTTCTCAACACCATGGTGCCTAAGCACCTTTTTATATTAAACCAAAATAAGTTGATTTTTTAAATTATTATTTTTTTATTTTTTTTTGGAGGGGGGTGCAGAGGGTATTAGTTTTCTAGTAAGACACAAGAAAAATGATCTTTGTAGGATTATTGCTTTCGGGTTTTATTTTATTTTATTTGTATACATATAGCATTTTGGTATCGAGGGATAAGCGTATTGCAAGTATTATCTTTGGAGCAAAAAAAATCCTTCTGCACCAATGTGCTTCTGAAGTAATTTCCTTTGCATAACGCTTAGTCTGCACCAGTGTAAACTGACAGCTGGTGATGTTTTTTTCTGGTAGTGGGTTTGTGCCATCACCAAGAACTGAGTTTCTCTCCAGAAACTTATCACCAGCCTGTGCAGAACCTGTAACACAGAGGTACCACCACTTCCTCCCAAGAGGAAACTGCAGCCTCAATTTCAGAGGAATTTTGCATGGTTAAGTACCCCTACAAATTTCTGGTCATGATCCCAGTAAGTCTGAAGAGGATGCAGTCTTGCAGCCTGAAGGTACATTATGTTTAACAGCCTTGATTGTGTCTTACTCTGTTAAAAGGACAACATTATACTAAATCTCCAGTAATTGCTAAACCGTTACACTTAAGCACACTTCCATGAAAGATATACAAGTCCCCAGGGATGTTCTGGCACAGGAGTGTTAAGTGCAGCATCCTTATTTTTTAAGTAGGTGATTCCTTGGTACATAAATGTCCCAGTCTGCTGCTTGCACAAAGGTAAGATGACCCTCCAGAGACATTAACGGGCTCTTTAACTCCTCCGTGCCTTATTCACAGCCAGGCAGCATCCCACCTCCCTGCTCCAGCCCCGCTTTGCTTATTTGTGTTTATGGTACACAAGGCGGTAGATAAACAAAAAGGTTTTAGACACTTTCTGTTCTTAGCTAAACCTTTTAGTTACACATTAGGGAACAGAAGTGTGGTACGACCCTCTGTTTATTTGTGGTTCTTTTAAGTGATGTCCAGAGACCTACATTTCATGGTTGTTTGAAAGTTTATATAACAGTGGAAAGCTGTTAAACAGCAGTTTACCTTCACTTTTTGTTGTTGTTGTTGTTGTTTTGTTTTGTTTTGTTTTGTTTTCATCGTGTAAAGGATTTGAAATTAACACTCAGTCTACCCTATTATTTTAGTTATTACTCAACATTCTCCAGGTTTTCTTTTCCCCCAGAATTTACGTTTCCTATAAGTAATTATAAGAGTATTCATGTCACCAAATATTAAGTAACTATGTGCTTTAAAATAGCCCTTGCAGCTTTCATAATTAGTTGCTGTTGAGCTCTGAGTTAAAAAAAAAAAAAAAGTTGTGATTGAAAATTAAAATCTGCATTCTTCACATTAGAAATATAAATGAGACAAAAAGTACTTTCATAGAAATCTCTTAATTTTATTTCCTTGTATTCTATTGAGTAATATGTAATTCAGTCTTTTAGATCAGCTGGAAATGTTTTTTGAAATGTTTACAACTTTCTTGCATGTCTCCCAGTTCCTAAAGCTTTGTCATGTTCAAACACCCTCAGGATCTCTCTAACACTGCACTGCATTCAGCGTATAAATTTTTGTCTCATGTCTGAAAGCTCCTGTTTTTTCCTTTACATAATTTGACCCAATTTTCCTTCCTTAAGTTAATGGTACTTTTGCATTGCTGTAGGATCCTACTTTTTCTTTGGTGTAGGATCTTTTTCCTGCTTTATATAGCTGCAGCTCTTTCCAACAGCAAATATTTCTTTCATTAAAAGTAAATAAATAAATAAATAAAAACACACCAATACGCAAAATCCAGACTAAATATTTACTTTATTTACAAGCCAGATCTTAATGCAGTATCACCTTGGGATACTGGATATATTGTTTTTCTTCAAATCTTCTTAAAATTTCAAGCTAAGAAATATAAGACAATTTAAATGTAAATCATTTATCATAAAAATTCGATTTTGATTTTAAAAAGTAACTAAATAATATCTGCCAAACTTTTAATGTAATGTATGCATTATTTTGGATCCTTATATTAAAATGAAAGAAAACCCACTTTTTAATTATAATTTTAAGTTTTTGGAAAATAACTTTAAACTTCAGCCTCAAAGACAAGCCTTAAATATATATATATATGTGTGTGTGTGTGTGTGTGTGTGTGTGTGTATATTTGTGTCCAGGATTATTTATTTACTTATTTATTTATTTTTCTGGGAGAACATTGATGGAATTCATAGTAAAAAAAATGTAATCTAATTCCATCAATTATTTTTGGAAAGCTCACATGACATAGTCATATCCCATCAATTCACAGTGATCATTAGAAGGCCAAATGAAAGCTACAGAATAATACAAACTAGAGCCAAAAACTTGAAATGGATCACTACACAAGGCCATACTTATTTTAGGTTAAAAAAAAAAAAAAAAAAAAAAAAAAAAAAAAAAAAAACATATTTTTCCCCTTATTACCTTTGTGTAATATTTCTAATTTTAATTACCATACTTTCTAAAACAATTTAAGGATAATGAATTCTCATGGTATAATGTTATGTGTTTACATTTTTTTTCTGGAACATTTCTGTAGCTTCAGACTCTCTGCTCCAAACATATAAAATGTTCTGCACTGCAAGGCAGTGGCAGAAATAAAATTTCTTAAGTTGCTGAAAACTCCAGAGTTTGTGAAGATAAATTTCTCTTGTTATCATACTTATAATTTGTCAAGCTATTCCTTCCATTCTCTAACCCTCCCTAAGTATATGTCCATATATATATTAGTGAACGACAAAACTGCAAATCCAGTCCCACCCCATGAAAACTGGCTGTATGAAACTTTGCTATAGTGAAACTCCACTTAGGTTGCAGCGAAATTAAAATCACAGAGCACGTTTCTGCTTTTTGAATGCGCACACTGCATTTGCAGAGCCTCTAGAAACTGCTGACAGCCAAGAAAACAGCCACACTGTTTAATAGGTAATAATAGCCACACTGTCTTAATAGGTAATAATGCTATCAGGGATTTCTGAGAACAATCACCAGTTCAGTTCCCCGTAGGAAGCAAGCAGAGGGACCAAGTCTATCTTTTGAACATTTAACCTAAGTTAGGCTCACAGTTAAAAGGCAGATGTGGTGCGAAAGCTCCTATTCACAGTTAATAACTTCCCCCTCCTCAAACATATGCCAAAAAAAAAAAAAAAAAAAAAAAAAAAAAAGACAGATTAAAAAGATATAAAAGCTTGTTTAGGCCAGCAAGTTGTTAAATTTCTAGAGCAAGGACAATTTTCTAAGTAGGATCATTTCCTCCAACAAGGTAACTCATGTAAACACCATCAGGGTCGTATTGTTTGTTCTGTGCTGCCAGATGGGGGATATAAACCATGCAGAAACAATTTCAGATTTCCACCCTGATTAGTTCATCTTGAATATTTTCACAGTGTGAATCTGGAAGTCAGAAGTTTACATAATGGTTATAAATTAGGGAGAAATCCTGCTGCCAAGAAAGTCACGCTCAGACAAACAAACTGTCTCCTTCCTAACATGTTTTAGGTGTTGCTTATCAAACACATTCTCAGCTGTAGGTGGAAAATAAAGAGCTTCAGCTCCTCAACGTTTTTTTGGGTTACTGTTTTTCCATCGCAGGCTATTTATTCCAAGCAATGATTTACCGAGTTAAAAGAAGACACCTCTCCGCACCGTCCCCATCAGCCGGGGAAGGGGGAGGCTTGCCACAGCCTGCAGCTCCCCCCGTGGGTCAGCAGAAAATCCACAGCTTGCAAAAGCCTTAGATGAGCTCTCATCTGAATCCTCGTCCAGGATTCACCGGAAAAAAAGCAAAACCTAACACCCCGAGTATTTCTACCAGGTGGCTGAGTGAGAGACCCGGTCCTGCACCCCTAAACTCCTTGTGTCCCAGAGGGTGGCTGCGGTGGAGGATGCCGCTTAGGCACCTTGCCGCTTAGGCACCTTGCGCCTTCCCAAACCTCTCCAAGGCACAGGTTTTGCTGGTTTTACAGTCATCCCAAAGCATAAACCTTAAAAAACAATATTATCTTACAAAATCTCAACAGAATGCCAGTTCTTATTAGAATCGATGGTTGTGGTTAAAATGAAAAAAATAAAATAAAATTAAATAAAATTAGAAAAACAAACAAACAAACAAAAATCACACACAAAACAACAGAGTAGCTGTGCAGTAGACAAATACCAGAGGAAGGTTTATGCAGAGGGAACTTTTGAGGACCAGGCAGATGGAGTAAGCAAAAGGTGAAGTTTATACATTCTTTCCAATTGACTTGGCTGAGTGATAAAGCCAGCAAAAAGCTTTTATTCAGCAATCATTTTGATCTAAAATTCTTTGTGTACCAGTTATGTAATTGAAATTTCTGGTTATTATAAGTACGGGGGTGAATTCTGCCCTCTAATGTATGCACAAGTTCAGCTTTCCTTTAGGATCATCTGGGTTAATGTACGTGTGTGTCAGGACAGAATTTAATATTATCTCTGGTGAACAGTGAACAACGTTAGGTCAAACAAGCCAGTTTCATTTAATACTAAGCACGTTTAAGAAGAAATGTCAGAGTTCAGTTCCGCTGGCTCGCGATATAAATCAGGAATCAGTGAAGCCAGACACCTACCCTGCTCTTATACTAATTTTGCACTAGGGTTACTCTGCTGAAATAAATCAGTTCTTTACGAGAAATCCACGCTATGAGCAGTTCATAAACTTTATGCAAACAAGGAAATCATGCTGTGTAGGTGAGTAAATTTATTCATGTGGTTTAACTACTTGCTACAGTTACATACTTTTGTTTTCCTGCTGCTGAATTTTTTTGAGCTGAAAATGCCTTTTCTTTTTAAAGGAAAATTTTGCTGAACATCCCTCTTCTCTTCTCTTCTCTTCTCTTCTCTTCTCTTCTCTTCTCTTCTCTTCTCTTCTCTTCTCTTCTCTTCTCTTCTCTTCTCTTCTCTTCTCTTCTCTTCTCTTCTCTTCTCTTCTCTTCTCTTCTCTTCTCTTCTCTTCTCTTCTCTTCTCTTCTCTTCTCTTCTCTTCTCTTCTCTTTCTCTTCTCTTCCTTTTTTTTTTTTCTCTTCTCTTTTTTTTTTTTTTCCCTCCTCTCCTCTCCTCTCCTCTCCTCTCCTCTCCTCTCCTCTCCTCTCCTCTCCTCTCCTCTCCTCTCCTCTCCTCTCCTCTCCTCTCCTCTCCTCTCCTCTCCTCTCCTCTCCTCTCCTCTCCTCTCCTCTCCTCTCCTCTCCTCTCCTCTCCTCTCCTCTCCTCTCCTCTCCTCTCCTCTCCTCTCCTCTCCTCTCCTCTCCTCTCCTCTCCTCTCCTCTCCATCTCTCTTTCCTGACACATGTAAAGACTATGGACTATATACATGAAAAAGTCCTCAAACATATTTTCAAAAATTTCTAACCTCATAATAGGGTAATAGTTAAAATAAATAAATAAATAAATAAAATTTCTCCTGTTAACTTTTTTTTACATAAAGAAACGATGACACTTTTCATACAGAAGAGCAGATCGATTCCTAGAACATAGTGGGCAGAATACCACCCCATTTAATCTGTAGCTTATTTGGTCAGCTTTTGCCAGGTGGTAATGTTTGTGTTAGCATCTCTCCTCAATATCAGTTGTATGAAAATATCCCCCATGCTAAAGGACTTCAAAGAGCTAAAACACACAGTAAGGAGTGTTTGCTATACTTTTAGATGAGATTCCCATGATCACACTCAATGCATTTGCTGATTATTATTATTATTTTTTAATCCTCTGCCAAGCTTGGGACATGTACCCCCACTACGTGTTTCCCTGCCTCAGTTTCAGGGGGCTGAGCAGTGCAGCCCCACAAAGCAGGGGCCAGAGGGGCTACACAGCTGCAGGGTTCAGGCTCTGCCGTACCCACAGCCTTGTAGCTGCAGCTTCTGGAGGTGGAAAACATTTTCTCCTTCGAGCTGATGCCGGTGCCTGGATGTGTGAGCGCCCCAAGGGGCCGCGGGGCTGCTGTGGGACTGGGACGCCCCGGCAGGGGCCTAGCTGCTGCCAGGGCCTTTTGACTCTTGTCCCCTTCACAAGCTGTTAAATGGCGCCTCCTGCCTACCAGCGAAAGAAAATTGCCTTGAAAAGCTTTGCCACTCAAGTTCTTGACCATTACACCACTGGGGTTTTGCCCGTCACACCACAGAGGTTGCACCTGAGATGTCCTGGTGGGCAGTGTCCCCCCACCCTGACAGGGGACAGCGAGTTGGCCAAGGTGCTGTAGGGCAGAGGCCCAAGTTTTGCTTGGTGCCCCAGCACAGCTCAATGTGTCTCCCTGCCGCCCCATCAGCCCCTGAGACACCCACAGGTGTCTGAAGTGATGGGCCTGGGGTACTTGTGCTGGGCAAGCATGGTCCAAGTGACCCACCTCCCTGGCTCAAGGTCACAACAGGCCAGAAAGGATGTGATCAGTTTCACCTAACTTTAGACATCTACAGTGTAGGCATGCACAGACCTACATCCACTCTATGGTGCCTCCATGCCATGGGTTGGGAAGGGCAGGTATGGCCACAGTCCAGCATAACTCACTCTTGAGCACACACCTGAACAGACCAGAGAAATTGCCTCCCATAAGTTCTTGTTTTCATTGCTAAAGATTTCAGGAAAAGAAAAATATTTTGCAGAGGTCCAAAGTCTAACAGCAAGGTGAGCTGACCCTATTTGCAGATCCAAGGTATAGCAGATGCTGTCTGGTAGGACCTGGCCTCCTCTTGGATTATTAGTGCCTTCCTCTGCTTCCTGCCTGCATACCACAGAAAATCTGAGGAACACCTAACTATTCAGACACCCAAGTCACTATCCTTGGTTAACACCTAGCAAATTTTGAGCCACTGCACCATTTGCTGCTGTGGTGCAATAGAGAAGTCTTAACTTTGAGGCAATACAGCATTTCGCATAGATGTTGATTGCAGAAGAAGAAAGGGAAGCAGACAAGATCTTTCTTGAATGAAGAAATAGTGTCTGTATAATTGATTAAATATTTTTCTTTTGTTTTCTCTAGTGTTAGTTATTATAAATTGCCATGACCTCACAATGCTGATGACATTCATGCCTGCATGAGTTCTGCTGCATACAGGTTCAGGGTTGCATAAATTAAATGAGTTTCACAGAATCATAGAATATCCCGAGTTGGAAGGGACCCATAAGGTCCCTTCATCAAGTCCAACTCCTGGCACCGCACAGGTCTGCCCAAAAGTTTAGACCATGTGACTAAGTGCACAGTTCAATCACTTTTTAAATTCAGACAGGCTCGGTGCAGTGACTTTTAAGGATAAAGTTTAAGGATTTTTGGAGGATAATGGTATAGCCAGGCTTCTATAAAATACATGCTGAACACAAGTTATTATTATTATTATTATTATTATTATTATTATTATTATTATTATTATTATTATTATTTGTGTAAGGGAATGTGTTTTCACATGTAAGTACATTGGCTCCATTTTTTTTCCCACTATATATCACAGTAACTCTTGGACAAAACTCAGGGGAAATAGGGAAGGCAGTATTAAGCCTCTCAGAGTTAACTCTGCAAATTCCCAATTTTCACACTTTCAAAAGTGTTTTTGTTTGTTTGTTTGTTTTTTAAATGTCTAATGCACCCAGTTATTATTTAGTTATTATTAGTTAAGCATTATATGTTATTATTTAGTTATTATTATAGTTAAGCATTATATGAAGTGTAAATATTACAAATCTAATAGGGACTAGAATAGGTGATTTTAAACATAAGGCATAAATTGCTCACACATACTTCATTGCATCATTTCTTACATATATGGCAATACATTCAAGTGGATATAGAAAGCTATTCCAGCAATATTGAAAAGGACACATTTTAGTCCTCACATCTAAATGTACTCCCCCTGAGCTTTCTACCCATAATATATAAAGTGCACCACCTGGACATTTTAGCCCTGAAGAAGATGACAGTACTTCAGTCTTTTCAAAACATCTCTGAACTATGTCAAGAAACAGTTCTGGTTCTGCTCAGTTACGTTACTCAGTCCTGTGGATGATATCTATCTGGTCTACGAATGCTTATGAAATCAAAAAGTGCAGCATGTACCATAATTGCAGGCATTTGGATCAGCACATGCAATAAGCGTTCTCAGAATATCTCCAAGACTCACACTCTGCAAAGCACTGCCTCTCTCTTGTAAACACAACTAACTCAAGGAAGAATGTATAAACTCTCCTTTCACTCAGCTTTGCCCTTTTTCTCTCTTTAGTAGAGGAAGAATCTCCGCTTAATGCAGTTATATCTTTGGTGACTATACATCTGCAGCCTTTCAAGAGACAGTTGTTCCCTCTCAGGCTCTTTCTTTCAGGTTCTAATAATAATAATAATAATAATAATAATAATAATAATAATAATAATAATAATAAACAAACAAGCAAACAAAACACCACAGACCATGAACCAAATCTTATCTAAAAGGATTATCTTTCCTATGAAGTTGGAAAAAGGTATTTACCTGATTCCCAGCAATGATATTTCTCTAATCTCTCTCTCATGCTAGGAACATCACATTTCTGCAATAATGCTATCTCTAAGCCACTGCAACACATGCTGAGCAATTATCAGAACCTATTTCTGGATTTTCCAGAGGCTTTCAGAATTATCCAGGTGTGCAGTCAGCTTGTATAAAAGCATATCCACTGTAGATAACATTCATGTCTTATATAACTACTATTTTTTTTTTTTTGGTCTTTTTTTATTTTCATTTAGAAAAGTCATACACTGAAAAAGAGACGGACTGCAGGCATACTGAGACTGCTTAGAGCTTTTAATGCATTTGCCATTCACATGAGCAAAATTGAAAAGGGGAAGATTTTTTGAGTTGTCATTAAAATATTATAATTATCCTGTTTCTTTTTGTTTATAAGGCATTTTGGTTAAAAAAAAAAAAAAAAAAAAAAAAAGTTGTTAAAAAGAAATTTAAAGTTATTTTATAAGCAGGCATAATATACCATTTATATACAACAGGGAATGCAAAATTTTCTCGAAGTTATTCACATTTTTTTCTAATGATGCCTTTTTTTTTAAGAAAAAAAAAAGAAAAAAAAAAGTAAGTAGAGAAATTGCTGCTGTGCTTGATAATTTCTCTATTTAAATAGCACTAAATAGATTTTGAACTTCAAAAGTCTTTTACATGAGATGGAGAATGGAAGGGTGAGTGGAAACCATTACCAGGACTACTGCTTGCTGGAATCAATTTTCTGCAAGACTGGTTTCACAGTGCCACATCACATCAGATAACATTTTGATAATTGTATCTTTTCAACATTAAGAAAGAAAAGGATTTTGCTATTTCTATGTATAATTTACAAAAATATAACAGAATTCAGCATGAGTATTGCTGAAAACCGTAAAACCACAAGAGCCAAGAATGTGTTCATAAGCGAATTTCAATGTGACAGCTTCTGCTATGCCAGTTTCCTCACAGCTATTCATATGCTTATTGGTCAGGTAAGAGTTAATTGGATTCTGCAAAAAATCAGAAGTAGCCACTGAAAAGAAAAGCTTATTCAAGCCTTATAGAGAAAATACTGGTAAAATACCAAGTCATCACAACAGGCTTATCATGCTTTATCAGAGTGGCTGAAGAAATATTTTCTATTTTTCTTTATAAAAAACAAACAAACAAACAAAAACTTTGAAAACAACAGCAACAAAACTTAGGCTGAAACTGAAGGATGTGTACAGAAAGAAATTTTTCAGCAAAGGGATTGTTTTTCACATTGAGTATGCAGCATTACAACACATAAGGAAATCTTTTCTGAAAGTCAGAACATCTGTAGCTACAATTACAATGCCTATAGTGCATTACAATGCCCAAGTTTAATTGGGAAACTCACTGTAGAAGACATTTAGACTCATAACAGGCTTCTTCAATCAGCGATGTCTGTTCCAGTCCTCTTCATCAAAGGCAACGTGGGCATCTCCATGGCTGACAGCAGCAGGACCAGGTTTGTAGGCAGTAAACCATTTGCCATATTGTACCAGAGGAGTGGGCTCTGGTCTAAGCAAACATTGTTGGGGCTGAGGAGTCAAAGGCAGGGATGCTGCCCTGAGAGACACCAGTTCTGTGGTTGCAGCAGTGGTTGGTGGGGGAATTTTAGCTCATTTAACAGTTCCATCTCTGTAAGTGCTTGTGTGGGTGATTCAAGAGCATCACAGTCTGCTCAGACTCAGTGTTCCTCACCAACTCTCTCTAACTGCCAAAAGTGGAAGATGGGAGAGGGACCACACATAGCCACAGCTCCTGCATGTTAACAATTAAAATCTGCCTGAAAAAAAAATAACAATGAAAACTCTTAGCTATGTCATATTCATTCCCTCACACATGAATTACGAGGTGAGCCCTTACTTATGCACATATTTTTGATATCACACTTCCCACACTGTAACATAGTCTCATTTTTGTATTTATTCAATGTAGGCTGGCTGGCAGAAAATGATACACTTTAGGTTTTCATGAATATGTTATGTGCACATAAATTTGGTGTGGTGGGCGGAAGAGAGACCATGGGTCAGGCACATGAATAACTGAGAAATAGAAATAAGTAATGGCCATAATATCATTTTTTGTCTTCTAACAGCTGAAGACAGAGTTGACTGGATCACCTGCTCTCCGTAGCTGCTCATATAAGTAGATGCTACAAAAAGAATTTGAATTAAGAGCTATGGGTGGCCTTTAGGTCATGGGCAGTAGCTGCTTAGATTTCCCTGCATCTATTTCCAAAGTAAAAAAATGCCTGCATTTGATGACCATCAAACATGTGGGGAAATAAAATAAAATAAAATAAAATAAAATAAAATAAAATAAAATAAAATAAAATAAAATAAAATAAAATAAAATAAAATAAAATAAAATAAAATAAAATAAAATAAAATAAAATATTACAGAATGGGAACCAGCAGCAAGAAGAAAATCTTACAATTAGAGACCAAACCAGAGGTTCCCAGCGCTGTGTAGCAGGCCCATGTCAACATAGTTCAGGGTGGTACAACATAATGGTGTGTGCACAGGCTCCCTAATATGGCTAATACACGGGCTTGTAGGCTCTCAGTTCATAAAACAACTTCCCTGTCACGGATCCTCCACATTCTTGTAGGTCTAGTGGCAAGGCCATTGTACTCCTCCTGTCTTGCCTTGATTCAAAGATGCTTTTGGGAAGAAATCCTGTCTGTGCAGCAGGAGTGTTTGCCCTGTGTCTTCCTTCTGCTTGGTTTCCTCCAGCCCTCCTGAAGGCACTGGTTCCAGGATGGTGTTCTTAAAACAGTTGCTGCTGACAAAACAAACCCAAAGCCAGCTCTGCTCTGTGCAGCACCAGCTATGCAGGTGAGTGATATCAAGAAGCCCGGGAAGCTATTTACAAGGAAGGGACAAGAAGTGTGTTGTACATGCAGTGGGGTGGCATTTGTCAGGCTCAGTGTAGCCAGCTATAGTCTGAAGGACTGCAGCAGAGGAAGTTTCCCTATGTTCCCTCCCGTGTGCTGAGCACAAGCTCAGCAGCTGGAGGTAGGTAGTTCCAGGGTACATGGTGATTCATTTAGCAAGTAGATATAAAAATGGGTCAGATTCTTCGCATTGTAAATATACTTTATCTCCATTTTTTTTTTTTTTTTTGGGGGGGGGGTTGTTTGTCGGTTATAGTTTTCTTTTTTAAACAAAGCTCCACCAATAACTTTTCTATTATTTATTTTTCAAAAGTACAGACATTAAAAATGCAGATTGCACACACTATGGAGTACTGATGTTTTCACAAAAAATAAGGGTTTAGTCTTTGACATGGATGAGCCATTTTGGAGAATCTCTGGATCATGAGAAAGTTTCACGAAATGGAAGGAAAAAAAAAAAAAAAGGAATAAAAATATCAAAGAAAAGTAAACAATCACATCCAGCCACAACTAGGAAACATTCAGATGCCCTTCTAAGCCCAACATAGGGTTAGTTTAGGTTAGTTCACCAACTATTATTTATTGGTAGGGTTTCTTGACTCCCATAGTAACACAACCTTGCTCCAGCTAAACATTTGTTGTACAGTTTCTCAGTATGATTCTTCCCATGACAGTTGTGGCACAAGTTCAGCAGCAATCACCAGATGGCACTGTTACAGCTTCTTTATGAATAATTTTAATGGTCTTTCATAAGAAGCTGTTGCAAGTAGCAGAAAGATCAATTTCAGGCTTAGTATATTAATCATAGTTAGCATATAGGCTTTGGTTCTCTTGATTTCGTTTTTTTTTATTATTATTATTTTTATTTTTATTTTTATTTTTATTTTATTTTTTTTTTCCCCTAGGAGCCCTGCACTGATGTTTGGGTTGAAATTCTTGACAGCAAAGTTTTGTGGCAGTGCTGTTTGTGACAAGTTCCTGTCAAGACTGATTTATATGGCAAAATCAAGCAAGCAACATTAAAAATAAACTCTGATGTGCCTTGCTAATTTCTTCTATGTAAAAAATGATGTATTACAGTCTGAAATCTGCTGTGGCTCTCAACAAAGCCACATTATTATGGTGCTCTCTTGTCAATAGATTTATGAAGTTTTGCAGATTTGGAAACAACTATTTCCAAGATATATATATGAAAACAAAACAAAACAAAAACCCTTCTCTTTAAGTGGATAAAGATCAGAGAACTGTCAGAAGGTTACAAAGTTTCATGAAAGATAGCTCAAATTTCAGAAGCTTATGACTACAAATTTAATGTGAGCATCGTTTGTTGGGAAATATTAGGTATTTTCTCCTTCGAGCTCTAGTTTGGCATGTTGAAAAAAAACATCATGTACCATCTTAATCAGAACAAGGATAACAAAGGAAATGATTTTTAACACTGAAATTGTTTTAAACTAAAGTTTCCTTTAAATTTTCTAAAGTTCATAGTGTTTGAATCTCTTTCTATATTTTTAAAGATAACTCATGAAAGAAATGAACTGCTTATCTGGAGGTGAAAATAATTGTACTGCATTTTCAACCATTGCAATTGTATACATTATGCTGTTTATTTATATCCAGTCAGCCATGTAACTCTCAGGTACAGTATCCAGATGCTCCCGTCTGCATTTCTAAACTTCTGCGCCAGTTCTTGTGTCACCTGCTGAAAGAAAATGATCTGACTGTCTGCAGATTGAGCAGCCACTTCTTTGAAGCAGTTACCAGTGCAGCTTCTGACTCCAGGTCTCTGCCAGCATGCGTTCAACCAGCCTGCAGACATCAGTAGCTGGCTTTCCCCCACTCTGAGGCTTCACGTTAAATTGCTGTTGAGACTCCATGACATAAATTAAGAACAGAAAAACCAGTTTTAAGCTTACGGCTCTGAAGAAATCACCAAACGAGTTCTATTTTGGCAGCCTGCTGCTCACAACTCAGAAAATACGACAGCAAAGCAAATCACATGTCCAGTGTGTGTTTTATAACCCGCCTCAGACTAAGCCATCTTGTAGGCACATGCTTGACTATTTTTAGTGGCTGTGCTCCCGCATATATGGCAAAGTCCTTTAGCATTGGCTACTCACTAGGGGCTACTTGAAAAGTAGCAAGAGATGTCAGTTGCTGGAATTTTCACTGAAAATAATAATACCTGGATTTCAGATTTGCTGTGCAGCTTTGCCAAAGTGCAAATGAAGTCAGCTCTGGCAATGTGATGATTCACTGATTGCTGCCTTCAGCCATGAAAGCTCAGGATCTGACTGTGTTTTATTTTCATCACCATTACAGCATTATTTTAAAGATACACCATTGCTCGTGGGAACGTTGGTTTTCCAGGGTGTGCATCTGGGAATCAAACATTTCTTCCCCAGCTCCAAGCAGGCACTGTGGCAAATCCAGAGGACCTATAACTGACACGTCCCATTAGTCATAGAAACATCCCACTAAAATTAGCGGCAGCTTTTCATCTTTATGGGCCTCATGCCTCGGTCCATATGTAGAACATACAAAATGGATTTTTCTTTTCTTGGCATGTAACCCCGTCTTTCCGGTACTTTGGTTCCAGACCTTCATGAGCAACGCAGGTGGCTTTTGTTGCTCCACAGCTCATATTCTTGACAGTTACTGCATCTACACAATACTTCTGGATTCAGCCAGGCTGAAACATTCTCACAAACAGTTACTTAAGATTATCAGCATTAGCACATAAATATAATAATAATTAATAATACTTTGGCTTCTTGAAGATCCCCTGTGCTGCTCTGTTGGCTCTGTTTCAACAGCACCTAAAAAGATGACAGCAAGGGCTCCCCCATCCGTGTCTTGTTTTTTAAACTATAGATGGTTTGTTTCTTAGGTGTGCAACAAAAGTGCAGCCAAAAGCTACTGCGATTTTCACTTTCAGAGCCCAAGGTTTTCATGACCACCTCACATTTGGGACTGTATCTGTTTATTCATTTGTTGAGTCCCAGCTGGAGACAGTTCAGACATGATTTTTGGAGGTGTTTGCCACTTAACAGCTTCCATGTGAGCCAAGGAGAACTGTGACTGTGCAGCACTGTTCTTAATGTAGCTTCTGGTTTTTGAAATGAGCATACTCTACAAGAGGCCATTTCTACGGTGTTTACCTCATCTTTATTCTGAGTCTAAATTTATAACAAACAATGACCTGAATTATTTCTGCATCATTCACTGCCTTTGTGAAATTAATAAAGAACACAAAGAGATACTTTACTTCATTAATACATATCAAAAAGAAAATCCAAGGCTTCTGAACCCTGCAATTCTTGATTTTCTTGTTTGCTGCCTCAACATACAGGTCAAATACAGAGTAAGACTCTCCTTTTCCTGTGGAGTGGTTACTCTGAAGCAGGGATCAGGCTGTGGTGAGAACTCTGCATCATCATTGCTTTACCTGGCTTATAATCTCAGGATTTTATTTTCCAGTGTAATCAATATTCAAATTTTCCAAAGCACTTTATCTAATCAGAAGAGACAGCAATGTGCCAAATTTCCCTAGTCAAAGTCCCAAAGCCACATTTTTCAGTTTCAAAAGGAAACAAATAAATAAATAAAATAGAACAAAACTCAAAACAGTAGTTGGAGCTAACTAATAACACAGGTATCATTTTTATTTTTATTTTTATTTTTATTTTTTTAATCATACCATGCAATGGAGTGCAATAAGAACAATGGTTATACCCATTGAGAAATAGAAAAGGTGATTCATTTTAGTTTGGAAAGAAACAGCAGTGTGTCTTGGTGTTGCTAATAAAAGCTTTTAGGGTTTTGCTCCCTGCAGGCTTCATGGCAGTAATCAGCAGTGCTTCTGTTAGCTCATTATCAGCATTGCTGGCAGCAGAGGAGGGAGAATTGGTTGCACATTCTGATTATTATTGTCATTGTAACACTTTATATTAAGTCTCTTTCAACAAAGGATTTACAAGCCGCATTAGAGACAGTACATCAATAGAAGCTGTTACAGAATCACACTGTAACTATACAGACTGATTAGTCTTTTATTGACAGCCTATGAAAAATTTACTAACCACCCACTGACTGTTTGTAAATGGAGCTGAAGTATTCAGACTCATACGTTTGAAGAACACGAGGGACCGTTTGGAGGATGTGCTCCAGTTTCTCACTGAACACAGGTCACAATGTCTTGCCAGAAGAGTCCTGCGGTGAGCCAGCCATTTCTGGATGAACTAGTGCATCTTTCCTAGAACATCATCCATTCTGGACCCAAAGTTTTCAAGAATCCTTAACAACTCAGTATGAAGACTTGTAAGAAACAGAACTCATGCAATTCCAGATTTCAGTTATTAAATACCCTACAACAGTAAAGATCCTTCCATTACTGAAACCTTCACCCTTCTCTCTTACTCTTTCTTTCACTTGATCTATGTTCTATATAAAGTAAAAAATCATTACCCAACATTTAGGTTTTGGTAGGATCTGAGCTCAGTCCAAACCAGAATTCAGTCATGCTGAAGGTAACACATCCTTTCAAAGATTACACAGGCAACATGAAACAGATGGATAAAAACCTTGTAGGCTGGTCACAGAGAAGAAAGTAAAGGAGTAATGGGATACATACAGCTCTGAGCCACTCACATGCCACACTGAGATGTTTCCCCATCACTGCACCTGCAGAGGTACCTCCTTTAGGAAAGCCCTATGAAAAATGTCTGAAAAACTAAAAGAATCACTGTACATTAATTGTGTAGCAGATAATAAGTGCAAGCTCTACCCACATCACCAGTATTCCTCTATTTATGAGCTATGGATCATAACCTGCACTTCTTATGAGGCTGCTCTGCCGTCCCTACTCCCTCCTATGCTTCTCTGTAGCAAGCTGTTCTTTTTTTGTTTGTTTGTTTGTTTTTCCAAAGCACAGAGGCCTGGCATGGAAACCCCAAGGTGCTCTTCAAGTTGTGTCCTAAAATAAATTGGATCTCCTCTTGTTTTTCTTGAATAAGTGCAACGCATTCTAAGTATTTCTTTGCCAAGGTATTTAGAAACGGTAAAGCTGGGAGATGAAGAGTGCTGGAAGACTGGGCTTGAGGCAGTGCACTTACTGCAGTGGTATTCTCCCACCAGCTGTTTCTGTTTCCCTGTAATTTGTTCAGGATTTGCATCAGGACCTCTGAGTTCACCTTCTGCAAAATATTTGTTAATTTTTTTTCTCTCTTTCTCTGAGACAAGTGCTCCCCCCTCCACCCTGACCCAACCTCTTTTTAAGTAGAATAGTTTGCCAGTGGATTGGAAACAAATTAGTACCATGTTGGCAGGGCTGGGCTGCTTGATTCCCAGACGTGTTTCTTGTATTTTTAATTTTTTTTTCATTGTGAAAATAACAGAGATGGAATGACGTATTCAAGGAGCTCCTTTGACAGAGGCAGATCTAAAAAGAATGTATTCATCCTCCACAGTTGTAAATGTGGTGTGTTCCCACTGGCTACAGTATACTCCCAACATCATAAGGATGGTGAATCTTTAGAGGACTCACAATTTAAGTTCCAGTGACTGGCAGTCTTCTTAAAATCTTCTTAATTGATGGATCTGCTTACAGACTGCCATTTACATACATCTGCCTAATTCCTTCTTTCTTACAAATCTTAGCCTATTTGCCATGGTCATGAGATTTAATTTTTGCTATGTTCTTTGAACATCAAGACATTTTCCTGATGTAGGAAAGCTGAGGTATAACAATCAATGCAATTCACACATGAAGCCTGGGTTGAAATAAGAAAGAGACAGTTAATTTTCACCCATTTTTATAAAAACAAAGTTCAGAATATTCACTTCAATACATTTTGAGGTTAAGCTAACTAAATCTAATGTAAAACTGAAATGAAGAAAAAAAATCTAGGTTAAATGAAGTATTTTAAGTCAAGCAGAGTGTTTAATTTGATCAGAACTGAAAAACCTTTTCTTTCATTTTCATTTTGGCATAAACAACAAAGAGGTCATTTTGGGTTGACCTGAAATAATTTTTTTCTTAGTTCAGCCAAAGAGTGGAAAGATTAGTTATTTAGACAGCACTACTCCTAAATTCAACTACTATGCCATTTCCAGCAGGCTATCCTTCCTGCCTTAAACGAGCTTTTCATCCTTATATATACGTTTATAACAACTGATGAGAGAAATATTGAGTAATCACATAGGTCCTAGTCAAAGTTTCAAAATTCCTTTAACTGTTTGACCTTCCTTTCTTGGAAGTGAATCCTATGTATGTGTAATTTATTCATAATTCCAGTTCATGAGACCTTTTTGTTGTTGATTGTGGCCATTTGTTGGTGTTGTTTTAAAAATAAAAGCTTTCCATATTAATTTGTTCCATCTCTTGCTTCATGGGACATAATTTACAGTGATGTGCCTGGCCCTAAATGAATGCAGGTTAGCTTACAGTAGGAAGGACTGTTGGAAAAAATACAATGAATTGTCCCCAGAATAAACAAACAACTTTTCAATTTGGGTTCTGCCAATGGCTCTTTGATAATGAATATAAAGGAGCAGGATGTTTGCTGACCATGCTACAGATGTCTAATGTTTCAGTCATGTTGAATGAATCACTTTGGTTCTGTTGGCTCACAGAGAAGTAAATAGTCTTTTTCTGATTCATCTTCTAAAACGATACTGCTTTGGAGAAGCTATTTGTGAAACTGAGTGCATGGAACAGTCTGTTTGTTCTTTTTAATTCCTTCCCCGTTTTTCTACTTATAACACCTTTTCTGACATAAGCATGTGCAACATAAACTTTGTGTCATGTGTTATAGGGTAGAAAATCTAAAATGCTAAACACACTAGTGCACTTTGGGTAACACCTACAATCATAATGAAGTGTTTCCTGGCACACTGCATTCTGCACCTTAAATCACTTTTATATTGAGCTCCAAAAGTTTAAGGTCTTTTTTGAGTTACGTTAGTGCCTGAGGAAAGGGAGCTGGGCCATGGTAGACAACCAGGGCAGTAGGTGGAGGTGGCTACCAACATCAGCATCACCAGTTTGTGGTGTTGGGCTGAACTGTGTCCAGAGGTGCTACCCAACATTGGGACAGGAGTGCAAGACCAGAAGAGTGATGTTCTGCCAAGCAAAGCTGTAGGGAGGGCAGCCTCTTGGCCAGAGCCAAAGACGGATGAGGAGCAGCTGATTGCAGAAATGTCTTTTACCAAAATACCAGGTTCCAGAATAAATTTGTTTGGAGCTTAGCATTAAAACCCTATTTCAGTTCTGTATTTAAGTGTGTGCCCATCTCTGAGAATATGAGGCACTACTTTATGGTCAGTGGGATTTCTCACATTCTTAAAATGGGTATGTACTTCAGAAGCTAATTTGGAGCATTTTCAAATATTTTTAGGAACAGAGAATGCTTAGAGAGAACTAATACAGTAGAAGAAAATAAAATGGCAAAAAGAAAAAAAAAATAAAAGAAAGAAAAAAGAAAAGAAATGAAGAAAATTAAAACATCAAACGTCAGAAAAAAATCACATGAATTCTGAAAATTGACCCAGATACCAATAATTCTGACAAAAACCTAGGCACATTAACACACATTAGATATAACATGAATTTGAAATGCATTGGAAACATTAAAAATGTCTAAACTGTATTAAAAACACCTAACTTGAGAAGATAATACACTTTTTTCCTTGATTACACTGGAATTAAAAGTGACAGATTTATATTTTATTTGGCAATGATGATTTTTATTTTCAAAATTTTCAGATTTGCTGATTGCTAAACATTTACCAGAACTGCCTGACCTTCTGATAGCCCTGACCAAGCCATAACTCCTATTCAAATTAGACTGTGTGCAATCTTGTCTTTGACAATTACCAAACTACAAGAAAGTTGTTGGCCTTAAGAGAAAAAGACCCAAAGTTCCATTGCAAATCAGTATGATATGGATAGACATTATTAGATTATTATTAGATAATGTCTATCCATATAGACATATGTTGTCAAGGTTGCTTTCCATATGATGGTGCAGTTTTCAACTATTAATTGTATCTGTCATTTTATTAGCATTAAACTATTATTGTTACTATTGATTTAGTACCTTGAATAAAATCCGTTAGTAGTATTCATTTTTGCTGCTTTTAGTAACTCAGAAATGCTAGAAAAGGTTGTTCCACCAATGCAATTCCAACAACTTGTGTCTACCTCCACAACCTCATGTAACTGTCTTAAAACTAATGGACTTTAGCATCAAGATTAATTTACCAAGCTGCAGCAGACTAGTAAAAGTGATAAAGTAAAAGAGATAAAACAGGTTTACAGCTGACTGTGCTAAGAACACAGAATATTTAGAGATTTCACAATAAAAAAAAAAAAAAAAAAAAAAAAAAAAAAAGGATTTTACAATAATCTAGGTGAAGAAAGGAAACAGCCATGAAAGAGAAAAAAAATGTGTACTGTTGGGTACATTAGAAATACTTATTATTTAATGCTATGAAATTAAAAGAAAAAACAGCTAGGCAAGAAGGAAAGTTATATGAGTTAATTAAAATAGGTTTTAAAGTTTGTGAATTAAGGAGCTATATACACAAACATGTAATTCTTTATTTTGATTTCAGCAACTTCCATTAATTTCTCATAGAAATGGGTCCAAGTCACTGTGTAAGCTGCACTGAGGTGAACCAAGATGTGGATTTCTGAAAGATCACCCACTGCACCCATGGACTGCCTCAGCTAACACAGGCAATTTACAAAACCCCTGGGCTGGATATTTGTATGTGCCAGCTGAAATGAATGAAAATCCAGCTCTACAACTGACAAAAACAGGATTTGAAATAATTAGAATAGATCAATTTATATTTATTGCAGATGCTCAATTTTAGGGTAAACAAATCCTTAGGATTTAGATCCAAAAAAAAGCTCTCTCACTGAGAAAAAGATTCTATAGACTTATTTATGGAACACTTTCCCAAATAACATTTTTCATTGTGTAAACTTCTTTGGAACATTTAACTAGGTAAGTCAGAATAAGGGGAGACTATCCTATGGAGAAAGATCTAGCACAGGACAGAAGATACTCTGGGTAGTGTATTGTTTTTGTAATACCTGTATCTTGCTGTGACTGTGAGTGAACCACTGAATATATTCTTGTTTTTCCTGATTTAAAAATTTATTTTCTACTTTTATGGACTGTTCCAAAGTGATCCTACATCATTCTGCACATCTTCTGATTTATACTCATCTTAAACTGGCACAAGGTCAGACAGCTTGGCACAGATAACTAAATATTATTTATATGTTTATTTTAACTAAATATTATTTAGGTGTTTATTTCCACTGTGGCTTCAGTTCCTTCTCTGAAATGGTTTGGATTTTTTTCCCTGAAAAAATGATATTTTCTCACCTTATTTATTTTCTCACCAGCTTTGTTAATTCCAGTGAGGATACATATTCCTTCTCAAAACTTTCACAAAAACTCCATCTGAAGAAAGCTATAAATGTTAGTTTATTTTTATTTTTATTTTTATTTTTATTTTTATTTTTATTTTTATTTTTATTTTTATTTTTTTATTTTTTATTTTTATTTTTTTATTTATTTATTTATTAGCTTGACATGCTCTTCTTCAAGTTGCATCTCTCCAAAGAAAAGCTTAAGGCTATCCTAACAAACCAGCAGATCATGACCCTTTAAAACTCACCTCTGATCTTGGAACAGAGCTTCCCGGTTTCGCATGAATGCAGCCTTCCCTCCCAATCTATTTTGGATTTTTTACAATCTCCATGTTATCCAGGAAGTCTCTGAAGCTCAGCTCCTACCAGAACAGTTTTATACCTTATACCTTTGACAGGAACTGCTGGCATTCGACTGCAGGAAGCTGACATGATTTAGGAGGGGATAAAACATGTACATGTTTGTTACTTGAATTTTACAGCTCTGCATGGAATGAGAATCTTTTTTTTTTTTTTTTTTCCCCACAAAGGATTTAAAACCTTGGCTTTGTTCCGCACTTGAAAATTTCAAAAATTCTCTGCAAGGAAATTGCAAGATTTAATTAATTTGGGATCAATTGAAAGGTTTCAGTCTGACCAAATCAAAATCCTCTTAATTTTAGTTTTTATTTATTTGTTTATTTATTTTTACATTACATTATGATATATTTAACAGCTTAAAAGATTAGATGCTAATCCTAATGCTTTAAGGGAAGTCCTGAACACATGGCATAAATGTAACTGATACACTGATGTCTATCTGCGTTTATGGAAACCCTAAAAGAACAACTGTGGGAGGTGTGAAAAAAGCTATATATCCTGACCTGTGTACATGAGTGATATTTGATAATATTAATATTTAAAATAGTTTATTAAAGGTCATGAGAGAATAAAAAAAAAAAAAAAAAAAAAAAAAAAAAAGGAGAAAAGGGAATGATATTAGGAGAACCAGGTATTGAAAGAGACAAATTTTTCTGGTGCTACGAGCAAACTTTATTTATTAACAACATTATGTCTTTACATAGTTATAAGTGCTCTTATATTGTCATACCTATATTATTACCAAGACAAGAAGAATCAAACCTTCAGGAATAATGAAGCTCTGTTAAGGAGAAGTAGATATTCAAGAGATGAATTATTTGGAATCATCACAACCAGCACTGGTTTAATTTGTAGTCATACTTAAGTATTTGCACTGAGTGGTAGAACATTTTGGTATATATTTTTACCTATTCCATCAGAAGAGTTTTCACTCTGTCACATTGCTACCACTTCCAAGACCATGAAGAATAGAAATATAATCAGGAACAGTCGACATTATCAGAGTTAAGCCCAGCTATGTTTGATGAAGACATGAGCATCTGTGCACATAAGGGTGTAACACACTGTGACTTCTGTAAAATTGTTGACATCATCTCCCACACCATTCCCTTTTGTAAGCTGAGGAAATCTGGGCTGGACAAACTGCAAGACGGATAGAAAATTGGCTGGAGCACTTCATTTTAATTAGTGGTGCAACAACAGATTGGCAGGCAGCAACAAGTAGAGCTTCCTAGGAGTTGATACTAGGACTGACATTGTTCAGTATCTTAATTGATGACCTCAACAATGATACATAATACACTCTTGACAAATGTGTACAATATTTAATTGAACAGAGAAGCCAGGGGCTGATACACTGAACAGGAGAGTTCCAAACCAGAGGGACCTGAAGAAACTTGAGGACTATGCTAACAGAAGTCTCATGAAGGTCAGCAAGGAGAAATGCAAAGATTTGCACCTGGAGCAGAGTAAACACAATCAAGTAATCAACAGGCTGAGCAGCGACCTTGTTGAAAAGGACTTTGGGTATCTAGGGAACACGAGGTGGACTAATAGCCAACTTGGTGCTTTTATCACAAGTGCAGGAAACGGCATCATGGGTTACACTAGGAGGAGTGTGTCCAGAGGAATGAAGGAAGATGCACCTGCATTCAGCAGTTGTGGAGACAATGTGGTGATTTAACAATATCCTACAAGTATTTGAAGGACATTTACAGTAACAATAAGTCCAAACTCTTCTCATTAGTAGCAGACAATTTAAGAAGGAGTAGGAGCAACTTGTTGCAGCTTGGGAAATTCACCTTGGACATTAAAAAAAAATCCTCAATAGGAGAGTAGAACAACACTGGAAATCACATCTAGGTGGAAGATCTGTCTTTGGAAGGTTTCAAGATTTGCCTCAAGTTAACCTCAGCTACTCTGATCTGCTGCTGTTAATAGTCATGCATTGATGAGGATATTGCAATAAACCTCCAGAGATCACTTCCAGTTTCCTTGATTCTGTGATTTACTGTCCTTCCCCTTCCACTTCTCCTTCCACTTCCCTTTCCCCTTCCCCTCCTTTCTTCTTAGAAAAGTCAAAAGTTCAGATAATTTCCTTTCTGACTATGAAGCCACGTACACTCCTTAAAATAAGCAAGGGTCTTTGAAAGTGTAATTTGAAAATAATATGACTACACAGGAAGGTTAATAACCAAGCTAATGTGACATTCAAAATCTTTGTTGTTCAGGACAACGCATAGCAGACAATAGATTTCACTTGATCACTATATTGTATATTTTTTATACAGCAATTGCAATAAAAACAATTTAAATCTCTTCCTTCCTTCCTTCCTTCCTTCCTTCCTTCCTTCCTTCCTTCCTTCCTTCCTTCCTTCCTTCCTTCCTTCCTTCCTTCCTTCCTTCCTTCCTTCCTTCCTATGTAGATTTAGTAAAATAAAGTACATCAAGTGTGGGATGCTATTTCCAAAGCAAGATCTTTACTCATCAGTTCTGTAAGCAAAAGAAGGGAAATCACCATGACTAATTGGGAATAAATTCAGCAAGCTGAATCATGCAAAAACTCTCAGGCTTGTGAGACAAAGTAATGGAGTATACAGTCAGGCCAGTACATAATCTGGAATTTTGGTACCAATATTCTAACTCATTACCGATTTATACAGAATTTGAGCCATCTACAAAAGACTTCACTGTTCTTTTCTCTGATTATGTTTAAAGTCTCAGTTAAAAAAAAAAAAAAAAAAAAAAAAAAAAAAAAGAGTGATGACAATCCTGCTTAGATAATATCCTGTCATCTCAGTTCTGTTCACTTCTAGTGAAACTCCACTGCTTGGACAAATGAAAACAAGAAATTTATGCAGAAGTTAGCAATTTTGCAGAAAAACAACTTCACACAACCTTGCATGTCAGATTTAGGGAGCGGTTCAGTGTTGCTTTTTAAGATACATATAAGATAAAATTAATGTGTTGGGAAGCGGTACCTACATAAAATTTCCCAAGTAGACAGATAATAAACAATACAGTGAAACAGGAACCACCAGAGAAGTTTGCTCAAATAAGGAATTGGAAGTTGTTAACACAGAGATTCTGAAAATGGGCAGTTCTGGCCCCTGGAGAGGCTTTTTTCATTCTGTGTGGCCCTTGGAATATTTTCATCCAAAAGGAGTTCCCTTGGATGAGGTCCTTGGAAAATATTTCTCTTTGATCTCTGGTGTATTACTCCTCTTTTGCAGCCAGCCAAAGTTTAAAACTAACTTGACTCCCCTTTGACTGATACAATTTCTACAGTTAGATACAGAATTAACATAGCAGGGATCAGAAAGACCTCAATAAGTGCTGAAAATCATCAAAATGATGCTTGTGTTGGGCAGAGTTAAGATGAAAATTTTGGACATGCCTGGAAGAGTCTTCTCTCATCAGCATCAGATGCTTAGAAGGGCATGGGCTAGGAAGAGAATCATCAGCTAGAGGAGAATTCACAACTGCACAGAAGACTATGCAACTAGATCAACTCATACTACCTGGGAATCTGCACCCTGAAGACTGAAATCGTAATAGCCCTAAAAATAAGTTCTCACAAACTGGCTTACTCATCAGCACTGTTTCTTACTTTAGTGAAGCTGGAGATCTGCTACTAATACAGGCTTCACTGCTCTAAATCATTTATTTTGGCAGCTCGTAAAATATGGAAACTCTAACACTCAATATTCCCCACTCTCTCATGATTACTGTTCAGGGACAGACTCTTTATATCAAACCGAAACTTAAAGATTGTGGCATGTTATCAAAACCATAATGAAATCTTGTGCAAGCACAGTAATCAGAGAGGGCTATTTGTCAAGACATACTGTAGAGAAAAACAAAATCCCACAGTAGAAACAGGAGTGCTTGCTCTGCTGAGAGATACTGTGAAAATGAAATGAGGCTCTTTTTTCCTCCTCTTTAATCAAAACTCAGTATGAAAACAAAAACGTTACCAAATAACTTTTGCTGATAAAAAAAGTTGGCTGAAAAGGAGCAGGGCATAATTTATACTGAAACAACATTAAAAGGGGGATTGTTCACATGGATATTTCTGAGTGTGTGATCAGAAATTTTGGCCCTGGGGGGAGCTTATGTTACTGCCACTACTGGGTTGAGGCTGTATTTGACTCTCTCTGTGAGACAGTCAAAATCTGGGAAGTTGCATAGGGAATGAAGGTGTGGGCAGATCTGATATTACTTTGGAGGTCCCTAGTGAGTGCATGCCTGTGTTTTGACCCCACCTGCTGCTGGAGGTTACCAGTTCTATCCACAGAATATCTGCAGAGGTTTAAACTTGACTCATTGCTTAATGATGAGAGCACTAGAAGGGGAGTTACATGCTCTGGGATCTCCTTCTGGCTGTGCCATTGATTTGTGAGCCAGAGGCCTGCTCAGTAAATCAGGGATAACATTATTAAGTTACTTAAATGGACTGTTGGGATGTTAATTACCCAGCACATTTGTGGTCATATTGCCCTTCTGAAAATTAAGCTTTGCTCTCTAACATGATTCTTAACTCTGGGCACAAAGATTGAATGAACACTTCAACCTAAATGTCCCCATTCTCTGCTCTACAGGCTCTCATAGAAGCATAATTTCAAATATCATCCCACTTCCAAAAGAGGAGGGCAGTGTCAGGTCAGGATTAAGTATCTACCAGAGATCTGTAATGAAGATCTTAAAAGAAACAGTGCTATCTAGCGTTACTTGTTGCGCAGTTGTGTGAGCACTAAAGTACTAAATGTGCATATAAATAGTGATGTGTAAAGGGCAGAAAGGGTGGGTGACAGGGGTATAAGAAAATGCTTTATTTCTGATCACAAGTACAATCTATTACCAAGGCAGAGCAATGCAAAGTTAGTACCTGTCAACAAGACAGCTGGAAATCTCTGTGTTTTTGTTGTTGTTGTTGTTTGTTTTGTTTTTTGTTTGTTTCTTTCTTTCTTTCTGATAAATGTTGAGTGCAGTTGTGCTTGGCATACGCTTGTGCTGTAAACAGAAACCACAGCCAGGAAATATCATTCTGATTTTTACACTTCTGCTAATTGCTGCTTCTGCTTCATCAGGGGTGGCACCCAGGCCACATCCCAAAATCTATTCAAAACTAGAGAGCAAATTAGTACCTAGAGCTGCCTAGGCTTGTAGGCACCTAAATTCATTAATTCATCTGGGCCAGATAAAAGAGTTATAAGTGTTTAATTTTAATTACAGGAGCAAAAGTAAGAAGGAGCAAAAGAAAAAGGTAGAAAGACAAAATATCCTATATTTATGAGGGTCCACAAGCTTGCCGTCTGTGGGATAGCAGGCAGCTGTTTTACAGCATTCTTGAGTCAAAGCATTCTGTTATGGGAGTGTCATCTGAATACTGGCTATTGCCACAGCACAGTATCTTTCCCCAACTGAAAATATATTACTTTCTCTCATAATGTGCTCCCAAAATATCTTTCTTAGATCTCTGTAATTTTCCATTTCATTTACTTGAAACCCTTTTTCTGTGACATGCCACAGCCACTTGACCTCCAAAGTTAAACAGATAGGATCATCTTCCTCGCTCGCTGTACTAAATCCATATCCTTTCCTTGAAAAATCTTTTATTTGTTCTGCTTTTCTGCATTATAAACTCTATAAAGAGCAATGCTTCTTTTTGATATTAGCTCCTGGTTCTCCCTTCCTGACAGCTGTACACACCTCCATTGCAATTTTCCATGTCTTCTTGTCTCCATCCATCACTCTGGATGCCTTAAAAAAGAGCTTAGAGTCCTCAGTTAAAACTCTGAACACAATTTACGCATGCTTTATACCAAATTAGAGAATTCAAAAATATTTTACTCATTTTTGAAAAGCATGTGATTTATACATGCAATATTTATAAAATCTTTAAGACTCAGTTGTAACATTTTCCCCATACACTCCAGGGATGTGTCTATACAAGGTCTTCGAAGTAGGTTGCAAACTCACTCTGTCTGAGACCTGTACCAGCTCAAAGTCAAACAACTCTAGTTTCAATCTGCAGCTATGACTAATGCTGTTGATTTGGATATGATTATTCTTCTGCTGTCTTGAACCACAAGCAGAGGTAACCCAGAAGGCTTATTAGATCAAATGTAGGTACCTATATCATAAAAGCCAGCATCTGATCCAGTTGTCTAGGCTGTATTTATAATCAGTGTGGAGATATTTCTGTATCCAGAGTGGAGTTCAGTTCATACTGAAGTCGGTGCTAAAATAGCCTTATTTTTGCTTAATTAAGCTGCATGTGTGCCTATTTGTCTCCATTAACTATAAAAGTTTACAGTAACTTAGATGCAGACTTGTAAATTACTTGCCTTCAAATTAATACATAAATTCATGGTCTGGACTGAGTTCCAACATGAACCTGTCTTTAAGGACCCTTTATTTCTCTACTGAATGCTCAGGACACCTATGCAGACCTATGTCCACTTTCCAAGGTTTGAGTTACTTTTTCCTGAATCTGGATAAGAATACGTCTGGTATCAAATAGTTACACAGCAGGATCTTCATTTATAAATAATTTGTTCAGAGAAGTTATCTGATGGTGGTGTACTAGAATAACATACGTGGATTTTATTCAGCATGATAATTAGAGAATTTTAAATGTAAAATAGCAAGGCTCTTGCTGCAGCTGCAACAGCAAAGTTGCAGTTTCCAACAGCCTTGGTGGTAGCTGTACAATTTCTACCAGAATGATGCACTATTCCTATCCTGTGGTCACTGGATATTATATCATCATTTTTAACAGTATCTGGTACATATGAAAATAACTTAAAACTTAGATTAAATTTCCATACTGTTTAGTAACTCATCACAGATACTACTTTAAAAGATGTACAAATTTATCTCTGCAAATAATCAAATTACTTCCTTTGGGGTGCCCAATGAAATATTGCACATAAATCTGGAAGCATTATTTCCTTTAAAATTTTCCTTCACAGTGCTTTATTGATCTCTTTCTTGTCATTGCATCACTATGAAACATCTGTGTTTTTCCTTCAGCTTACCATCAGTTCCATTTAAAAAGTCTGTAAATTTTGTGCTCCTCTACAATCTATAGATAATTGATTCCAGGAGTTTGTGTCCACAGCAAACTGTGTAGCTGCAGTTCCACTTCATTTAACAATATACAGTTCTTTGTTAGGTAGAGATCAAAGAATATAATTTTATTAAGTTTTATTTGCCAGATTGGAAAAGAATGGGCTTTCTTTATTTAAAATACAGAAGGCAGGCCAAGCATTTTCCTTATAGAATATAGAGTGCAAAGAGAGGTAAAACAAGAACAAAAGCAATTCATAAGTATCTTGAAGTAGTTTTCTAATCAACAGCCTTAATGTATACTGCATTCAAAATATTTTTACCATTACTAAATAAAAGTTGTTTTTACCAAACAACACTGAGGAATAAAAGGCCATGGGAAATGCAGACGTAAGCAATCATTTGCTAGAGTTTGTAGCTGAGAGGAAAGAAAAAGAAATAATAATAATAATAATAATAATAAAGAGTTGCACAGAAAAGACAGGATACGTTTAATGCTATGCTATGTTCCCATTCTTCATGATTTTAAGCATTTGAGCAAGTTTGTGTAAATCTTTGACTATCAGAACTACCAGATAGCCTGTGTAAATGTTTGAAAGATCAGATCTTTTCTGTATAGCAAATGGTAGCATTTAAGAGTCACTCTACTATGTCTAAAGTACTGAAGTAGTGCAATAGCTAAGCATGTGCCTAAAGCATATAACAGGATATCACTTTTTAGTTTGGTACTCGCATCTCACATGCCTACAGGAGGGAGGTATCTTAGTGGTATTATTTTGTAAGGCTACCAACCACTCAAAAGCCTCCTTTTCTGGCTGAAACTTGCCCATTTTTTTAATCTTTTATTTATATAAATGAAGAAAAACACTTCCATGTTGTTCCTGAGTTTTAAGTTCTTCACTGAAAATTTTTGCAAGACAGTGACAGAATAATATCACTTCAAATAAAATATAAAATGGCAAGAGGGAGGTGAATAAGTAAGGCAATGAAAGATAAAGATGCTTCATATCAGCCTATAAGAGAAGTGAAGAAAAGATGAAATGGAAAAATCAAAACAGGATGTCTTGGAAAGTGGCTGCCAATACCAGCAATATTTTATTTTGGAATGGAGAAGTTCACATCTTTTCTTTGGTACTTTATTACTTCTGTTTTAGGTTTTGGGAGGCCTGTGTATTTGTTTCTTCTTGAAAGCTTGGTGAGGATAGAAAACAGAGTTCAGTTTTCCTTCACTGTAAATTAAGTGTTTTTGGAATGTGTAATCACATAAAAAAATTTGGCAGTGATGGGTACCATGTAACAGCTTAAATAGTTTTGGATACTTGACTCTGTTGATGGACAGAAGTTGTTTATTATTCTGTGTGACAAAACAGCATAGTTCCTGATTCTTATTTATTTTATTAGGTCACTTATGTAGCATTGGTTTCCTTAAAATGAGGCTCATGTTCCGAGTACATACAGTTAAAAATGGGACTAATTACAATTACAGTACAATGGGGCATTAAAATTAGAGCAGATTACAACTGCTTGCCTAAGAGTTTTAAAGCAAACAACAACAAACAACAAATAAATCCTGACAAAGTGGAAATACATGGAAAATATCCTGTTCTTATACAATTGTGTTGAAAATTCTAACTGATATGAAGTGTGCACATATTTTGCAATTAACATTTACACGTTTTACAATACTTTGCATTGAAATGACTTAAACTATTTTCAAGACAGTTCCAAATTCAATATTTGAATGATTTCACAATTCTATCTAAACATAAAATAAAATCCAAGTAGTGGAATTTCCTGGCATTATTTTAATATATTTATAATAAATTCAGAAAACTCAAAAAAACATATCAAAAATAATACCAAAAATATATAAAATGTCATATGACAATAACCAAACAATATTAATTTTATGAGTAATAAAAATATATATTAAGATGAAAAGTATTCTATTTAAAGTATAGCAAAAAAATAGTTGTTTTTTCTCCTAACTTTGCCCAGAAAAGACAGATTCCGTTGTCTTTGGTTTAATTTCTTTTTGGCTTTATTTTTTTTTGCTGACCAGGAAATCTGGTTTTGGCAGCACAAACAACTTCTCCCAAAGCAAACATTTTCTATATGCCTCATCTCTATTTTTCTCAATAAAAATGGTAGAAAAGTAAGATAATTACGTCAAAGCTAGAGATAATCACACTCTTTCAAATTTAGGTAAGTTAAAGTATTGATACTTAATGAAAGTAATTTAATATGACATGTTCCTATTATAACACTACTACAGTGTTTCCCAGGCTAATTTTTACCGTACCCATTTTTTTTGCACAAGGTACTGAGAAACAGAGGATTCCTTCCTCTTCATTTTAGAAACTTAAGAGGATTCCTTCCTCCTCATTTTAGAAATTTAGCTCAGGGTGCTTACATTGTGTATGCTTTAGGATCTGTTTCCCTGAGTTTCCTCTATAGCCAAAGGAGATGGACAGGAATCATCTAAGGGAGGTTAAGCCCACAGAAGCACCATATAAAACAGAAGGTAGTTCTGGAAAGGAACAGAGAAGGGGGGCGGGGAAGAGGGGGAAGGAAAAAATAATAATAAAAAGAGAAAAAGTTATTATGTCTTGATATAAAATTTTGGTGCAGATAGAGCTTGAAAGTGGCAAGCAGTTCTATTTACAAGTATCCCTCAGAGAAGCTGAAATGGAAACATCTGATCCCATTCTCTCATTTTTATCAAGAGTGGAGGCCATCAAATGAGATGGCAGTTTACAAAGAACCATAAAGATTATTCAAAGGCTGCTTTCAGACTTGGAACTCTAGACAGTGTGGATGTTTGATATGACCCATGATGACCATTCCTATGCTCCTTGTTTTCTTCTTCTGAATGAGTCTCTGAGCAAATACTGAGGGACACAGGAAGACTGAACTTCTGACAGTCATGCCAGTAACATTTCTAAATGTGGTATGAAGGTCTTAAAGCACTGCTTAGTGTCATTCAGGAAATTTGTGGTGCAGCAGGGCAGCCCAGCTCAAGTCTACAGCCAGCAACTGAAGACATTTGTCATGTCTAACAAGCATTTTTTTTTGATTTACACATCTTTTCCTCTGATTTCAAAAAAAATTATTTGCATCCAAAAGCAGAAAGGGCATCTGCAGTCACTCATAGGATCTGGTCTCCTTGATGGCTATACAAGAGACTTCAGTTGACTTGTGGGCACAAATATAATTTCTGAATTGCATGTGTATATATCTATGTTATCATACTCTTTCACTGTTAAAGCAGTAACTACTGTATGTGGTAAAATGATATATTGTTGTCCGCAAAATGTCTTTGGCAACAGGATGTTCACTAGCCTTGGAATTTTGCCTCGTATAAATATTTTTAATCTACTCCATGTAGGCATATTTTGGCTGCAAAATAAAGGGTTTTAGAGATTAATATATCCAGGCTCAGTTCTGCTTATACATCCTACATACATCAAGGTTTTATTGAACTCTGCATCTAGTAACTTTGTGTAGCAGCTGTTTTGGGGGCTTCTCCCCTCCCTCCCCCCTCCCCCTTTTTTTTTTTTGCCCACTTTACTCAAAGGAGGATTATGACTATATCCTATTTTTATACTCTACAAATGTAGTAATTTAATCTACAGATATATTCTCATTCTTCAGATGTAACCTATATAAAGTATGTTCAAATTTATAGTCATTGCTTTTCCTGTAAAGAATATTATTGGCCTCTTTTCAAATGTCCACATTTTCCCAAGGAACGTCCAAATAGCTATTTATCAATGAATAATGAATATAACAATTATTTGACAGTATCAAGTACTTTTCAGCTGAGTATCTCAAAGCTTTTTCAACTATTTATTAATCCTCACCATGCCCTTGGGAGATATCTTTCACTAGTCTGTTTAGTCTGTTTTATTGGCACAGCAACTGGGTCTCAGAGTTGCATGCCTTGTTTCAAGTCTGAGAGTCCATCAGTCACAAGCAAAAGAACAGTCTAGGGCTTCTGCTACACAACTGCGGTGTGGAAATGTATGGGGCTCTGTCACTTGTTAAAACTTCTGCCAGAGCAAGAATAGGTTTAAAGGAAGGCTGAGATGGTAATTCTGCCCAGGTGTACTTTACCAGCTCTTTTCCAAAAACTGCTACTATCACGGAAAAATATACATAAGTATATGCATATATATATCATGTAAGTATTCAGCAAAGTTCTGCATGTTATATTTCTGTTGCACCGAGTGTGTGATGCTGGTTTTCCTCAACTGTCAATCACACTGCTGAGAAGCTGGCAAGTAATGCGGGGTTCCCCATACATCTCAGCCCTTGATGTCCCACTGACAGCCCTAAAGAGGGGGTCAGTAGAGGAAAAAATTGCAAGTTTTTTAGGCTGGGGGGGAGTGAGGTACTGGAGAGGGGGTGTTTGTCTAATTCAAATATCAACAGTTCTACTGTGAATACGGGAATGGTTTTCAGATGGACCACGGACATTCACATCTTTGTCCAATTTCTGCCTCAATCTGGATGTGATAAAATGCCTGCAAATGCCAATTCAGAATACAATTTAGCAGCTGCCCGAAGTGCCTTTAGTTTAAGTCAAACCCCATTTTAGCAAGAAATGTGTTTCCCACTTCTTACAGAACTGGAAGTTGTTGCTTGCACCGGTTGTATGTGCTTTTCTTCATGTGGCACTGTATACATTTCATGTGTAATACAAGTTACATTAATTGAAAGAGACTGTGAGATGTTTTATTTATGTTCACTACCACCTGATTTTTTTCAGCACTTTGCTGGAACAATTAGTCTAGTATTCCTGTAAACTTATATCTCATTACAGAGGGCCAGACTATCCCTTTACAATACAGACATGCATATTACCTCTGTAACTGGAAATGAAAGGCTGATACCAGTCCCAGCCTCTGAAACTTGCAGACCAGCTCAATGGCCTTTGCAATGTGTGAGTGCAAGAATGCAGGTTTGGAGGTGTGGAGGCTATTCCTCCTCCCTCCCACTCTGTTGCCCCAAAAGTCAGTGGAGAAGCGAAAGAAACTCTACCATGCATTCAAAAACCATTTGGCAGAGATCAGAAGAGATGGGGAAGTAGCAACGGTGATTATATGCAGATTTCTAGAAATTCTGTTCAATGCAGCAGAGGGAATATGGAAGAGTCATTTAGATGGCACTGGTTGGAAAAGTATTGGGGACCAAGAGATGGTGCCTCTCAGAGAGGTGAGATGGTACCTGTTCTCAGTTTGACATTGCCATCATTCTGTTGTAAATTATTCAAAATCTGTCAATGACTACTGCCCCTTGATCTAATGTATCCTGTGAAAAGGATCAAGTAATACCCAAGTTACACTGAAGAATCAGAGGTTGTGGTTACACTGTTTCTGGAATGTCCAGTGAGAGGAGACAGGCAAATCATGAATGGTTGTACTGAACTGCTCATCAGTGCTGCAGGAGACACTATTATTTTTTCTTCCTTTTTCTCCTTCTCCTTCTCTTCTGCCTCAATGTCGAAAACAACAAGTGGAGAAATAAACTCAACTCTTTCAACTTTTCTTCAGCAACCACATATATTATTTTTTCTATCACTGTTTACCTTGTTCTGTCACCAGCATATGTGTCTTCCTTGAAACCTAGAACTTGTCACACTTTATCCATCACTTCTTTATCTGAGACCTCACCATTTCCAAGTGGATTACCTACCATATTTATAAAAGACTTTCTCTTTAATTTCTCCCAGAGTGAGACTTGCAAAAGCATCAGGTTGGTGACTGCTAAGGAGCATGAGATTTCACCTAACCAGAGTTATCTTCTTCTGTACTTCTGTGATACAGTATTATGGGGTTTCTCTGAATTTTGGACGCTACAACAGCCTTCCAGGTATACTGATTCTCAGGTTCAAACCAGCTGTTTGTTTATGGGCCAGAGAAATATTATCTCCCCTTAAGGAATGTTTTGAAAATTTTCCCATTCCTCAGGGACTCCCTCTTCTCTTCCTGCAAGGTTTCCCACAAGAGGGAAGTGATCTGGCCCGTGAAATGGATGCTATTTTATGAATAGTTAGCCTCATGTGTTTACAATGTGTTAATGATAGTAAAGCATAGGAAGTCTTTAACCTAATGCTATTGCAGACTGAGCCACTGTATACACAGAGATTTTTTTCTACTTGCCACTGTTTTTTTTAAAAAGCATTTTTCTCTATAACTCATTGCTACCTTAACTTCACCATCAATAAGAGCAAGCTACAGGCCTCTCCAACAGACATGGACTGTTTCCAAACACAGAGATGTGTCTCCAGCAAAAATAATTTCCCAGTTTTGCCACAGAATAGCTTCTCTTCCCAAAAGAGAGTTTCTAACAATATCATATAACCTCATGTGACCACTGTTGGGTTTTTAATGATGGCCACCATTATACAATGGAGACAAGAAAAGTGGTGGTGTTAGTTTTTCTCCTTGATCTCCATGTCACTCTTTCTACTCACCTCTGTTTTACCACCAGAGACCAAGAAACTAATGCCCTCACACTTCCATGTTGGGCTAATCTGAACTGAAAATCAATGGTCTTGCCTCACAGGCCTTTCTAGTAATATTCCCCCTAAGCTTGACCTCACTTACTGCACCCTTCAGGATGTTATAACATTTGATCTACCATAGTTTTATTTATTATGTGACAGTGCTGGCTTTGCTCCTTTGGCTGCACAGGATACACATTTTGCATCCCAGGAGTCACTAGGGATCGTGTGAATGTCCCAGTAATTAAGGATGTAAAAAGTCCAAGATTTAAGTACAAAAATGGGAATTAAACTCTTAAGAGCCTGTTTTATGCTTAGAATCCTCCAGCTAATGTGCCAGTGTGCCTGGCTAGACTCTAGTAATAAAATGTTTTGTATTTTGTTCAACAGGAAAGATTCAGAATAACACTGTCTTTTTGGATATACATGTGTAATTGAGTAGAGCATATTTCTGTGGTTTAAGTAGTCATGTTTGACATGATCTGTAATAATTAGCAAAGCCTCATTGACCTATAGCACTCTTAGCTGCAAAGCAGAGTCTGTGAATTGCTCCTTGAGGAAAATTCACCCTTAATGTAATTCCATTAACTTAATACCCTTGAGATTTATATTGATATCTACCACTATCATCAAAGAGTTTGGCTAATTAAACTGGGGAATAAAAATTACCTTTTTCCATCTCTTAAAATTCCACACAGGCCAGAAGGGAAATCCCCTGTGGTTTTTATTGTCCCTTCCCATAAGGATAAACAACCTTCTCTGAGAGCTCTTGTCTTTACCCACTGTGACAGTTAAATGGACACTACTGGGTTGAAAGTAATGCTCCTAATATTGACTCTTATTTGCACTAGTATAAATCATTAGTATCTCCAGTGCAGCAAAAAATTACCATGGGAAAAAAATAAATCAGTATAGGTGGGAAGCAAAACAGACCTTCATATTTACAGCAAATGAAACAGTACTATCTATAGCATGTTATCTATAGCCTGTCAGACTCACAGAACTGTACTTGTTCTTCAAATCCAATTTACTTACCAGTCTTCATGATGTTAGCTCATTGTTTCTGTAAACTTACAGAGTTTATATGCATCAATTCTACTTTGTTTTCACCACATATGATAAAAACTACTTTCCAGTAGTCTTATAGGATAATAAAAAATGTTCTTGTAAACAGTAATAATAGGTAAATCCAAAAAATTGGATCAAACAGTAGAATATCACTACATGTTCCAGTCCCAAATAACATATAAGTGTCAAAATCAGAGAGGCATATGTGAAATACTATAAAGTTCTTGTGTACTATCTCAGTAACATTTTTATTCTATAAACTAACTGAGATAAATTTGTGGTTTCCCTTTCATGGACAAATACTTCTACTTAAAATAATTATAAAACTCAACACCATCTTTTGGAAACTAGAAATATCAAAAAGTTCCTCAGAAAAGGAAATTCATGTTAAAAAGTTGTTCAGTCATAATCAAATTATTGTTTTGAAAGTTTCATAATTAAGTAATTCTTGGAAGACCATTCTCAAAACTGCCATAGCTAGGGTTTCCTCACTGTCCAGCACCACTAAGGCTACAAAGGGTCAGGACCTGTGGAGGCTGGGCCTGCCCTATCAACATGAAACCAAAGAATAAGCAGTTTCTGGTCCAATAACAACCTCTGAGTGGGCTGGTAGGAACATGGTAGACTTTCAGCAGGATGCTGTTTGTATTTCATCAAAACTTCATCAGAACTGACACATTCCTACAAATACTTCTGTTTCCCCAAACTGGCAGTTTCCAACAAAAGAAGTGTTTGATCGCTGGCTCCCAACCAGCCTTATTCTGAAGTGCTCTGTACAACCTGGTCCATAAACAGTAACAGGTTATTTCCAGCAGTTTACACCTGACTGGCACATACTCAGCTCTATTTCACTATCCAAACTATTCCTCCAGGCACTTTTGTTTACACACATATCCTTTGGATAAGAGCATAATTTAGTCTCACTAAGAAAATATATCAGTGGTCACTGATCAATGTAATATACTTTAGAGACTAAACCAGATTAAAGTGAGCCTATTAATACCAGAAAATACCAATCAATATTTGAACTGTTTATCTATATATATGCTAAAAGTGCATTAGCAAAATAGCAGCTTATATACAAAGCAGCCCATTGTACCCACGTTGGTCCATTTTTCTTCAATCTACAGCTGTGCACGTAGCCCCACTGGTTGTAAAATGCCAAAACACTGCTCCTGACAGATCACACCTGCTTCAAATAACACATCTCACCCCACACTAATCTGCAGCTATAGGCTGGTTTTAATGATTTAAAAATGCTGGTATTAACTCTTAATGCTCAACTGGTTTTTATGGAAGCAGCGGAGTCCATTTTGTCTAGTTTTAATACAATCCCAATAAAACAGCTGGGAAATTGCAGTGCCAGGGAAACGACATTCAAATCCACCATTTCCCCTATTGTAATAATAATCAGCTTGACAAAGTCAGATAGTAAAGCAGATTGTAGCACTTTGGGGCTTTTTATACATATATTTAATTATATTGTTAAGTTCCCCATTTGAAAGCAATTAAAAAAATACTTTCAGTTCAGGATTATAAAACTACCCACTTCTGATTTCAGCCTGACATTTTTATTGGTAATCTGAGTTATAACATGCTCAGGTTCATTCCTCATTGATTGGTTGCTGAGCTTTCTGCCAGAGTTTTATAGCTTTATGGGAAAGTACAGTATTTAAAACTCCTTTAAATTCATGGGCTACTCCTGCTTCTGAAAAAGTCTCTTGACTTCCCAAAAATGCATAACAAAAGCCCATGTTTACTTAAAAACATCTGCTGCATCCTTTTTGGTGTAACATTAAAAAGTGGCTTGATGTTTTCCATGCTTTCCCTTTACCCTTTTGTCAAACTGCAATTTCTTACCAAACCAAGCTTCCGGTCTTCCCAACACAGCTGGTGGAGCCACATGGTGGAACGAGGTACAAAATGGGCATCCCAAGGGAAGTGGTCACTTACCACATACACCATATATGACAGTCCTGTAGGACTTCGGCCTAGCTAAGAGCTACAACTTTACAAGGACAGGAAGTAAGCAAACAGTGGGCAGGAGATCTCATTGCCTGGGCCTGTTGTTGGCTTCCCAGCTGAGAACAAAAAGGATCTAAAAAAAACACCAGCAAAATTGTAGAAATCAGAAGGTTTTCTGTTGCAGGTCATATAGGGAAACTCATATCAGACTTTGGTAATGAGCTACTTTTTACACTAGAAACGGAGGCAAAAATATGCATTGAAATGGCTCGATGTTTGTTATGCTTATTGTTCTGTGACATTTCAGTTCTTCTGTTATTCTGTTCTGAAACATTTATGACTTTTATTATTATTATTATTATTATTATTATTATTATTATTATTATTATTATTATTATTATTCAGCTTGTAGCCAGCTCCCTCTGTCTTGCTGGAAGCACAGATCAGCAAGGTTGGAGGGGAAGGAGGATGAAGGATTATTGGCTCACCTCACCTGGAATGGGATGGTGGCCACAATTTCTGGTGTCCACAGAGCTCCCTGTGCTATGCCCTGCTTGTCAAGCCTCCCTCAGCATATGTAACGGCTCCCATCAAAAGTTTGAAACTACGGTAGGCAAAGGTTTTGCTTGAGACAGCACAGCCTATATCTGAGGATGTCCAAATAATGTTATAGTCATAATATCCTCACTGAGGCCATGCTGAGGCCATCTTAGTGTCATACACTTGGCTTCATTTCTGGTAAATACATGAACGGATACTGATGATAAACATTGCTGCAGTTTTGTAGATGCTGAGCTGCTCTCAAAAAAAATTAGGAGTCTCACACTGAACTTTCAAAACATGCTTTTGCTGTCTGTTAGCCCAAGACTGCTACTTCACACTCACCCACATTGATGCAGGCTAAACCTCAGCAGTGAATTAATGCCATGTAAATGCAAACGTGCTTTTCCAGAACCCTTTCTAAGAAAGCAATACTTTGGAGCTAAATCTCTCTCAAACTTAACACTGTACTTACTGAAGGAACACAGGGTGTATGAAAGCATAACAGTAAGAAGCTGTTTATACCCTTTAATATTATAACTCAGCTTTTGTCATAAATCTCTCTCCTTGATTGCACATACCTCCAGCATGAACTCATGCTCCTTTTGATTTTCCTCTTTATTACCCTTAGCCAACTGAGTGATGTGTGAGTTCCTGTCATGGTGCTGACTCTATTACAAAGTGCAAAGGTAATTTACATCACGGGGCTGGCAGGGCAACCAATAGCACCATGCCTGGGAGGCATGCAGTTCCAACAAGCCTCTCTCTTTTATGGATGATAGAGGGCAATATTTTTTTAAAAAACAAACTATAAATTTATGTGCATGTTCAGAGGCAAGTCCTTGAGGTGGGAAAGCAGATTTACATGCAGCATCATGAGGAGTCAGCATCTTCTTTCCAATGAAGAGCCCCAAGAGCAGAGCCTGAGCCCCCACCTCCCTGCTGAAATTCCTCTGGCTCATTGTGGGGGAATCAGAGAAGTGGGGGAGCAGAAAATTCATGTTTCTTTGCTGAGGAGGTTCACTGTAAGCCAAGACTCCCTGGAGTCAGAGCTGCAGTTTTCACACAGCTCTATAGCCTGACCTATTTGGAAATAGTCATTCAGTTTGGATATAAACAAACCCTCACTCTATCTGAGTTCAGGCAGGGGCAATAGCCCTCCCAGGAGCACAGCCTGAGTGAATGGGGTCACTCTTTAGAGAGCTGGGAGGAAGCAAATCCTTTCCAGGTGGCCCTTGGTGGTACTCTGAACACTGATGGAAGCAACAAATTTTGGAGGCCAGTCACCCTACACTGTCTTTATAATCATTAAAGAAAGAGAGACACCTCAAAAAGTGATTCAGAGAAGCCTAGTTAGGCTCTTGGTGTGATCTGTGCTCTAAAGATGACTCGCCCTTTCCAGTGATATATAACCTGTATTCCTACCTGAGAAAAGAGCCCATAGTTAGCCTGGATGAATGCACCCACCTGTTGCTTGTGTGACTCTAGAACCAGAAATACACCAACCTGTTTATGGCTGGGGAAACAGACACAACAACATCACCCCTCCTCTCTGACAAAGATCTCCACCTGATGCTAACATTTGCAATCAAAAATGTTATTGCTCTCTTCACACAGAGTAATGGGAAGGGAGAAATCTTCCTCATCTTCACACACATTGCACATATGTACATTTAAACAGTGACAGTCTCATTTCACTTTTAAAGAGGTTCAGCAGCATGACAAACAGCAATGATCCATGGGACCCCTCATGTTCCTTCTGCACTACATAATGAAAAGGATTTTCTTGATCTTCCTCAGTGGGAATTCTGAAATATTCACTGTTTAGTGATAATCCTTGTTAGCATTCTTTCTCTGGTGTCCAGCAACATTTTTAATGTTAGAAATGTGTTTGTAAGATAAGATGAGGTTTTATAGATACCAAATTTGCATCCATCTGATCAAAGCTATTCAAAGCAATTAGAAGTATCAGAGCTCATATTTCAAGATATACAAGAGTTAAGCATCCAGGTAACTTTGGGAGATGGATTTCAGCAGCTGGCAATCTCTAATTCTGATGCTTATTTAACTTCAGAAGAACTGCTTTCTGTAAATTGTGATGGTGGTTATGGATCTTCACTCAGTTGTACATGGATGTGTTACACAGCTTTGCCAGCTACATTTTCTGATAGCTTGCACTATACGCTCAAGATGATTCAATATAAAGTTTCTTCTGCTGGTTTTTAGTACACAGCTTAATTCATGTCCTTTCATAAAGGGGTTTAGTGTAAACCAGGGATATTAGGATTATAGACTTGTCCATAAAAGCATAACTTTTCAACCACCTCCCTAAGCAGAAATAGAAAAGAATTATGCTCTGCATAAGCATTAGTACAAAAGGTACCAATGTAGCCTCTCTGTAAATAATCTCACACCAAACATTTCTATGGGACTTTTTTTTTTTTTTTTTTTTTTGAGCAGTAGCTTAATTCTAAAGCCATATAAATCTACCTTGTTTGTAAAACTACTGTAGGGCAATACAACCCAGGCCAAATCTTCGTTCCACTGACATCCATGAGACCAATAGCAGCAGAAGAAAGCAACTCTCCCATATGCTTATTATACAGTATTTTATCCAGCTGTCATGCTCCACTGGCTTTTCACTGAGCTGAAGTCTGACCTTCAGCTTAGTACGAATATTCAGGGCAAAGTGACTATGTGTAGATTGCTTTATTTACCAGCAATCCCTGGGTGTTGCATTATCTCCCCCTGGGGCATGTTCTACATCTGGTTTAAGGGTGTGTTTACACTGGAGTGAGTGTAGTTTGAGCAGACATTCCTGAGCAAGCTTTTTAAGGAATATCTGAGTACTCCTTGCAGCACAGCTGTGATAGCATGGACTTTAGCACAGCCTGGCTACCCCCATATTTAATCAGTTTTGGGGCTAGCTTGAGCCCAGAATTGCTGACCAGAACACTCTCCAAAATCCAGGGAACTCAAAGACTTTGTAGATCCATCCATGCTCTGGTTCCCTGATACTGTGCAAAGCACAACCCAGTGAGATTGCAGAAACCAGAACAATGCCTGATCAGCACATTCAGCATCCCACCATCATCAGACACCATGCACTAAACATACTTATTAAATATATCATGCCTTAGACAGCTAGGAGAAAAATGTATAAACACACTTATCCTTAGGCTGCCTGGAATAAGACAATGATCTGTTTGCCTTCAGCAATGAGGCCAACCTGAACCCTTAAATGTCATTTTTGGGAGCATTGTAATGGTAAAGTACCAAAAGATCATACTTTAAAAATGTATAGCTCAGCATGTATATCTAATGATCTAATACTCTAATACTAATATCTATATCTAATACTCAGCATGTACATGTAATCAAGTTATGGTTGCTTTAACTGTTGTGCATTTCCCTGTACTCCCTTGGCACTCGGTGTATCCCTCAATTAACATGGGCTAGCAGAGCAAAGCAAATGAAGCCAAACTTAGATGCTAAGTTGACAGGAGGAGGGAGTGCAAGCACGCTTCTCTGCATTGTGCTTCTGCTTTCCTCTTTCTTGTCATTGCTGTTCTGGTAAAATTACACTTTGTGCCATCCTCTTCATAATCCATCCATCTCTGTATTTGCTCAGTGTCTGTTAAGTCACTGAACTGTGACTGTGAATGAATCTGTGACTTACAGATTGCATAATTTTATCTGCCTTTCTTATCCATGGTTAAGTAACTGTAGGAAGGATATGTATTTTATGCACGTGATAGGTTCTCCCTTTTCTCCTACAACTTTATTGAAGGCCCAGCCAAGCCTCCCAGGTCATCTTAATTCCTGTAGAAGACCTATTTGAAGTGATGCTGGTTATTTTGAGAAAAACTGCAATCAGTGCTATCATGATCCTGTAAACACAGTATCAAATTTGGAACTGAGATATCTGGGATTTATTCCCATGTCTGACGCTGGTTTATTGGGTGGTGGTAAACAAGCTGTTTTGCTTCTGAATGCCTCAGTTTCTTCATCAGGGAAAAAGGGATGCCATTTGAGATCCATTAATGAGCAAAGATATCCAGCGAAGTAAAGTTTTTCAAGTGACTATATTTAATGTAATTATATTTTTTTCATCAAGTCCACTTGTGTTCAAGAGCTGATGTACTGATGGAAATTAAAATAGGTTGGGGTCAAATATTTGTACAGATATTACAAATGTGAGTATTCATATTTTTCAAAGTTTATATCTCCATTTTCCTAACAATGTTAGAATTTGTATCTGAATTCTTATCTGAATTCACTATACAACCCTTTAATAACTATTTGAATTATTGAAAGTGAAGCTTGCACAGAGGACAATTCTGGCTATACCTTTAATATTCCAAATTACTTTTAAAATGTATCATAATAACTCCAAACAGTAAGCAGCACATTGCTATAACTGGCTATTTATTACATCCATGGTAGAAAAGGAAAGCAAGTCTCTATTACTTTTTTGTTCATATAGATGTTCCTATAAACCAGATAGTTAAGTGATGTATTTATTTTGGTTGCAAGCCAAGCAGAAATATTTAAATCCTACTTTTGGAAGCAAGAATTATCTAATCACTCACTGGCTTTTATAATAAAACATTTATCATGGAACATTAATCCATTAGTACTTATTTTCCATCCCATCCTTTCACTAGCACCTTGCTTTGAACAAGGTTGAGTTTGGCTGTGATTTTTCCTTTTATCATATATCATAGTTACATGATGGGACACACCAACATTGATTTTTTAAAAAAAAAAAACTTGCACTTTGCTTGAACTTGGCACCCAGATGTTCTGCTTGTGCTTCCACTGCTAACAAAATAGTGCATGTGTGAGTTCTGAAATTAGTCTTTCATCGTTATGTACCAGGGCTTCATGGTTGCAAGGAGGCATGTGGAAACAGCTAAGAATAATTACCTGTTAAAGAAAAACTTGTGTTTAACTAGCTTTGTTTTTTCATGGCTTTAATTTGCATAGCACATCACCAAACTGCCACGCTTAAGCTCTCTGGCATTAAAGTCAAAAATGAAACGCTTCAGGGGGATTTCTGCTTTGTTTTGTTTTGTTTTGCCAAATTAGAGATTAAAGGTAACCCCTGACTAAAAAGTGCAGTCCCTGACTCTGTGATGCCACATCACCTATGGTGTCATGTAACTGATCAAAGGTTTGACTTCCTCAGGCTCTTGCTGGACCCAGATTTGCAAAGCCACAGCTCAAGCCAATGTCAGTTGAGGATTAGAGGGTAACATGTCCTCCTATGGTGCAAAACCTACAAGAGGAAGGGGAGCACTTAGGGAATTCCACAGTCTCAATGCATTTTCTTCAGCTTCCTCTGAATTTAAAAAAAAAAAAAAAAAAAAAAAAAAGGTCCTTAGGGAACCAAAACCTCCTACAGGATATCTGTATAACTGAGAAGCCTCAGCTGATTTAGGGTTCTTGTGTGCTGCTCTGCCCAGTATCATTTGCATGTCCTGGTAGGTATGTTTAGAGACCTTATCACAGCTGGATCTGTCATTTGCCCTCCACTCTGTGAACAGTGGCTCAGGCTGCAAGTCTGTGACTTTGGGTCCCAGGTGAAAAGCAACCCTTCACACATCCCAAATGCTGCAAAAAAAGTCATGTGTCTCCAAATGGGGTCCTGCAGCCCAGCGTCAAAGAGAGGATGTTATATTTGTTTTCCATTTCTGTGCAGACGTTTCTGAGCCAAATAAACATCCCTTTTGTAACATATATTACAGAAGGTATGAAACATCAGAGCCAAATCCTGCAAACTTGGGGTGTAACATTTGCTGCTAGAGTAGAACCTTTGTAATCCATAGGTGTAATAAATACAGTGTTCATTTTGTACAGGACAAGAGCCAAAGTGTTATTAATTTTAAAACTGGAAGAGCCTGACTTATCCCACATCTTTTTTACAGATTTAATGGAACTGCTTCTGTCAAGTAGAACTTGACAGAGGAAGGTAGACTGTAGCTCAGGAATTTTGGTGACTTTAGTCACTGCAGCGACTGGTGAAGCTAGGGTAAGGCTAATAAAATGCATGCAAAGACAAAACTGACCACTAAAGCAAATTACTTCTGGGAAATAAAAGAGGAGATCATTTCAAAACCAATGCGTTGTTTCCATGCTCAAACATTTTTTTCCTGTTGCCTTTTAATAGATTGATAATCGCGTAGTGGTCTTTGTGTGTTCACCAGAGTCTCTATTGCTCCATAGGGTGCCTTACCTGGCAGAGAGCAGCTGAATACAGAGACAGGAGAGTCCTTTATAGGTTTTAAATTTGATGCTTAATCAGAACTCTCCCCTATGATTTTTGGGAGTGAAATACTTTCTGTCTTTTCCTCACTGTAGATTTTAAACCCTCAGACAATTTCTGTATTGTACACCTGCACTTCTTACAGAGCTTCTTTGGAAGTCAGCAGAAATGTTTTGTGCAAAGAAAGGTGCAGTGCAGATGCAAATAAACAGAGCTATTCAGTAAGAAAAATAATTTAAAATCAGGTTTTAAATTATTTTTACTGTCCAAACATTTAAAAGAAGACCACTATATGTTCGTTGTCCAAAAGGAACATAAAAAGTAGATTCCTTAATTTAACTGCATTTTCTTTAGTTATTTAACTAATTACTTTCTACTAATTTATGTGAAGGTTTTATCTTTGTAAGATAAGCCACATATATGCACAAGACTATATTACTATATTTTTAAAAATAATACTATCCTTTCAAGTGACTTTTATTTTCAGTAGACTAATCTAATATTTATACTTAGACACCCTTCCTTATTTCTCATGCATTTTTCACTTTTTTTATTAGGATAGTTCTTAAGAATTTTTTAAATGAAAGTAATTTAAAGTTATATTAAAAAAATAAAAATAAAAATAAAAATAAAAATAAAAATAAAAATAAAAATAAAAATAAAAATAAAAATAAAAATAAAAATAAAAATAAAAATATGGCAATATGGATTGAAGATACAGACATTGCAGTCAATGGAAGAATATTATTTTATTTCTTCCCATTAGGAAATCATTAGCTGCATTCTGAGAAAGAAGTTATCAGCACAGGAATCTGAGGATTTCTTGTCACTGAAATGGTATTACCTCATCCTTTAATTATGCTGAGCTGTCAGTGCAGGTGTTTTTAAGGTATTGGATCGGATGGAATTCCCTCAGCACTTACTGAGCCAAAGATTCATTCAGCACTTGTGTCAAACAGAGAACCATCAAGGCTACTCTAATTTTTGAAGCCAAAACTGCCCCAATGGACTGCTCCTGCAGCAAGAAATAAGTAATAAAGAATCACATCCGTATCACCTTCCCTATTTGTGAGTCAGATTTACCTGTATAAATAATAACAAGTAATATAATAACATGGAGCATAATATAATACAACACAGTACAATAGAGTACAATGTAATATAATAATAAATAACTATAGAATTGTTGAGTTATGAAATAGAACACTGAATTTTCCACCATTTTTTGATATTAGAGGATTATTAGGACAACTTCTTATGACAGGATTTTCATACGTTCCTCTGCTGATTCATCACTTCTCTCTGCGCTGATGGGGGACATTCCTACATGATACAACACTATGTCTCATCCAGTCTTGTAGGTTGCACAGTTGTCCTACAAGCAGTAGGTTTATATCTACACAATGGAGAAAGAAACCTCTCCACCAAGTAGAAAGGTGAGATTTATGGCCACGCAAGACAGTTCTTCTGTTAATTCTATAACAGAGAAAATAAATTGTATACAATATACGAGCATACCCACAGTCCTCAGAGTTCTCTGAATTCAAATGCATATTGTCAAATGCATATGTTCAACTATCGTTTTGCACCAATTAATTAAATATTTAAAGAAAAGCTCTGCATGAGAAATTTTACAGCTAAACATGTTTGTGGAAAAAACAAACAAACAAACAAACAAAACTTTTCATGTCTTCTGGTAGGTAAGGTAGGTCTCTATCTTTTAAGTGTATTTTAGATACATTTTAATTCTGTCATTTCTCACCAACAGGAAAGTCAACTCTTTCAGTACTTATCCTTTGTTAGACTACACAGTATGGCCAAAATGGCAGAGAATGTTAAATACTTGTGACAGCAAATGCATGAAGACATTAAAGGATTTCTTATATGGGGATCGTACTGGCACTGTTAAAATAAATAAATAAATAAATAAATAAATAAATAAATAAATAAATCGCTTAGAAAAAAGCTGCATGGAAAAAAGAAACAATCAAAATTGTCTAAGTAACACTATCATATAATTAGATTGCTTGGCATAATTTAATACATGAAATGTCCTCAGTTCTCATACTATTCTCTGTCTTGATTGAAGAAGGAACTAAAAGACCAGACTTTTTCCATTGCTAAATTTTCCATTGTGAAATTTGATGTATTCATGACTACAGAACCTCTCTTAATCAATAAATCACTTGACAACTTTGATTAATTAGCTAGTCAACAGCTCATAAGACAGTTCAGTCAGACCATCTGCATTTTCTTTTGTCCTATGTGATTTTTCAATGAAGTAAAACATGGCTGTTCCTGTTCCCAGACTGTTTGCTTTAAATGTTCTATGGAAGAATTATGTATTATTTTTATTTGTACTTCAGTAGCAACTAACGGCCTCCTCTAAGTTCCAAGCTCAATTTGTGCTAGGTTTTATATGATCCCATTAAATAGACAAGGCTGGGGGGAAAAGAGATGTCAATACCACCCCACAAGCCTGGAGGCAAAGCCAATACCAGAGGTCAGATGCGTGGAGTCCTAACCCAGAGCCTCACCAGTCACACTGCCTCTGCTGCGAGAAAATACAGAATGCTCTTGTCTAAGCAAACAGCATTGTTTTCAAAGACAATTTGCCAGCATGAGCTTTCCTGTAAAAGGAATCATTTTATTAGCGTTCTGGGTGGGATGTCATCCTACAACGGGATGTCTCCCACAGAGCCATCTAACCTACCCTTACTTAAACTTTAGGTGCTGCACGCTACTGGACTTCCAAAGGAAGTGTCCCAGTCCCTTCAGCAGGGGAGATGGAGGTGGTGGAGACTGGTAGTAAGCAATGCAGAGGCACATGTGGTAGATGAGAGCATTTTGCCCTCTGGAGAAAAATAAGATTTGCATGTGTCTTAGTCAACACACAAAAAAATTATGACTGTGAACATGGCTGGGCTGTAAATTCAGTCACGTTGGTACCATTTGGATATGTGTCACAGAAAATGGATCCTGTGTAATAAGACAAATATAAACTTAATTGAACTTCTCACCTTGATGTTCCTATTAAGTTTCCTTACATTTCATGCATATCTCTTCAAGAATGCATGAAGGAAATGTTGTATTTGCTATAATTCACATTTATTGTTTACTGTGCTGATGAGGATTAGGCTCATCAGTTACTTAGTATTTCTTGCTCAACTTCAGATTTAATGTTCCCTCTGGCTTTGCTGACACTTTTTCCAAACTCTCCTGACTGAGGGGGAGTTCATAATATCCCTTCTGCTCTCAAGCCCAACAGATGTCTTTGAGTTATCCCCAGCTGCCCATGCTTGGAGCTTGCATGGTTCCAAAATCTCTGTACCCACCTTAAGACTGCACCTTGCAACCTTCTTCTGGGTTATTTAAACATGGAAGTTATTGTCTCTACTCTTATTTTCTCCCAGTGTTTCTAGTTCATTTATATACCTCCCACTCTTTTCATCACTGTTGCTTGTGATAAGCCCTCTCTGCAATTTTTGTCATTCCCCCTCACAAACTTTTGTTACAAAACAAGATAAGGCAAAATATGAAATGTTGAGATTACCTACTAGTCAGACGTTTCAGTATCTCCGACAATTATGCTGATCTTTTCAATTTTGACACACGTAGGTGTGAGTTTTCCTATCATTTGCCAGAACAAATATGAAATGAGGTGGAGACCAGGGCATCTTTCCCTGGGTCACATGTAGTAACAAGATTTAGTAGTCATTAACCAGAGCACCATTTGAGACTTGTATTTCAAACACACGATGGCTGAGTTTCCATCTCAAGCAGCCAACAAGCAAGCAAACCAGAAAACATTACCCACAATGCTTAAAATGCTTTATCTTAATGCTTTTTTTTTTTTTTCCTTGCTTCAGAAATAAAAAACAGAGGCCACTGAGCAATATATTGAAAAAATTGAACCATACCGACCTTTGAAGAATCAGATACAAAATAGTATTTTAAATTAAAAAGTATGTGTGTTGCACTTTGGACCAGGTTGCCAGCTGATGTAAAACAGTTCAGCTCTTTTAATCATATGGGGCTATGCCAATTTACATCAGCTGAGGATCTGTCTAATAATAATACGTGAAACAGGGCTTCACCACATACTGTACTGAATGTTGGAAAACATCCTGTACTTAAATGCATGCAGCTCTTTAACTCAGCGTATGAGACTGGCCACATTGTTTGACATAAGGGTTAGTTTTCAGATAGTGAAATTTCAGTTGCCAGGTGCCAGAGGCAATTTATCAGACACTCATAAAATAAAGATCAAAAAGCCCATCAGTCTCCCACTGCATCTGGGATCTAGGAAGGAACACTTACAGCCCCCTATCCTTTAAACAGCTCTCACTTAAAGAGCTCACTGTTTATAATAACAAGAAAAGGAGAAAGGGGTCAGGTCAAAACCAGCAGAACAGCAGGTGGTGTTATAAAGTTTTTTTTTCTTCTTTTTTTTTTTTTTTTCTCCGCAGTTAAAACTTTTGTGAAATAGTGGTTCAAATGTACTCATACAAACCTGTTTCACGTTTTTAATTTGTATTTATAGATAATTTTGATTATTAGAATACAAGTCACAAATGACTTGAACTTTTTTTCTCCACTGTTTACTCAATTCATTACAAAAATAATACTGAATTATTTTCTTTTATGCTTACCTTTTGACTGAAAGCCCTTGTTACATGCTACTGAACTCATGTTTTAGATCCACAACCAAAATTCCTCCAAAGTTCAAAGGGTTTTCTGAGCAGTGTTGCTGTTCATAACCAGCTTAGCTGGAATGGTGCAAGATGAGAAGTTTGGACTCAGATCTGAAGTGTACTATTATTTAATATTTAATGAGGAATCACAGTCAGTCTTTGCTGAAGTCATAGTTGTGAACACCTTGCCTTCTGAAAGGTTGCAATGTCAAGGCCCTGGTTCTGCCCTCTGGTCTCCTAGGTGGGATCTCTGGTCTGCAACTGACAGTGACAAGCTGATAAATTGTATCTATTAATTAATATATAGCATTACCACTGAGAACACTAGATCAAAGATCTCCAACAACGTACTAAACACATCCTGTGAAGAACTGAATACATGCAGCTTTCAGAAACATTAGCGTTGCATGGAATTGAACACACACACAGAGGGAATGGAATTTCTCTTGATTTGAGTAATTTAATTTAGGTATCCACCCAGGCTATAGAAAATAGTAAATAATATATAGTAAGTGGAAAGAAGAAAGTATCTAAATTAATATCCTGACTCCAGTTGAACTCAGAAACTCTGCATCATCCTCTAGAGATATTTGCCTCCACCAGTCAGTCCCAAGAGCCCTAGCTCCCACATGATGCATCAAATTTATCCTTACTACACGCAATGTAAATGACTGTCCCTGATACAAACAAGATCTTCTGTAGTCCATGCTGTTTTTTCAGAAGTGTTTATTATTATTTCAGAAGTGTTCTCTATTGTTACCTCCACTGAATATAAGTGTTTCTTTAACACTGCATTGATTAATAGCCAACTGTTGGGAACAGAAATGCCTCCCAGTTCACAAACACAGTGCTCATCATTTTTCAAAAATGTAAATGTTTGTCAACAGTTACTGCACAGAGGTATTAGAAATCCATGGGAAAGAAGTCGTGTGTCTTGGATGCAAATGTAAAAATATTATTTGCTGGGGAATGGGGAATGTGACCTTTTTTTAATTGTGACTACAATATTGTTACTACACACATCAGCATCCACTGAGGCTAGTACCCCTTAATTTTCTGACTGCTATCAAGCTTCCCAAACACCTTGTCCAAGAAATCATTTTTCTACTCCAAAGCATGAGTCAGGTCTCCCATCTGCTTTGGACATCCATTCAAAAAAGCTTATTTGGCCTTAATCCCAGTCACTGAATTCTGTGTGGTATCCAGTATAGTATATGCATTATTTTGAAATGCTGTAATATTGACTATGTTATCTTTGCTTTATAACTGCGATCCCATAGAGCTTTCCTTTGTATTTCCAGCATTCGTTTCCCAGGCAGTTTTATAAAAATGTAATGAGGTGCTATTATTAAAGCCTATTAACTTATACAGGCTTGTTGCCTGATGAGAACTCAATTCTATTTTCCTTAAGCAGCAGGCCAGATTGCAATCAAGTAGTTTCTCCAGTGAGAATCCCAACAAATTCATCACCCGATTTCTTAGACTGAGATAATGCCACAGTAGACACAAGGCCAAAACTTTCCTTTTTCAAAGTTCCAAGAGTGACATATTTACTTTTTTTTATAATAGTTGGACATAGGAAGGTACTTTTTTTCCTTTATTCCAATGTTTCTTCTCTTCTCTCTCTCTCTTTTTTTTTTTCTTTTTTCTTTTTTCCCTAATTTTAATCCCAGAAATAATGCTGAGATATTTATGGATAGTGCTGAACTCATGGGTTTTGATTAGAATTTCTGTATGACTGAACAATATCTTTAATTCATCTCTTCTAGCAGGACTAGCATTAGGCTTGTGCAGCATGTATAGGCACAAGACCACACAAAAGAGGAGACTTTGCATTCCAGGTCACCATCTCCAGAGGCCGGAGCAGAGCAAGAGCTGCCAAATTGGTTAGATGGACCCCAGCTTCACCCTGCAGCTGTCAAAGCCCTCCCACGCACTGACAAAGCGAGATTTTCCCACCCTTCTCTGAACTCCAGAGATGTGCTGAGCATGGAAACATGCCCAAAGCACCAAGGTGTTAGGCATTTTTGCTAAAAAGGGCTGGAGGAGGAGAAAGGCCTTGCAATGAAAGTACAAGGTTGTCTGGCTTCACTTTCAAGTCCTGTTGCAGACTGCTTGTATGACCTTGAGTATTACTCCCTCTATTTCTAGTCTGTTTTGACTTTGTGTTTCATAAAGCATCAGAAGGGAATGAGGACTTCTAGCTGTGATTGATGGAGATACACAGCAATCAAACCATGTTCGATCATCAGCACACTTTGCAAAAAAAGTGCAAATTCAAAAAAAAAAGAAAAAAAAAAAAAAGAAAAAAAAAAGAGGACCTTTTCAGTACAGAGTAGGGAATGCAAACAGCAGATTAATTATAAGATAATTCTATATGTTTTACAAATATTAATAGGTCAGCAGCTGAGATATGCAATTCTGCTCCTACCAAAAAATTATATTTCAAACATCCTAAGCTCCTGAGAAAATATTTTCAGCCTGAATAGCAAAGAACATCTTCTGGCACTGCAAATGTCTCATGAGATTCTTTAATTGATATACTTGTGAGTGTCCAAAACATACAGATTTTTGGAAAGCTACTTCCATTGAACTGGAATTCATCCTAAATTTCCTTGGCACTGATTTAATGATTTCTGAGGTGATTTAACAAGTATTTCACAAATACCAGACCTAAGAGAAAAGTGCTACTTCAAGTTGTCTCAGTGGATAAGACATCAACCGGATGGTTGAGCAACCCTTTCATGGCAGCCCTTTTAACCAAAGACTCAGTGAACTTAATGTGTCTACATTAAGTCTAGTCTACACCACTATATTCCTAGCGTAGCAGTCACTCTGAAGGAAGTTTTTAAATTTCCCATGCCGTCTATGCAGAAAACTCAGTCCTTAAGAAAGACTCTATTTAGATACTTAATTTTCCTAATTTTAGGCACAATAGAATGCCAGATGAGATTCTCCCTACAGGAGGCATAGTTTACCCAGGCAGATGATGAGAACCACCTTCCATTACCAAATGAAAGCTGACCTAATTTTATATAAGACTTTTTTATGATATTGAAGACTACTACACCACATAAGTTCTCTAATACCTATTTTTAATTTGGCTTTACTCACATATCTCCTTAAGCAGGTAGGAAGCCAATCCTAAGCATAGCAGAAAAGCCTTTAAAATATCAAAATTAGATGTCTATCTATGATCTTCATGCATGCTAAAGCCAAAACAGAATATTATGATCACTTGATCTGCTGTGCAACATGCTACCTACATTTTGTCTCATATTTTATAATGCACTAGATTTAAACCAATTCATTTTTAATTAAACACTTAAGAACTCCAAATTTCCTTAGCTAAGCTGGTTCAAAGTTTCATTAATTACAGTGCAGATCAAGTTTCGTTTCTCATTAAATTGGAGGAGTGTGATTTAAAACAGAACTTGTGAGATTACCACTTCTATGGATACGTGTGTACAGTTAGATAGCAAAGCATATGCCTACATATAAAAATTGACATATATATTCCTGATGTGAACACAGTCATTAAATAGAGTCAATTATTCCTCTATGCTATTCAAAACTCTACCAATTGCTCCCAGCACAAACCAGGTTCAGATCTTGGCTGTTTCTTTCCACTGGCTCTCCGATTTTCTCATCTCTAGCTTTTCCATTCATTAAAGTCATAATCAACTTCTCCTTTCCCCCAATCCTTCTCAGCCCCCAAATCCCTTCATTAGCATGCCTGACAAGTCTTATCATGTCAGATGTGAGCTCCCTACTCACGTCTACTAACGCTACTGTTCCCACCTACCTCTGAAGCCTTCCCTCTGCCCATTCCCACGCTCTCTCTCCAAGCACCTCCCAGCCCTTAGGACTATCTGCTCCAGTTGGCTCTTTTCCTGCTCCCTGTGGTCCTCAGGAGCTGCCAGCTGGCCTGCTTCTCTTCTTCCTCAGAAAATTAGATACTTTTGCTGTCCCCACTACCTAATGTGGAGTCAGGTTCATGTAACCCCATCTCAGCAGGAGAGCTCTAAACTCATCTTTTTGCTCTTGCGTTGCTGTTCACACCATTTCTGGGGCCAGACTCCAGCAAAAGAGAATCCAAAAGTTGTGCACAGTTGTGATTAAAGGCATAATAAACTGGCTTATAGACATCAGCTATGGACTCTAAATTCCTTGATTGTTTTATGAACACATCACCAAACATTGATTTGCCTTTAGCTCTAAGCCTTCAGCTTCTTGTTTTGAGAACAGATGTTTGTTTCGGAGTTTTATATAGAACTATTAAACAAACAAACAAACAAACAAATAAACAAACCTTGAGTTGTTAGAAAAACAAATAAAAAAAGAATTAGGAAAGAATTTTCTGAAAACCTTGTCAGAAAAACATTTAATAATAAAATAAATTAAAAAAAAAAAAAAAAAGAAACAAACAAAGAAACAAAAAAGAAAATGTCTTTGTCTCTTCATAGTATGTGAAAGTTCAAACTGACCATGCTGTTTGGATTTAATGTCTTAAGTAGCCATTGATTTTTTTTGTTGTTGTTTGTGCAGAGTGCTAATATCTAGTCTAAAAATTGCATAGAGTTGAACTTCTACTGACAAGGTTAGTCAATGCTTGTAGACAAAAGGAATTACTTTTCTCATATGTTATGAGAACTAATCATCATGGGAACAAAAGGAAAATTTGGCTACTGAACTAGAGGAACTAACAGATCCATTACTTTCCTGGAAATGTTTCCTTTTCACTGGCTAATGTGCATTATGAGCTAATGATAATGCTGCACATGCCTACATGGAAGGGATGACCTCTTTCTGTCCATTCTCTGAGCAGACAGACAAAATCTATCTCCATTTCAGACACCACACAGCACATTACTATGTTTTAGCGTATATTTACACTAGAACTGGGTGCTAGGACAGCTCTGCAATTTCCAAATTGCAGATGGTTCATGTCTGGGCCATTCAGTGCACAGCCTGCCCCCATTTATATGGACTTACCCACACATAAAAAGCTCCGTTCTTTGAACATCTTTCTCATCCTTTTTGATTATCTACACAGAAATTTGTCCTCTTAGAAGAATTATTTTCAAGCCTTCTTCTGGCAGTGATCTTCATCTCATTTGGCAGATGTAAATGAAAAGCAATTTAATATCCAGTTACCTTGGTGTCTTTCTCCCAGATGGTGTTCTGAACCTGTTCTAACCTACATTTATTTCCCCTGTTCTGACAGAGGCAGCTTATTCTTACCCATACCAACATCACCTTATTTTTGACATGCATGACAAATTAGAAGGTTCAAATAACTCAGTTTGGTCTTTTTTGTTCCGGATGCATAGTGAAAATTTATCTAATTCTAGAAGCAGTTCCTCACCTTCCTCACCCTTCTTTCTTCTTCCACGAGCATAAATGGAGAATAGGAGAAATATCTGGTAGCAAAGGAAACGGCAAAAGTCAGGACAGGGAAATTACTGAATAATTACTACCAGGTCCTGCAAGGCTTAAATGGCGCTACATAGCCGGCAGAGGAAAGTACACCAGAAAGACTCTTTTATTTATTTAATTTTATCTTTTAACATGCTTAAAAGTTATTTCAGGGCTGAATTTCCTTCCTTATTACCAGATCACTCAAATAAGCTGTCATGCAGAACTGGGTCATTATCTGAAACTTTGTTGTGTCCTTAAGGCTACTATGGATGGGCTCTGAGATTAAAATGACATCACAACATTTGGTAAAAGAATGTATATTAAGGAAAGTATTATGGAGGGAGGCAGTTAAATGTGGGTTTATGAATTTCTCTGTGCACTTGTTTTTGTATGCAACAGGTGAAACATAAGATAGTTTTCTTGGTTATGCCAAATTCTGTATAGACACAATGGATTAGGGTTAAGGAACTATGTGAAAAGCTGCAGGCTTTACTTTCTGATTTAAAGTACTTGTGAGTCTTTTTTTTTTTTCCTTTTTTTTTTTTTTTTCTCTGGAAAATGCAGAAAGAAATTTTTATTCTGCTTCTTGACTGACCACCTCTAGCCCAAGACAACGAATGAAATACACATGGACCACACCCACTTGCACCACCACTGATTGATCTTCCACTGAGAACTCAGCACAAATGACCTGTCATCTGCTGCTGCTTGGCAAAGAAAAGATAGCAGAGTGAAGATGGGACAGACCATTGTGTCAGGATGGCAAAAACAGACTTCCGAGAACAACTCAGATCTAATGTTAGTTTTGTAATTCACCCATGTTGATATGTCCTTTATAGTTGGGAATGCTTCATTAAATACCATGCATTGTTTAATAAGCAGTTTGCCAACATTTCCTCAGTTTCTTTTAAATCTGGGGCCAGCAAAGAAACTTCTTTCTAGACAACACAGATAGTTTAACTTCAGCAAATGTACTAATGTTGATAGTGTCAAAGAAGAAACATATCTCTGACAAGAACAGAGCAGAGGCTGCACTGCAGATAAGGAAATTATTATTATTGTTTAAATGAAGCCAAAGGAAAATTGAATAAAGATAAAAGAGCAATCAAACACTTTATATATATATATATTTTTTTTTCTCTTCCTTTCTTCAAAGTGACAGAAATCCACTGGATTAATACAAAGTCAACAGGACGGCCCCACTGAGGAACAAAGTTATCTGCAGCCTTCTTTATCAAATGAAACATTCTAAGAATCTGTTTTAATTAAGAGCATTACTTCTATCTTTTACAAAATGCAATCTTCTATTTGGCACAGCTTTAATAACAAATGGCAGGTATTTAAACAAATGGCATTTTAGCCATGGAAGAAGGATGATATCTATCCATTTGTTTTGTTTAGAATTGATTCACACCTTGACTGATGTCCATGGGTCTTGCACAGATGTAGCAAGGGAACTGCATGTTTTGTTTAGTGTTGTTTGTTCTCTCCTACATGGTAGTGACCTGATATCTTACTGCACACACTGAAACCTTCTTACACAAAGCCACTCTCTCCCCCTTCTGGTAGGTAGAGCAAGGCTGGATGCAACCCAGCAGTGATGAACAGCTACAGGATTGCCCCTTCTTATATGACACCAATCACACATACTCTGTTAAAGAGGAGTTCCTTTTAATTCTTCCTTATTTTTCTCCTCCACCTTCCTCCCCCTTACTGGCAAGTTTGTGCCAGCTAGGCACAGCTGGGCAATCCCATGTCTCTTACCACCTTTGTGCTGTGACAGCAAAACTGTCCTTGGGGTTCTTTACTTCAGAAATATGCAAGTTTAGCTATACATCCTGATTTTAAGTAGCTGCCTCGTTACTTCGGTAGTTAAACATCAAGCACTATTTTGGAGAAAAGCGTGGGAATTGAGATTTGCTAGATGTGCCCCAAAGGAGAATTTGTCTAGTTTTAGATTGTGAAATACTCCAGCTTCTGGTGTTGTTGTTCCTTTTTATTTCTCAGAGTAAACACATACTGCTACTCTGACATGCCTGGTCCTTCAAATGTTAACACATGAGAATAAACTTTTATGGTTACGTGGATCAAAGGGTTGCACGAAATTAAGAACATGCATTAAATGTTTGCAAGATCAGGAATGTAATCTACTGTGCCCAAAATAAAATTTCAGTGAACCTAGAGAACACTTTGCAGAGATTTTCTTCATCTTGAATTCAGATTAATATTTCAGAAAAGAATGAAGCTGAATATGAAATCTCTGTGCATCATTCTGCTTCATGAAAATTGTGTCTAAGGCAAAGAACAAGCAACTTATGGAAAGTAAAATTTTGGTTCTGACTCTACAAAGTGAATGTCTGCTTAACTTTATGAACAAGACTCTTGGCCTCTTTGGGTTTACTGTATAATGGTTTGTCACACACTGGGTCTGTGTGACTCTCTTGTGGCTTGACTTACTTTAATGCACATTTTTGCAGAGCACTAAAAACAGTCACTGGTCTTATAAGTGTAAGTTAGCTTTCATTCTAAGGGATTTTTTAAATACCTGGATTTGTTAAGCAATCCATAATATAACTGTTCCCTCTTGCAGTTAAAAATCATAGCTTCTCCAACATTAGCTGCTGTACCTCACATAAATATAATATTGCTATCAGCTGCCTATTGACTTAACATATTTGATTTCTTTCTCTCTCTCCTACTTAGAAAGATTAAAGGCTTAAATGGTCTGCTATACCATATCATACCATATGTTAAGAGGAAAGACTAATTTTGGCTGCCTACAACATTCCAAGCCCTATTTAAATAATATTAGCTAAAGCTCAACTTGTATAAATGCTTAAATCTGCAGATGTAAGGCTTTGACTAACTAAGTCCTCTAAGGACCAAAATCTATGATTTACTGCTTTTGAAAGGTCTGCCATGCTCCAGGGAGATGTACTATTTCTTGGTGGAGTCCTGGCAGGGATCAGCAATACATTCACAGGATTCATTCACACCCACTGAACTTCACTTAGGAAGAGATCAACGCAAGTCCCCTAAACCACATCATTCTGATGGTTGAAAAGCTCTTGCACAGCACTCACTTAAAGGCAGTTTTTGCTTTTCACTTGCTTAGCTATCCACTCACGGTCAACTATAAGCAAATGCTTTCATTCCTTCTGCATTCTGTTTCTCTCACTATCAAACAAGGCCTTCATGAAGGTTTTCAGTGTATCGTGTGAGCCATCATGCCATGGAAACATATAGGTGAGAGCTGAGCAGAACTGCCAACATAAGCTTGCTGTCAGACACTTATGGCTATCCAGAGGTGGAAGGTCAAATTTGACAAATTGGCCCTAAAATAAGAGGAGGCATTATTTGTGTGAGGACAATTAGACAACATGAATGCTAAGGAGAAATGATTTCATCCTCATCAGTTGGAACAGCTTAGTACTTTTTTACAATGTGTTTTAAGGCAGCTCCTGGGAATAAGGTTATAGGCATTAAATGAAGTGCTTATGGTTCTCTTCTGGGGGTAGATTCAATAAATCTCCATTCTTATGGAATTTGGGGTGCAGTAGACAAAGAGTATCAGCAGCTCTGAGCTCAGACAGTGTCTGTGTTTCAATTTCATGCTTCAGTTTGTTTCCTGAAGAAATTAGAAAATATTTTTTTCCATTCTTATGAACAACTTCAAGAGCTGTTCTATTTATTTGCTTATTTTCTGTTTATCTAGTGAGTTGTTATTTTGGGTTGTTTGGTTTGGTACTTTCTCTTCCCTTTGCAACATTACACATTGGCTGCTGCTGGAGATGTGGCAGCCTCAGGACAGAGAAGCATTCTGTGAGGTTACAGCGGATTCCCTCAGCCATCTGGGTTTTCTGCATGAAATTTAATGAACTGAAATATGTCAAGTTAGACTCTGTGATACCATCATCCTATCTAACATTAAGCTTTTTGTAATGTATTTATGTATTAACATCTATGTATTGTAAACTATATATGTCATCAAACTATGACATTTGAATTACATTTTAAAACAAGAAGGAAAATATAATACTTATAAACTTTATAGTACATCCTCTTCCTGACCCAGTGAAGTTATTATGCTTATTTAAGTACTCTTCTTTCTACACAGACTCACTTGCCACTCCTTCTGTATCTTACCTAGATGCTCTATCTGCTATTCTGGATGACTGATCCATGTGTACACATGTGCATGTGAATTGCCATCATAAGTTAAGGATGAAATTATGCCAATGACCACAGGAAAACAATTAATTACTCTGAAATTAAATCTAGTTTTTCACTAGAAGTTCTTCTAGTTTCTTCCTGTTCTAGTTCTAGTTTTTTTCCCTAGAAGTCAATCTAAATCTCTATTTTGGAGCATAAATATATCCTTATGGATTTTTTCTTTAAACTTATGTCTTGCTTACAATGAAATTCTGAAGGTAAGGAGCAGCCAACTGAGTTTTAATGTGGCATTGCAAATGTATGTCTCACTATTCCTTGTAAACACAAAGGAAGCACTCCAGCTGATGATCTACATCAGACTGTACATATGGCAAACATCAAGAAAGTATCAAACTTGCTGCCTCAAAGAAAATAACATCAGCAAACTGTGATTGTATTAGGTGTTGCATACAAATACCTATTTCCATTTTTATATAGGAATTACACAGTATATTGACTCTCCTCTAAAATCTGGATTTCTTGGCCATTAAATAGCAAACCTTCCATCCCAGTCCCAGCCACATCTGGTGGTTCACCCTTTAAATCCCACCTACCTGGTCTGATTCATTTGTATACTTTATTGTACAGCCAGAAAGCTACTATCAGGCATTTCTTCAGGCTGCCTGTGAGGTTCCCATGAAGATGAGAGATGTTTTGATCAGATAAGGCATTCTCAAGAATCTTCTTTACAATTAGCAGACAGAATCATAAATTCTATTTTTTCAAGTCAACAACATTATAGTTTACTGCAAAACAGAGAGATACAATCCTGCTTACATTAGACATTGCTGTTATACCACACACTGAAAAGTTCTACCCATCCAGATTGTGTTCAATATTTCTGTATGTAGTACTTTCCAGCTTTCTTACAAGTACTGAAACAGATCTCGGTATTCACTGTATTGCTATTTTTATTTAATTAATTGGTTATGTTTGTTTGTTTGTTTGTTTGTTTTTATGATCCACCAAAAGAACAATGACATTACTTTCTATTTCAATTTATGATTTTAAAAGGCCATACTCGTACTTGAACCTGCACCTAAACTATACATTATGGGATATCCTGTCAATTGTTTATTTGTTTTTCTGGATTTTCTACAAATCCTTTATCTCTGGTACTCTAAACTTGCCTTAGTAACAAATTATTTTACTTGATTAAAATAAATAAATAAACATACCTCTGATCATTTGATGGTCACCATGCTTGAATAATATTGCCAAATGAAAAAATACTACTGGAATCTCAAAACTTCTCTAATATTTGAAATATCTGGAGGTATTATATTCGCAAAATAATTAGGAATTCAAGGGGATAAAAATCCCTGTCTAGTGACTCAGCTAGTCAGGATATACACAACAGAGGTTGACCAGAACATATTCAACATTGCTGCAGCAGAAGTCATTTTGAGAAGAGAAAAGCTGAAAAGGGAAAAAAAAAGCTGATTAGTAATGTTTCTTGTGCAAACTTTTGATGTTCTTTCTTCCAAAGACCAAATGTGTATGCCCTATGGAGCCTTAAAAGGACATTTCTACACTGCTTACATCCACTGATGTTCAATCAGAAGGTTCTAAACTGGGCTTGCTTATTTCTACCTACGGAGAAGCTTCACCCTGAAGGAAGAAACACCAAACACATAAGTTTATTTTATGCTGAGCGCTTTCTTTACATATGGCAAAGATATAAGTTTATCCAACAATGGTCTATTACGATATGGCTAAGTCATGGGATAATCTTAGGCTGGGCTGTTAGGATATGCTATGCTGATCTATGTCAGTATCGTGTTAACTTGGTGCCAATTTTAGGGGTGTTTTGGACTTTGATAGTGAGATACAGGATGAGGGATAGAAAAACAAAATGAGAACAAAGAGATTTTTTTTCAAGGGATTAAAAGGCAATCTATAGCAAAACAGATATTCCCGGTGATAAAAAATTCTTTGGAAAACAGCCATTTTTCTGTAACGTATGTGTAAGAAGGAGAACCTTAAAGTGCTTCCACTTCATCTATATACCTCCCACTGTTTTCATCACTGTTGCTCGTGATAAGCCCTCTCCTCCATTTCTGTCACTCTCCCTTGCAAACCCTTGTGATCTTTCCTCCTTTTATGGCTTTATGCTTTTAAATTGCTCTAAGTCTGCTGGTAAAAGAGAATGCCTAAATATATAACAGATACACCCGTTCACCTTGGGATGAATGTTTTATCGGTTCAGATGTCATCATACTCTTCACAATCACATGTTTCTTTCTCCAACACATATGGCAAGCAGCTGTATCATACTGGCATTACACTTACTTACAGTTTATACCTGGGAGATCCAGAGGTTCAAAATTAAAACACAAGAAAAAAAAAAAAAAAAAAAAAAAAAAAAAAAAAAACATTTCTGACCTCTTCTTAGACAGTGCTACTTTTAATCAATGAAGACAATGAAGAAACAAAGATCAATGAGGAAATAAATTAAGCAAGGAATAGTATTTCCTTTGTCTTCAGAAGATGCTATTCCAAAGGAGAAAGGGTGCTATTAGCCCCAGATCTGTGTCCAAAGGTGATCAAGAAATGGCCCAAGTTTCTGATCTTGTTTCTCTTCTCCAATTTTTATTAAAGAGAGAGGAGTAAGTATTTGCATCTGGCATAGCTAGAGAGCTGAGTGCTCTAAAAATAACATCCAGTGTTTAAGTAGCATGGTTCTTTCAGATATCTTGAAGCCCTTTTATGGGAGTGGATAAGATATATAATCCCTATTTTCCAAGACAGAAAGATCAAGATGCTACTGAGTTAATTCACCTGTCCAAAGATAACCAACCCTTACTTTCTCATAAGGGACAGAATCAGATTCAGGGCAACCCAAGCAGCTGAATTCTGTTTCCACATTCACTCAGTCCCCAGCATTTCCCTACTGTTCTATGATACATAGCAAGGGAGAGGCCATATGAGTGCCTACAGCACCCCTCCACCATTCACACCACAGTTGTGTCTGTCTCTCTACACTAATAATGCCCACAAGCTGGGGCATTGGTGAATAAATGCAGAACTGACAAACATTCAGTCTGCAGAAAAGCTTTACATCATTAAGTCAGATGTCCACTTCACCTTTCTCCTTCAAAAAACATGATCAGAAATTGCTGGAACTACAGTGATTGCAGAGATGGAAACAAAGCTTTTACCTATTGCAAGGTGTTGGCACAAATTACTTAGTACAACCAGAAATCCTATCACACAGCAATGCATAACAGTGCAGCACTTGGTTGCAAAGAGCTTGCCTCTCTCTCACATGGTCATCAGGGCAGAAACCTTTCAGCACAACTGCACAGCACAGAGCAATCAGCCCATGTTATATTTAGACTGAGAAGTTTTCTTTCATCCTGCTGTCTGGACAGACTGGGAATCACGTTGAATACAAAACCAGAATTAGTTCCTTGACTTCATTCCCTCTGCTAATGTCCACTTGCTTTATCCTTCCCTTCTCATATCCTGACATTTGTCAACCACAACATAGAAGTTTTCCTCTATTTAAAATGGCAATGTGATGGGTACCTATTTTATTGACACATCTATCCATTCATGTTGGAGAATTATTGATATATTCACATTGACTGACAACACCCCTCCCTTTTTTTTTTTTCTGTCTCCTTTTTAAATTTTAAACATCTGACATTTCCAAGGTATTTCACCTTTTCCTATTTACAGCAAAGCCCTAGCTGTGGAAATGAAAACTTTTTTTTTTTTTTCTCACTAAAAATAGGTATTTCATATCTTTCCCCTATTTTGTTTCTGTTAATATGAAAACAAACAAACAAAACAAAACAAACAAACAAACAGCTACCAAAGACTAGTGAACATCATTTATGGCCAGTCAGGACCACCACTTTTCAGGATAAATTCAGAAATGGATTCAATTAGCTCTTCTTAGAGCTCCCCTGCTACCATTTACAATGGGACTGTTCATGGTGGTGAACAGTAATCTTTATTACAAAAATATCTCATGCTATCCCAGCTCATAGTACCATACATGTAGGATATGTTGTAGCTAAGTTTCTTGCTCTGCTGCTCACATTGGTGCTGTCTATCATTTTATATTATTTGTCTTGCTATAGCTCCAGTAATTGCCTGGTGTCAAAAGCTGTTTGGAGATTGCTAAACAGACCTTCAGTTATGAATTTTGCTTGGAAGTTTTCATCCCTGGAAATGGAAATGCTGTGAAGCTACACTGATGATTTCACACATGTAGTCTCCCTAATATAATAGCCATCTTCTAGGTAGGGCTGAGGTGAAGAGATGTCAGGTGGTGGTGGCCAGAATCTTTTCTTCCCCATATCAATCACCAGGAGATCATCCCAGCACGTGGCAGGAGGCTTCTTGGTGAATGCCAGCATAGGAAAAGGAATCAAAATCCAAAACAGTTGTGAATCAGTAGGATATCCAGCACAAGTGCTCAAATTGGGAAGTGGCCAGGACATGGAGACTAACAAGATAAATGTGCAGAATACTCTTGCTTTATTGCTAACTCATCTCTGTATTTCCCTTTCTTCCTCTGCACATTTATTGCCGTTTGATGGTGTTTTCCAATAGCACTGTAACTTTTCATTGTGCAGGCCAATGGGCCACAGTGTACAAATAAGAGACCAGTGAAGCCTGTTTTTTGAATACTTCCAGATTTCTGGGTGTATCCTTTCATTGTTCATTTTAATAACTATATCCTGGGATTACAAAGTGGATCAAGGGCTACGATATGCCGAAGGCAAGTGTAGCCACCCAGTGGTCATTCATAGCTATGGTACGCTGCAAGTACTCCATGAAGCCCAAAGGGTTCACTGTTACTGTTCCTTCAAGCTATTCAAGAGCCCATCTACATAGAAAGGAGGATGTAAAATCACATTAAATTCCAGTTACTATATTTTTCTTTCCAAACTCTAACATAAATAATCCCACTAGTCAATTTATCTGTGATCAGGAAAATTACTGTACAACAGAATATATAATAGTCTTATGATGTTATTTCAAATTTGCATTCTGACAGCACAGACAAGCCCAAGTTGAGATTAAACCCTCAGTATTAGTGACAGTACACTGATTTATAATAAGTGACAGCTTTTTCCCCAAAGATTTTACAGTTACACAGACAAGAAATGAAAAATCAGAAGTGCTACAAAACCAGTTAGGAAATCAACCCACGAAGTGTTTCTGGGCCTTTCAAGGTGAACCCAGGAAGCCATGGCTAATTTATAAAATTAATCTGTCTCCTATGTTTTAATCTAGTGCCATCATCACATAGCTTTATTTCCTACACTGAGCATTTTGTGTTGATAACATCACTGATATAAATTCACACTGCCTTTCATTTTCTGAGTGGCTTTTAAGGAAGTCATAGAAGCTTGAAAAACTGTAGGAAAACCAAAACAAACTAAAGCAACCAGCATTAGTATTTCATATCTTGTGAAACAACTTTTTTTTTTTTTTTTTTTTTTTTCTGGTCATGGAAGAAGGATGGCTAGATTTCAGGAATTTTTCTTAGGTGCAACAGACAAGCTTTATATTTTGGGTTCCAAAAAAGCTTTGGACACAGAACTGTCCCAGAAGAACACGATATCACTTACATATTTCACAGATATGCCATAAGTGATTTTTGTAAAGTGTTTTTAGAGGATTACAAAAGAGATGTCATAAAAGACCTGAAAATTAACATTATATTAGGACATTTGGCCTCAAAGGACTATGACTGATAAAAACTATTCATTGTGATAATGGAAGTATATTTTTTATTATACATGGGCCAGTAGCATCCAGAGATAGGTTAGAGTTGTAACTGAAGTTTAAAGGCAAATTGGAAAAATGCTTGGACATATTAAAAGAAATATCCTGAGGCTGCTTTCATGAGATTCAGGAAAGTCTGGAACAAAAAATAGGCCCGTTCCAGTATTGGATCCATCTGCCAATTTGATACTAAACATAGCTATGTAAAAGAAAGTACAAAGTGGTACAAAATTCTATTTAGGTCATCTTTACTTCCAGCTTTATTTAAAAACAAATAAACAAATAAACAGTTGCAGTTAATTGGAGGATGCATGTTCTGCAGAATTTGCAACAAATCCCAAAACCCTAATGAAATTTCACTAGTGAGCAATAAGTATTGAGCATCAGACTATATAAGGTGGAGTAAAAGATGTTTAGATGTAGAGCTTAGGGATATGGTTTAGTGGGGACTGCTAGCGTTAGGTCAGAGGTTGGACTCGATGATCTTGAGGTCTCTTCCAACCTAGAAGTTCTGTGATTCTGTGTGATTCTGTGAGTCTTCTTTAATAAATAAATAAATAAATAAATAAATTAGTCACTGTTATTCTACTGTTGCTGAATGATAAAATAAATAACATTGACTTAAGTGGAATAATCATCATCGTAACATTAAGCCTTTCAAAAAATCCCTGTTTCCTGTCTTCCTTTGCATGGAGTTAGTATGTATAATAATGATTTATCAAATGAAGGGGAGGCATCATTCTTAAGAACAAGTTCAGATTGGTAGAAATCTGTTCATTATGATTTCTCTTTTGCAGAATCACAGAATAACAGAATGGCCAAGGTTGGAAGGGACCTCTGAAGATCATGTAGTCCAACCCCCTGCTGAGCCAGATCACCTAGAGCACATTGCAAAGGATGGCATCTAGGTAGGTTATGAATCTCTCCAGAGAAGGAGAATCTACAGCCTCTCCGGGCAACCAGTTCCAGTGCTCTGTCACCCTCACAGTAAAGAAGTGCCCCCTCATATTCAGCTGGAATCTCCTGTGCTTTAGTTTGTGCCCTTTGCCTCTCATCCTCTCACTGGACACAACTGAAAAGAGACTGACTCCTTCCTCTTAACACCCTCCCCTCAGATATTTGTATACTTTGATGAGGTTTCCCCTCGGTCTTCTCTTTTCCAGGCTGAACAGGCCCAGCTCTCTCAGCCTGTACTCGTACAACAGGTGCTGCAGTCCTCAAATCATCTTAGTGGCCCTCCTCTAGACTCTCTCCATGTCCCTCTTGTACTAGGGAGCCCAGAACTGGACACAATACTCCAGGTGTGGCCTCATAAGGGCTGAGTAGAGAGGGAGGATCACCTCCCTCAGCCTGCTGGCCACACTCTACCAAATGCAGCCCAAGATACTGTTGGCCTTCTTGGCCACCTGGGCGCATTGCTCATGATCGGCCTGCTGTCCACCAGGTCCCTCAATACAAGTGTCCACAGCCTCCCCTCATAGGACTTACCCTCCAGCCCTTTTACCACCTTTGTTGCCCTCCGGATGAAGTGACATTTCATTTTCTGACACTAACATTAGACTTTGGTACAACAAAAAGGACATCCCTTTAACATAGTATGAGGAAACACTGTTTTCTTCATGTCTTTGGTGGGGCAGAAGTGAATTAAAACCTGCTAGGCCTCTGGGGTATTAGTATAAATCTGTGTATGTGAGCACTGAAGAAAGCTTGAATTTAAATTCTCTGCCCTTTGAAGAATTAGCCTCCTAGATAAGGTCATTTAAAAACAAACAAACAAAACCCCACAAATTTGTCACAGTTTTAATCTTCACCATATGTAAAGGCAAATATGTTAGAAATGCTTTGGTTATTTTCATCTATTAATTTTTGTCTCAGGACTTCATGTCCAAGACCTCTTTGTCTTATTTGCTTTTTCTGTATACTGTCTCTGTTTCATGCACACCAGCAATCACTGCTAACCTCTGTCCTTATGCACACTGTTAATCCAAAATCCACCAGGACTCCCAGGTCTCTCTCTGCAGAGATGCTCTCCAGCAGGTCACCCCCCAGCACCTTGTACTGGTGCTTGGGGTTATTCCTCCCTAGGTGCAGGTCCCTGCTCTTGCCCTTGTTGAACTTCATGAGGTTGCTCATGGCCCAGCCCTCCAGCCTGTCAAGGACACGCTGAATGGTAGCACAGCCCTCTGGGATATCAGCCTCTCCTCCCCATCTTTGTATCATCGGCAAATTTGCTTAAGGTTGAATCTTTATTCAGTCAGCTCCTGATCTACTGTGAATCTTCCTAAGAAGTGGTATTTTTGGTTCAGCTTCACTTTCTTGCCTTAGGGAAAACAAACAAACAAACAAAAAACAGTAGTCTTTAACAACAGTTAAATCTGATTTTGTAGGGCTTAGGATTTCAGAGTTTGATTCTCCAGTGCCTCAGTAAGGATTCACTCTGTCTGATGCTGTTTGACATCATCATGTTTTTCCCCATAAGGTATATTTTTTTGACAATCACATTGCAGTCTTCTCTGACACTGGGATTCTCAAACAGGCCCCACCTGAAATCTGTAGTAATTTGGTATCTTTTGCAGGTTTAACACTGTCACTTTTGGCTGAAATTAGCCAAGAATTTCAATACCTTTCAGGGATACAAAGAAAACATATTATAACCTTTGCTTCCATTGGAAACAAATAGAAAAACAATGCAAAATAGTCATATAGCAACAACAACAACATTTCACACAACTTACTGAGTTTTTCAATGTTTTGTAGTGATGTTTTCTGGAACACAGACTCATAGCAGACTATTTTCTCATAGTCAAAATAATCCCAAGACAAGTGATGTCCTTTTGACTGTTTGTAGGAACCACAATCTGTTAACTTTAAAGATTCAATTTTGTATTGTGTAGATCTGTAGAAGTTTTTGCTTGTGGCCAAAACAGGTCTGGCTGCAAGCACTACATTTGCTTCCAATTGAGTAAAGTGAAACTTTTGCGCAAGCATACTTGTACTGAGTTCCTGAATGATGTGCATTAGTGATCAGTGCTTCCTCAGCTGGGACAATAATTAGAAGTGGGGTCTGAATCAAGATTCTTGAAAGCAAATACCCCCATTCTTTGCATTAGTTTCCAATCCAAAACCAGATGCAGCTCTGAATTTCACAAATGAGATCCCCTTCAGTAATGAGCAGAACTAAAACTTCAGATCAGATCCCCCAAATTCAAGGATTTTAAAATCCAGCTCTCTACTTTGTGGTTTGGACCCCAGTCTCTTTCTAGAGATATTTTCAAAGTTAAATCGTAGTAATGGGCAAGCAGTTTCTAATGTTTTTCTCTTCAGAAAATATTCCTATATATCTTTCAGCTGGTCAAATTATCCTATTTGAAACGCATTTGTAATTTGCTGTGACTGAGTGACCTGCTTGTGAGGCTGTATCTGATCATTTGCAGACCCTGTTAAATAACAGCTTGTGCATGACTTTAGCAGATGGTTTAGCTAACATATAATTTCTATAGGTATATAACATAACATTTGGAATAAGAAAGCATTATGGCCTCAAGATTCTCTCTGTTCAATTTTGCAAAGTCATTTGCTCCTAGCTGTTAGAGCATAGCAGCAAAGGACTGTGCAGTGAAAATTATGATAGCAGTAAATTAAGCTGAATAATAATCACTTTTAAAATAATACTCCAGAAACTCTAGTAATAATTGTATAAAACCAAGAATTTTACAGATAGCTAAAAAGAATAAGGTATTTTCATATCAGGCAAAACAGTTTGATCAGCACTGACTTGGTCATGGTTTTAAATATATGCAGTCTCCAGAGAAGGTTTATTTTGACCTAGTCATCATTAAATCTGGTATTAATAAAGAATCAGCAAAAAATTCCATAATTTCTTTTTGGGAGACAACATATTTTAAAGGATATGCACTGTCAAAATTAAGAGGTTAGACTTTGCTCAGTGCACTTGGATTTCATTCCAGATGTTAAGAAAAGCAATAATTGGTTTGTGGCTCATGTTTTTCAGACTTTGGAGGAAGAGATATTGCACAGCTTAACTTCAGAAGTAGGTAGTTATTTTTCCTACACTGCCTTTGTCACTGATGAAGGGAGTTAGAGGTCCTGGGAAGCAAGAGGTTACTATGCAATACCATGAGGGCATTCCATGGCTCCCCTTGCTATCCTGATCCCAGCAGCATCCATAAAGCAGGAAAGATAGACTCTGTAGTTTGTCCCACATTTTTCTTTTTTCCATCAGTGAACAAACTGGAATGCTACGTGATAGCTTTTCTACCTATGAATGTAGGCATTTCCTTTGGAAAGAAATCCTGATGCACAAGCTAATGAAACATAACCCTGTCTCCTCACCTCACAGAGTTAGAATGAGGGAATGAGGTCACAGGACCCCATGAACCAAGCCTACAAGGTTTACTGCAAGACCAGTCATTCTCATCATACTGGCTCAGCCCAAGAGTCTCTATGAGAAGTTTCTGCGTTGAGTCATGCCCTATAAGAACCCACCACTATTTACTGACCATGGAAGAAACCTAAGAAGATCCATTTTTTGTGCCCACAGTCAGCTTTTATTACATTTGTTAATCATTTATCCCCTATTAATTGCCTGTCAGTTTGTTCAGCTAATATTAATTCTGCTGTGAACATCAGAGGATGTCTTGTGAGCAGATCTATGGATGTTCTGCACATGTATTAATGAGAGAATATGTCAACCTCCAGAGCTAAATGAATATAAATCAGTAATCTCTGCCAAAATATCTCTTCAGATGTGTTTTTCTTAAATATTGTAAGACACACACCCCCACACAAAAAGGGATGTATATGACTTTGCAAAACTGTTCAGAGCTTCCATTCCAGTTTTTATTTCCAACCTGCCCTACCTTCTCAAACTCCTTCTCTGAATATTTAGGATACCTTAATTGTCTAGTTCAAACCTAAAGTCAAATGAAAATCATCATTAAGTAGTGGGAGTAGCTCTTCTGATTGATGTATGTGAATACAGCAGAAAGAATCACAGCACTGTCAGAAAATTAAAAGTAACCATCAATTCCAGTAAATGAAGACAGAGTATACAAAACTGTCAAAACATATAAAAATATCACTGCCAGTCCTGCAGCACCCACATACATGATTCTATTTTCTTATGAATTGTTCCAAGCCTCATTTACCAAGGAATATTGCTGTCATTACAGTGAGGTGGTCAGGAACACTCTCATTCTACTTTCAGAATTAGAACACATTGATCACCCCATACAACATTTTTCAAGGGGAGATGTTGGTCTCAAGAAGCGGATTGAAAAGCATTTGCAAATGTCTTTTGAAGTAACTGAGACTTTGTCTCCAGAAATGACAATTCTATGATCCCAAATTACTTTTCATAGAGAAAATTAAGCAAATTAGATCACAAAATATATATTAAAAGCAACCAAAACATTTCCAAATTGCCAAAGCAAAACGTTACAGCTGATCTGAACCAAAACCATATCTTCTGAATTTACGGCCCATGTTTTTAGGTTTTGACTTCTTTGTCCTGATGCAGGACATAAACATTTTTCCATACTGTTATATTTGGCCAGAATGTGAAATCTATTTCCTGCCTGTTTCTTTTTTACTACCATAGTGATGGCAGCTCTCCTAGCACAGTCACAGCTGTAAGATATTGGCTCTGCTGCAACTGTGAGAGTGCGTTTGCTGAAATATTTTATGTCAGTTCCACAGACCCAAAAGATAACTGTTCAGCAAACCAATGTTTTTACTTCCTAGGATAACTGTAGATATATAGTTTTACACAAAAGGGGGGTAAGAAAAGACCCTCAGATCTAGCTTGTATTATGGTGTTAGCCATAAATTTAAGAGTAGATTTCCCCTATTTGCATCAATGAATCTACTTCTCTGAAAGCATTCCTGTGATTCACCAAAGTGCAAAGGGTCTCTTGGGTCTCATGCAGGCAATTTTAGTGTTAGCTCTAATCCATATTTTAATACTTGAATATAGTGATGGGAGATGCACTAATACCATGGAAATGGTCTTAAATATCCCCTGTTCCAAACAATGCCAGAATTATTAGATGTTAATAGACTTGCTGTATTCACTCTGCTAATTTTTTGTCCTGCTCCTAGTCCCTGTGTGATCTCTCTTTCCTGCCTTGGTTGCTGTCTCAGAGTACAGATAAGGCTGCTTGAATTTCTTCTCTTTTCCAGCTCTTGGAAGTGGGATAAACTGAAGAGGACCCATGTATTGTATTCCTTTCCAGCAGCCAGGTGTTTTCCTCCCTTTCCCAAGAACAACACTAAAACAGAGACTAGCCTTCAGTCAGATCTTCTGGCATATCTATAACAAAAAAAAAAAAAAAAAAAATTGTTGACTGTCCTATTTTTGGATAGTTAAAAAAAAAAAAAAAAAAAAGACAATGGACTCAGAACAGAATGACTGTGTGGAAATAGCTTACTGTATGCCACATCTGCCACATTAAATCCTTACAGCAGGCTTGGGCACAGTTCACAGTTGGGAAGGGCCCTGCCTCGTGCTATTCTATCATGCCCAGGACCACTCTGACACTGACACACACTGCAGTCAACAGATGGTACCCGAGCCCTCCTCCCAGTATTATTTACTAGCTAGCCTAGTATTATTTACTAGCCTAGCATCCTAGCAAGAGTGGTGCTGAAACAGGCTTCCAGGAAACCCAGACAGTATAGAAGATGCCAGCATGGATGTTAAGCCCCAGAGAAATGTCCCTGACTCTACATAAGTGAGATCAGCTGGAGGGTGAGAGGTTAAGCCTTAGTGCCACCCTCCCTGAAAGCCCACTGAGCCCGTGTTTATAATGGATAGCAAAGCTTGATGGTGTTGTCAACAAGGAGTTGGAACAGAGGACCTTCAGAGGACCCTTCCAAACTCAACCATCTTGTGATTTGGTGATACTTTGTTGGCAATGGTATTGTAAAAGAACTGAGCAGGATTGTCATTTCACATACTCCCTAAAATATTAACACTGGAATGAGTTTTAGCCTACTTCAATGAGCATTGGGATTTATTCTAGTGACTGAGACTTTTCCTTAAGCCTATGAATACCTAGAATTGAAAATCATTATTTATTTATTTATTGCAGTCAAAATGCTAATATGCTTTCCTGCCAGAGGGCAGGAAAGAGATGGAAGAGAGAGGTCAGCAGTTTTAATTTTGACCCTAAAATTGTCTCTGGACAAACCACTAAATATTTGAGTTTGCCCATGAAACAAATTTCTTAGACCCATGCAGCTAATGAGAGCCACATAATAATGAATCATATCATCACTTCCAAAGATAATATGTACAACCCTAATGCTTTCAAATTTCATAAAGATGACACAAGAGCAGCTGGAAACCTGCCAAACTTAAAAACAGTTCTTAAGTTATATGCACAGTATCAAGGCACAATATGTATGGAGGAAAAAAAAAAAAAAGTGTTTTGTAGAGAGACAGAAACTGGAAAATAATATGTTAATGGATAAACAGACATACAGAGGTCCATTTTTTTGTTCTGTGATGTTTCACAGGCTGTCCATGTCTTGTGCATGATTGATTAGTCTCCTCTGTGTTATGACCCCCACAATGTTTCTGGGATGGTAGACAGTTCAGTTCTATTCTCTTTTCCTGTGTGTATTTCAAAATTCTTGCAATTGTAATAATAATAATGAAAATAATAATAACAATAATAATAATAATAATAATAGATCAGTGGTTTCACGTTTGTTAACAGCTAACAATTCTTTATAGCTCCATGCATAAAGTCCTAATAAAGTCCATGCATATATGACCTAATAAAATTGTGTAAATATACTGTCATTAAATATATGTAATAATTATTCTAATTTGATATATTCTTAGCTGTCAATAGATTTTGGACTGGGTGTTGGGTGTTCATACATGGCAGTTCAAGCAGAGGTAGCAGCCAGCAGATCCCTCAAAGGCACACTGCCAGTTCCCTGAGTACCGGCTGCTGATAAAAGAGGGAGCTTTTCAGAGGTAAAGTGAGTGATGCCCAAGCATGCCTTCTAGGGATGCCAACATTACTGCAAGAATGAATGAACTGCTGTGTTTGAACTTGTGTCATGTGGTGATATCTCTGCTTTGTTGTGTGGCCATCACCAACACGGAGGAGTCCAAAATGCCACCGGGGACAAACATGGTAGTTACAAGGGATGCAAATGTATGAAGTGTTTTCTTTCTTTGACAAGAACTGAAAGACATGGATTCAGGGGTTTTGTATGTTTGTTTGTTTGTTTGTTTTGTATGAGGAGTGCACATTTCTACTTGTTATAATAATATTTTTGAACTTTATTGCAATTGAACCATGGGGAACGATATTTGCCAACTCTACTGGTGAGGATGGGCCCCATTTCTATATATCACAGCTTTGCATTTTTACTTAAGAAGAAACTACAATGAGAGCTGGAAAATAAATCATTAGGTTTTAAGTGAAGAAAGGGACAGGCTTCTTTTTCAAAGTTGGTGCCAGAATCACTTCCAGGTATGACCAGAAATTGGGAACTTACAGCTAAATCCTGGGATTTCATTTTATTCTTACTCATTTGCCTTCAAAATGATGAAGCACTCAGAGAACGCTTTGCAGGCCTGGTGACAATGAGGATTGCAAGCACTCTTTTAAATATAAAACATCTATAATAAGCGGCAAAAACAGGCAAAAAAAAAAAAAAAAGATTGGCTTTTTTTAATTATCACCACTTACTTCATCATCACTTTGAATGAGTGCTCACAATTACTGTTAGTGTAATATTTTAACCTAAATACTAAGGAAGAAAAATTTGGCCAAAACTCAGAACAAATTTTCTGTTTTGTCCGTGTGAAATACTTGATAATTTGTAATGCATTTAGCCATTAATCATTTTAAAGGGCTTTTAAATGGGCATGAAGTCCTTTGAGTCTTTTCCATATACAGACATTGGATCAGGGACCTTTGCTACAAATTACTTTTGTCTGGACTTCTAATACAAAATCAACTTGAGAACAAGGGAAATACATCACTGTTAAATTTTATTATAAGACAGAGCCATTATAACACATCATGGGAAACATTTTTGAGCTGTTCTATTAATAACAGCAGTGCCTGATTTCTTTGGTTTTAACTTACCTTTTTCACATTTTCTTGTGACATTTTCCAGATATAAATTGTTATGATGAAGAGTCATTCAAAGCAAGGGAAAAAGCTGTAATTATGTTTCTCTTTTCTAAAAGAAAGTGGGGCTGGAGGGAGATTATTTTACACAGATCAGTGAAGGACACCCTAATAAAATTGGTCTGGAACATTTCTTTTTATGACAATTGACTTATCAGCAAGAGCCATTGTAGCAAATCTGGAAATTACATAATTGCCAGAAACTGTAGATATTTGACTTGGCAAGAACCTTAGGTGTCTCTGATTTATTATTGTAAGAATTTGGCTCTGCAAAGATGAAGAAATGTTTAATGAAAGAACAGTAGAATACAAATGAAACAAGCAGAGATCCTGTTTTCAGAGGTTATATTTAACTACATTGTCACTACTACTGTAACACAAATAAACTAAACTGAAAGCGTCCGGGATGGCAAACTGGCACAAACATCAATCTGCATGAAAATACTAATTTCAACAGCTAAACACTCATCTTTTCCACTCCATTTTGTCCTGCCCTTTGGGCAAGTTATTTGTGGGTCATTCAGTTTATTAGATGTTATTCCTTTTAGCACAGGAACAGTAATAAATGTAAAGCTGAAAGAAACTGGTTAATGAACACTTGCATTTTTTTTTATCTGTCTTTCAAAAGGCAGTGAAGTCCTTCTGAGTAACAACATCTAAAGACATTAGGCATTATAGGCGTTACTAAAGTTAAAAGAAATGTAGGTAACCAGGATCCAAGTGGTGAAGTGGGAACACAAAGTACTCATTTTAGATTTGGAGGATTTGCAGACCACAGCAATTCTGAAAACACCCATAATTATTCTTTGTATCAGAAGACCGGGTCACCACACAGTAGATTAAGGTGAATGTCTTTGCTTAAACCATTTGCATCAAAGAGATTTACTTTGGCAAGTCCTCCAGGAGAAGTTTTCCCTATGATAAAGTTCAGTCTCTTTTGCTGGAGAAAATGCTGTTTCCTGAAAATGGATTATAATCTACTCTTTAATATCTCCTTATGTTTCTTGTGTTTATCTAACTACCTCATAGAGGAGCTGCTAACACCCTCAGTTTATCTGTCTTGGCATGCAGCAGGGCGGCAACAGCTGGAATCGATGCCACTGCTGCTGCTCCGTGCAGCCGCTGTAAAGGGAAAGAAATCCTGACACTGTGTGAGATCGACATTCCTATCTCCCAGAAGACACACGTGCTGGCACCACCATCATCCATTAGGCCAGAAGTTTTTAGCCTGCTATCAAGTTGGAGCTTCCCTACTGGCACTTGGACAGACTACTGCCCTGCCAGAACTCTGATCATCTCCATGTTACGGAGGAGTAAAACACCCTGTTAGAAAAAAATGTTTCTGTTGAAGTGGAAAACTCAGATTATATATTTCATTGTCAGAAGATTAGGGAGAAATATGGCAAAAAGTCACATAAAACCACTTTGTTATCTCCATAATATTTTTCCAGGAGTAAATACTGAATAGATGTTACTAGACGTTGGGAGAGGGAAGGTATGTCAAAGAGTCTGAAGTTACTTTTGCTAAATGGAAGATGGAGATATCACTAATAATAAATTAACCTGCTCCATATTGACCATGATATTATTAACAACTGAAGCCACATAGGCAAATATGTTTCCAGAGACCAGAATGCATAAGTCTTCTGCCTAAAAGCCTTGATTCCAGCATACATAGATGAGTAGAGTCAAAGTCTTTTTTAGCAACTAATGGTAAATGGGTATTGCTGTGGCCATCAGCAGTAAAATATGTAATCATCAGAAAACAGAGCATGTCCAAACCATTTGGCTTGGGCTTTACCACTCCGTCAATGTTAGCAGCAGCAGCATAGTTCATGCAGTATGTCATGTGCTACAAGAACATTTATTAATGGACAGGTTGATGAAGGTTTTTGTTTCCTCTCTCTTCCTGTAAGCACCAGCTGCAAGATTGTTCTCTCAAATTATTTTATGTGGCCATAGCCTTGCTGACTTGCATTCAGCTCTACTCTTAGACTACTTTCATTAGCTTGTCTTCATTTCACAATTATTTTCCAACTATTTCATACATCTACATTTTTAAAAGAGTGGGTAGGAACATCCTCAAAGACTAAATTACTAAATTCTACTTTAGTGTTCCAGCATGTGCATTCCTTTTTTTTTTTTTTTTTTTTTTTTTTTTTTCTGATTATAAGCAAACAATTTTAACCTTCCTTAGTAGATTTATTTGTATTTTTTAAGACTATATTTTTTAATAGGAAAACAATCATCTTTCACCTCATCATCATGATTTATATCACACATTGCATCTTTTACACATTTATTGTATTATAACATAAATATTTTTGCTTATTTTTTTTCTCTGCTAAATTATATTGTAATCTTTAAAAATCAATACTAAATAAAAGGCCTCATAAGTCCTAGAACAATAGAAAAATCACTGACAGGAAATTTGAAACAGAAAACATTATATAATTATTATTACAGCAGTGGCTGGTAAAAAAAAGGCAACAAAACAAGCAAACAAACAACAACAACACAAAACAACACCATACTACCATACTTTAAAAGGTCTTAGATGTCTTTTAGAGATCTTTAGAGGTCTCTTTTTTAGATGTCTTAGATGCCTTTTCATTCATTTTCCACAAGGTCATAATCAAAGGGCAAGAGTGAGGAAGAGCTTCATTCTCACCTGAACTGAGGAGACTGAACAACAGAAGTGTTCTTTACTCATTGCAAACACATTAGCTGGAACACATCTGGCATCCTTAAAACCTGAGAGCAGCTACTACATTGCAATCAGAAAAGCTGGAATTGTGTGTCCTGGAAGTCCTGGAAGTCCCCTTGGAGGCACTGCAGGATGAGGAGCTGCTAGCACATGCTTCAGAGTTGGAATGCCCATGATGAGAGAAATGGAGACTTTGAGCTTGTGTTTTAGAGGAAAATGGAGAGCATCCTATGCGAGCAGATTATCAACATTTTGTGCTAAGTAAAGGACTTCATTCACAGACCATTAAGAAAGTTTTGAACTGTATGGGGCAGCTTATTTGCTATGAAAAATAAAATTTGATGCTGACCTGAGACCCTATTTCAAAAATTAAAAGCTGTTTTATCATTTCAGGTGCATCTGAGCTATTTTGTTGTTGTTGATGTTGTTTGTTTTGTTTTGGTCTGGTTTGGTTTTGCTTGTTTGTTTGTTAACAACAAAACAAACAAATTAAAAATTGGAAAAGTCAGTTAGGATGCAAGGTGACTTTTTATTATTATTATTATTTTTTTTTTTTTTTTAACTAGCTGAAGTTATTGATCACCTCAATATAATTATGTAGATTGAAATAGCGAGAGGTCTTTTGAACCTGGTAACAGGATTGGAACTTTACTGCTGCAACATGCCATGAGACCATCTCACAAAATATGCCTCAGGTTGTCTTTTAGGAGAACTTGCACCTATTATAGTTTAATAGTTTTTGTAAGAATGGAATCAGAATGGTAGATATACCAAAATTTATGGTTGTTGTTTTCCTATCTATTCACAATGACATCTAAATTTACTGGCACATATTAAGAAACTAGCATCCAAGCCTTCTAAAAAAATCATTTTATCTATGTTTTTGTGCTTCAATTTATTCGCCTACTTACCTTCTTTTGCTTTTCATCAGAATCATATGCAGTGCATGGTCTGCTCTTTAGAGTCTTTTTCTTGGCACTAAATAAAACCCAAGAATGTGGCTACCAGTTATTTCACAGCTTTTTACTCAACTGCACAGAGTTCTCCCATTTTGGAATGAATACAGTGTTGGCAGCTATAAAAGCTATACTAAGCTGACTAATATTTTCTACTTTGCCAAACATTAATTCTTTGTAACTTTTTATTATTATTATTATTGTAAATTCAGCCTGGACTGAGAAAAGTTTTTTCAGCAATTTGTTCATCTGCCTCCTAGAATGCAGTTTGGGAATAATATATTGTTTGGCTCACATTAATCTTTTAAAGTAACTTTTGCCATACTTACGATAATAGTAATAAAGTAAATAAATAAATAAATAAAATAAACTTACCAAGTTATGAGACTTTGGAAAATAAGTTTACACATGCTCAAGAGAGATATACTTGAGTAAGCAAGAATTCACTGAATATGTGATCTGCACTGACTGTATTCCATTCACACCCAAATTCCCCAAAACCTCCTGCTAACATGCTGCAAACCACAGATTAAATAAATAAATTAATTAATAATAAAAAATGGGAAATCTATTCTAGAGTATCAAGGGACTTTTGACCAGTGCTTTTCATTATGTGGAAGCTATTATGGTGACAGAACCTACAACAAAACACAGTAGAGTTTTTTTGCATGTTTGTTTCTTTTACTCCTTCTTAGTGATACTTTTGTGATGTTCATGGTTTATTAAAATGAATAACTTGATGAAATTCAGCTGAATTAGAGATCTAGGGGGCTTATAGAGAGGTTTCTATCTTGGACAATTCTTACAGGACCAGAAGAAATCTATTGTATGGATATACAACTTTTCCATTTCAAAAGAGTTTGTAGCCAACAGAACAAACACAGTTTTCCTCTGCCACTTTTCATTTCTTAAGCAGTCTATTAAGAGTTAAAGATTTCATTTCTGTGGGGGCTGTTTGCAAACCTTGTCACTGGCAGTCTGCTATGGCTCAGTTGAGCCTATTCTAGGGCAGAGAAGCCAATTGCTGGAAGGGTGAAATATTTCTGTTGAAGATATCTCACTACCAGCAGGAAGGACAGAATTTTGACCCTAGACTTTAATTTAAAGATGTCATGTGAAAGAGGTTCATGCATAAGGAAGAAAACTATAACACTGATTAGAGAAGGGAGAGAGAAATACCATATCCAAATATATGTGATATTATTAGAGATATAAATATCACTAGGAACTCTGTGATATAGCAGAAATGAATGGATAGACTGGAGAACAAATGGTACCAGTAACGATAAGTGCTAATTACTTCTGGATGTGATAAACAACAGATTTCATCACACATCTGGATGGATAAGAAAAAATGTTATTTTTACTTGATTGGTATAAATGGTGAGGATATTAAAGAAGCAGTATCTACAGTGATAGATATAGATAGCTTTTTGTCAGACAATTATTAATTGAGACGGCTGAAAATAAATTGAAGATCCTAAGTGGCATTCAAGGCTTTAAGTCAGAACTAGAAGGAAGGAAAAATACATCTATGGAAACAGATTTAGAATAAAATGTGAAATAGTTTAACAGAGGCAGGTCATGCAAGAATAAATATTCTTTCATTAGTATCTTATTTTTATACAGAGGAAGTACTTTTAAACTAATTTTCTTGAAGGTCTGTGGAAAAATTTATTTTGGTTACGTGATTTGACAATGTATTTTATGAATTATTACTGAATCATTTTATTATATTAGTGTGGAAAAGAAATAAGTAAATGGGACATAGAGAAACCCATTGGCTGCTGGTAATCACTCCTGAATCATTCATTAATTTATTTTTTGTTAATGACCTCAGTCTTTTCTGGTTTTGAGAAGTCAGCAAATTTTGTCAGGTTCAATTCTATTTGCTGAATAAGGTTGAATGGCATTGAAAAATAACAAATTAAAAATGAGATGAAATTTAATGGTACAAGATCCTTAAGTTAAGAAAGATAGAAACCCATCATCTCATTGGTTAACAAAAGCTGTTAATAAAGAAATAAAGACAATTAGTAAATGTGTCTGAAATGCAATTAGTATATACCAAGAGACACAGAAGTCAAGGCTTAGAAGGAGCTCAAATTTTTATTCCTTTTTAATTGCTTATTAACAGTTTTTTGAGACACAGTTCTTTCTCTAGTTGGAAAGTGGAGAAAATTTGTCTGAATAAGCCTTTTTAACAGTTTTCTCACTTCAACAGAGAACAAAAGAAATCTAATCGGTTTTAAAATATATATTGTTAGACTCTTAGATAATGTGAATTCAAGGAAATAGTCTCAGGTGATCTGTTCTTTGTTTCTTTTTCTACTCTCTATGTGACAATATTTTGTTACACAAACTGAAGTTTAGCCAGGCACCAGATTTTCAGCCTGAATTTTGTGACTAGTGTCCGGTAGTGATTATTGCAGTAGTGCTGATGAGAGGTGAGTTTAGGACCAGCTCAGCCTTCTGACTTGGCAGTTGCACCTAGCATCATGCATTATTTACAGTAATCTTTTCAGCTCCTGCAAGCAGGTGGGGCAGAGTGAAGGAACATAATGTCAAGTCACAAAGACACTCAATGTGATTTAATTAACACCAAACGCAGGCAGTGGTAGGCACTGTCACCAGGGAAGAGGTCACTGGGTACTGTAAGAGCTCTGCTCTCTGCTCTCTACAGGCTATCAGTCTGAGTGTCTCCAAACTCTCCTTTCATTCCTATTCCACAGTGATTCACCAAGCTTAAAAACACCAACAACCCTTCCCATCTTCCTATATGAAATAAAAAAGCATCTCCAGGGTGCAAGAGAAGCCTTCAGTGGAATGAACTGCCTTCTGCACATACCTCTCTCTCACAGAGGAAGCCCATAATGATTGCATCTAACCTGAAAACTTCTGTACCAGAAGGAAATTACAGTGCAAGGAGGACAAGCAGTTTATGTGTTTTTTTCCAAAAGTCAGGAGCTGAGGTTGATAATATAACTCAGATAACCCAGTTATATGATGCAAGGCCTACTGAAAACCCTCTGAGTTTATCTTTTTGTTCTGTGATTTTATAGCAGTATGTAAAATGAGGGTTTGGTTTTCTGATGTAGACACATTATATATTGTAAAATCCTCCTTCTGGAAACCTTGCTTTCATATTATTACTGTTGTTGCTATTCTTGTCATTACTTCTCTTATTGCTATCTTTCCATGCCCTCAAGAAAAATATTAAAAACAGAGAAATGTAAACATGACTTTGATGTAAATAATACAACTTGAAAAGTGCATTCAAACTGAAAGCAGACTGCTGGAGTATTTCCTACCTTGATGCATGAATAGTGCTGTACTGTGTTGTGAACAGATGTATGTGTCTATGTGTCTGAGGAACATTTTAAGCCACATGACAAAAGGGGGAGCATAGTGAAAGGAGCTTTGAGTGTGGGTCTCACCCTTGGCTGCAGGTTAGTCCCACAAACTCACCAATGTCCAATACCCCTCATGCCAGGCAATTCCCGTTAGTGGCCACAATAATCAGGTCACCACAGTTTTCTTGGAAATGTGTGGGCCACATGCAGAAGAATTAAGGCACTGCTTTGCAAATGCCTGAAATATCTGGCTACGAAAAGGCGTGAGGAGAAGGGCAACTGTGCAAGCCTCACACTTAATGCTTGAGCTTGGAGATGTCTGCAAAAATCATCTTCCTTCTACTGAAAGGACTCGAGAGGAGAGGAGGGATGTCATATGGGGAACACCTTCCTGTGTGTTCCTACAGGATCAAACACAACAGCTCCCCTGTGCTTTCCGAGGCCCTTGGTAACTAGCATAACACAAACAATAACACATTATCATCATTTTTAGTCCTGATTCACTTTCTCCCAGATGCTTAACTTGTCAAAAGGAGGGAGGGGACCTGAACCATAAGTGGAATACACATTCCCTGCAAATGAGAGTCACACTGTAACTTAAGTAACAGGCACATCGTGTGCAGGTTGCTGACAGGTTTGAAGCCATAACTTAGAGAAGCTCTAAATCTCCTCCTGTATTTATACCTCTGGCTCCTCTTTTCCCCTCAGGAGTGCTACACTAATCACTTGCAATCCTCTTCTTGGAACTGGATGGTAGCTCTCCACAGTCAAAAGCACTCTAACTACAATTAAAGCTTGCCTCCCTTATTAATAGGTGTAATCACATCATTCCATACCACTTGGAGCAATTTGTACTTTTTTTCTGGCTATACCCCAACTCTTTGTTGCCCAAGAATGCTTAGAAAATTTTATTTTATTATTATTAATATATATATGTATATATATATATTTATCCTCAAATTCAAGGCTTTGTCCTCAAAGGCTGTAAAAGGGGGGCTAGCTACATACACAAAAATCTTGTCTCCCAGCCTGCTACATAGATCCCATTATTTGTGAGTTACACCATGGGGGAAGAGTAGAGTGAGACTTTCTGCATATGTAAAGAGGAAAGGCAGATGTTCCATTTCAGCAAAGCTGTAGATCTGTTTTTCCCAACGTATTTGTGAAAGGCAGCCAGTGCCATAATGCAGCCTGTGGGTGTTTTCACTCTGAATGCTCTGGTTTTTCACTGCTACTGCTGCACAAAACCTGTGGGACCATTCAGTTGTCACATCAGGGAATGTGCAGTCTCCTCCATTTGTGGCACTCAAGAACACACTTTGTTTGAGACCTTGTTTGGTTCAGGAAATAGGTGGGAAACCACACTTTACTTGGATGGCTTTTCTATATATGCCACCGAGGGGGCAGGAGAAACATTTCTGACAGTCTTGTTTGTTCTCTCTCTCTCTCTCTCTCTCTCCCTCTCTCTTTTGAGGGGTCAAATATAATGAGCAAAGCACAACAGGGATTGAGTGAGATATCTTTGGTGGATTTGTACAAGCACATGAAAATATGAGCAGTCTTTTACAATGTGATTTTCTCATTAAATAATATAACAATTGAATACTTAACTTGAACTCTCATATGACTTTACAGCTAAATCATTGGGTGTTTAATGCAAAATAGAACATTTAATTACCTGAGTGAATATCAGAATAGTTTAACTTGCTTTGTTATGGAAAAATGAATCAATAGGGTTTCAGCATTTATGTCTCTGTGTTGCCTGGACTTATCCCTGTGTGGTACTGTTTGCTTGGCTGGAGCCTCCATTGATTTCTATTATCAAGGAGATAATTGGTGCATAATAGAAAAACATTTAAACAACTATCTCTATTACACAGAGCTGAATTTAAATTAAGGGGGTTTTTGTACTTTTTACTCAGCGAGAACTAGGAACACATGGGATTTGCATGTATAACATATCAACCTTCTATGTAATTTATAGTTGTTTTGTAATGCAAATATTCTTCTGTTTCAGCTTCTGTTTCACAATCTTACAGCACTAAGTGCCTACAGAATAATTCCAGTACTGCAAAGTCAAATACTGACCATCTAAACATGTTATTATTGCTATTGTTTTCAGTGATGATAGTTGTGTTGTTGTTGTTTTGTTGTTGTTGTTTTAATACAGTACACATTGATATAATTATTTTGTGATAACATAGCATATTCACCTTTTCTGAGCTTTTTCTGACCTTGGACCATTTCTGACCATAGTGAGTGCTATGCCTCCTCATAGCAAACCTCTGTACTTGCACTGGATTGAGTTTTGGTTGTCATCTAACCTGTCACATGGAACGAGTGATGAAGATGGAATAGATCTCCTTAGAATAATATAAGATCTCTATCGCTATGTGATTTATGTTGCTGTTGCAAATGAGTGTGTTAGTACAGTATCACAGTGTGATGCCATATAGTTATGCATTCCTGTTTTGCTTCATTAACCTAGAGAAATTGAAAGGTAGGAGAAGAGAGAAAATGGAAACCACTGCTGAAATGGCGTGCACAACTATGAGATGCACAAGAAAACATCATGAGATGAAAAAGGAAAGCAAGTAGTTTAATACAATGGGAAGATTTCTTCAGTGTACACAAATAAATGTCTCCAAGGCATGATGCAGCTTCACCATACAAATCTTTGACTCAAACCAACTACTTTTTGTCATTTTTGTCTGTGTTAGACTAAGTTTGATCAACAGGAGGTGGTGGTTTTACTCAGGTGGGCAGCTGAGCTCCACCACAACTGCTTTCTCACTCCCTCTCTCCTCAAAGAGGAAGGGGGAGAAAATACAACACAGAGAACTCGAGGTTTGAGATAAGAAAGGTTTAATTAAAGGGAAAGGGAATGGGAAGAAAAAGAAACCACAGAAACAGTAAGTCCGCGCGGAAGCACAGAGAGAAGGGAAAAAATTATTCTCTACTTCCCATCAACAAGCGATGTTCAGCCACATCCTGGGAAGCAGGACCTCAAAACGCGTAGTGGTTGTTCAGGAGGAACAGCCCCCGCCCCCACAAGAGCCCCCCTTTTTATTGCTGAGTGTGACATCAGGTGTTATGGAATATCCCTGTGGTTGGTTTAGGTCAGCTGCCCTGGCAATGTCCCCTCCCCATCACTTGCCCACCCCCAGCCTGCTGGCTCTTGGGGGCTTGGAAGGAGTCCTGATGCTGTGCCAGCACTATGCAGCAATAGACACAACACTGGAGTGATATCAGTGCTGTTCCAGTTACGAGTGCAGAGCACAGCACTGTGTGGGCTGCTGCAGGGAAAAGGTGACTCCAGCTCAGACAGACCCAACACACAGTCTGATGTCCATATTGAGAATTTGTAGGAAACAGAAAACAAACATTAAAAACTTAAAAATTGTTAATATAAAGGGATAACTTTTATATAATTAGGTTGTGAATTCTACAATTACATTAAAAGTAATTATATTACCTACGAGCAGAAGGATTTTCCAAATTATTTATCTGGTAGGTCAGATGTAATGTGACAGTGTTGCCACACGTTTTACCATGGTAGGCTGACCTAGATCAAAGCCCTCTTCGTGTTCTCTCCTTCTGGGAAAACCCCACACGCAGGTCCTGGGGTCTGAGCATGAAAAAACAGAATGCATACATGAAGGAAAGGTCAGTGCAATCACAGCTTGAAGTGACCATGACATGACTCTGGATTAGGCCCCAGAGACCAAATGTCTGTGATTGAATCATGCACATACGCTTTAGCATCTATATGTATAAAGGGAGAAAAAATCCTTGTATTGTGAATCCTTTCTTGACTTTTGATCTCAGTATTTTAACTATTTGGAAATTTTTCACCTTCTTCCAGATAGAAGTAGGTATAAAACAAACAAATATAAAACATAACAACAAAACAAAAACAACCAAGCAACAACAACAACAACAAAACACATACTTTTCATTAATAATGCACTTTGAGGTCCTTCTTGAAATCTTATTCAGTGGTTGTTCTTAATATTGGAAAGGTATACGCTGCTCAGGCAGGGGAACTTCTAAAAATTCTGCTATTTATAAGAGACCAGGGCTTACATGGCTTACATTTGCTGTACAGTTCTTGGCCAAAAAAAAAAAAAAAAGTGCATATAAAGAGAGCACCAGACATTCTTTTTTTGTTTGTTTTAATACAAATGCCCTACAACTTTACAAATTAATGGGTGATAGCAGAAAATTCTTTCCCTTTCTAGTTTAGCTCAGAAACCACAAAGTCATTTAATTTTGGATCCATTCCTATTCTCAGACTCCCCAGGAGATTTAGTAAAAGCAAGACATAACTCTTTACTGGAACTTCATGGGCATTACCACATTTTTTAGATGTAGATAAGGCTGCTACATTCTGCATTTGGAAAGTCAAGACTTCATTTATAAGGTGCTGAAGCTGGAAGGCTTTCATGTTGGGCCTTAAGTTCACAATCTCCAGCAGAAGAGGAAATGGAGGGTATGTCAGCAGCAAGCAGCAGAGCACAGAACAGAGCCATCTCAGCTCAGTGCATATGTTCACACAGTTGAGTGCTATGTAGAGATACCGTGTGGGTCCAGAGAGCAAAATATTTATGTTAGCATAGCATTGCTTTCAGCAGCAGCACTTCAACAGCACTGCTTGGGCCCAGAACCAAGTTGCCATCTTTTACATTTTCAGATGTATTGCAAAGGAGTCTTCATTGCTTGAGTGATGACTTTTTTTTTTTTTTTTTTTTTTTTTTTTCCCTTGGCAGAGGGAGCAAAAATAAACCAAAGAATGTGCTTGAGGAGCCCTGATCTTGCTCCTGAGTACGTGCAGGGAGCTGGCGAACACAGCATAAGCATTCAGCCTGGGCGCTACTCTGGGAAATGCACTGTCACGGGTTGAAGCAGAGATGACATTGCTGCTTTGTACCCGTCAGAGAACTCTTTCTGATTCCTCCTGCTCTCTTCCTGGAAGCAATTCACCCACATGCAGTATTTAACCAGTAATAAATGCATGGATAGAATTTTCCTAGAGGTCATATTAGGTTAAGTGTTTGGGCAGGGCAGTGGTGGTGACTGGGGCCAGTCTATGTGTTGAATCCCTTTTATTAGCTTCTCGCCTAGCTACTCAGCCTGATCACAGGCTTGCAGCTGCTCATGGAGAAAAGCACTGCAAGAAAGAAAGTGCCTGACCTGACTGCAGGAAGGGAAGCAGGTGTTTTCAGCAGCATATGTCACACTACAGCTCTGAATACAGACACAAGAGGATCAAAAGTCAAGGAAAACAAGTACATCTATCAATAGCAGAGCCACTAAAAACAGATTTGTTCAGAAGAGTCCAGCAGAGGGCCACAAAGATGATACGGAGCCTGAAGCATCTTCCCTATGAGGAAAGGCTGAGAGACCTGGGGTCTGTTCAGCCTGGAGAAAAGAAGACTGAGAGGGGATCTCATCAATGTGTATAAATATCTGATGTGTGGGAGACAGAGGGATTTGGTCAACCTTTTTTCAGTGGTTTGTGGGGACAGGACAAGGGGCAATGGCCATAAAATGGAGCACAGGAAGTTCTGCAATAACATGAGAAAGAACTGCATGGTGAGGGTGATGGAGCACTAGGACAGGCTGCCCACGGAGGTTGTGGAATCTCCTTCTCTGGAGATATTCAAGGCCCGTCTGTATGCCTACCTGGGTAGCCTGCTCTAAGGAACCTGCTTTGGCAGGGGGTTGGACCCAATGATCTTTCAAGGTCCCTTCCAACCCCTTCAATTCTGTGATTTGGTGATTCTGCGATTTGTTATGCCTTTTACATTGTGTCAGGACAATAGACACTTAAAATAATCCTAACTCCTCTCTTCACATCTGTCCTCCCAATGTGGTACTCTCAGGTAATGTCCATGCACCTCACATGTTTAGCCCCCCCTTCCCCAATTTGGTCAAGTCCCATTTAACATCTTACACCCAGAGCTCACCACTTCCCTGCTTCCAGAACCCTCCCTGTTCAGCAGGGCAAAGATTTGGAGAAGGCAGACAGACAGGGAGCATTAATTTGCTATTATATAGTAGAAGAACAAGGAGATAAATATGTTGCCTTTGCAGTACAGCCTTTTCCAACAGTAGGGCAACAAATCGCATGATGCTGTTGATGGTCATTAAATGATTTAGGAATTTAAATCTCTCTGAGATCTTAATCCTTCCGTCAAATTCATTTGGAACTGGACATCACTAGGGAGTGATGGACAGATGGTATAATCACATAAGCCTCCTGTCACTGGGAAACCACATTTAAAAATAAAGAAAGAAATTAAAGTAGCAGAAATAATTATGCCTTTTGGAGAATGCATGGAGGCAGAAAGACTTGATGTAATTTGCTGAAGATTATGCAACAGTCAGGGTCAGAAGTGATATTTAGGGTTTCCCTTGCCACTGAGACACTGAGTCACTGGCTACGAGCAGCAGCAAAGGCTGTGGGTCTGCTGAGCCAGACCCCATACAAGCCAAGGAGAAAAAACACTTCCTTCCTCATTTCCCGTTAGCACCTCCAGCTCCTCAGTTTGGGGGGATTTTGCTGTGGTTCAGACAAGCCAGAAACATTTTAGAGGTATGTAGTAGATAAGCAGCCCATATTACGTAAGTACCCTTGTGTGGGATTCTGGTTTTTAGGACCGCCCAATTCACCTGCCAGAATAGAAGTTCGTTGTGCACACTGACTTTGAACAAAACACTATAAGATTACTGTTTTTAAGAGGTGCTTTCAGCTTTGTTGTATGGAACAGTGGACCCCAAGCCATCGCCAACCATCCCGTTTTGACGCCCAGAAACATTATCACTATGTTTTTTAAGGAATCTCCTACAAATTTCCTGCTGCTGATATTAAAGCAATTAAACCACAGAATCGAAATAATAAATCTGAGAGCGCTGTGGGTATAGGAGGCTGGCTTCTAACAGCATCTTGCAGCGTGGGGCAGGGAGGGCGCGATGAGGCGAGACGCGGCGGCCCTGCTGACCCACAGGGCGGGTGCTCCGGGGCCGTGCCGTGCCATGCCGTGCCGGGGGAGGGCCGTGCCCGACACTGAGCGAAAGGGAAAGCCACAACCCGGCCTCCTTCCAGCTGCCCGAGCGGGGCGGAGCGGCCTCCGCCGCTTCCCGGTCCTGGGCTCCGGCCGCGCCCGCTCGGCGCTGCCCCGACCCCGGGAGCCATGAGCGGCTCCGGGCCGGAGGAGGAGGAGGCCGGGCTGCAGGAGGCCCGGCTGCAGGAGGCCGAGAGGGACTGGGCGGCGGCCAAGGCGTTTTATGACAACCTGGTCTCCAAAAAACCCCGGCCGGTGAGAGCGGGAGGGATGGGGATTGGGGAGGGGGTAGGGCTGGAAGGGGCTTGGACGGGACTGGAAGGGGGGGGAGGAAGAGGCGTAGGGTGGGGAGGACGGGGCTGGAGGGGTGATGAAGGGGCTTTTTTTTTTGTTGGGAGGGATGCCAGGACTTGGAGGGGGATGCCGGGGCTGGAAGGGCGGATGCCGGGCCTTGGAGGGAGGAGGACGGGGCCTGGGGAGGGGACTCGGGGCTTGGGGGGGGACACGGGGCTAGAAATGTGTCGGGACTTTAGTGGGGTGCCGGCGCTTAGGGGGAGGGGCAGGGCTGTGGGGTGGGGATGCCAGGATTTAGGGGGGCGGGGGGGGGGGAGGAATGCTGGGGTTTGTGGGGGTGCCGGGACTTGGGGGGAGGACGAAGCTAGGGTGTTGGGTCTGGGGGTGCCGGCGCTACCCTCCTCTCGCTCGGCAGCCCAAGCCCCAGCACGCCATCACCGTGGCCGTGTCGTCCCGAGCTCTCTTCGACCTGGTGGAGGAGCGTCGGATCTACGAGGAGCAAGGGGTAGAGAAGTACGTGGAGTACCAGCAGCAGAACGAGAACGTCACCCTCAAGCCTGGGCCGGCTTTCCACTTCGTTAAGGTACGCCGTCAGGCTCGGGAGGCGGGTGCTGAGGATGCTGCGAGGCCGAATTTCGGGAAGAGGAGGAGCCCGGAGCCTTCTTAGGACGGGGATAATCCTGCCCCTGGGAAACGTTCCCCTAGCGGTGAGCACGCCTTGGCCGGGGAGTCTGAAATCGGCATCCTCAGCGCAGCAGCCTGACACTGTGGGTGCTCGTAGCACTCTCACTGCCCTCCTCCCGCAGCATCCCCCGGCGTGTCCCCTTCCTTTTAAGATCATTTTCAGTTAAGACAGGCCCCCAAATGGTTTTAAGGATGTTGCAACCTCTTCCCCTAAAAAGGAAAGGAAAAAAAACAACACACAAACCCCTTACTTCCTAATTTCAATTTCACTTTTTTTTGTCCCACTTACAGTTATGATTAAAGACAGTGTTGGCTCAACAGGGAACGATTTACTATATTCAGAAATGGTTTATTTTTTTGTCAGCTTTATTTTTTTTTCCTCGCTTTCTTCTCATGAGACCCCACCTAGGGCACTGCATTCTGGTCTGGGGCCCCCAACATAAGAAGGGTACTGAACTGTTGGAATGAGTCCAGAGGAGGGTCACGAGGATGATCAGAGACCTGGAGCACCTCTCCTAGGAAGAAAGGCTGAGGGAGTTGGGGTTGTTCAGTCTGGAGAAGACAAGTGTCCCGAGAGACTTTACAGCGGCCTTCCTCTACCTAAAGGGGGCTGCAGAAAAGCCAGGGAGGGACTCTCTGTCAGGAGTGAAGTGACAAGGGGTAGTGGCTTTAAGTTGAAAGAGGGTAGGTTTAGATTAGATATAATAAGAAATTCTTTACTATGAGGGTGGTGAAGCACTGGAACAAGTTGCCCAGAGAAGCTGTGGATGCCCCATTCCTGGAAGTGTTCAAGGCCAGGCTGGATGGAGCTTTGGGCAACCTGGTCTGTTGAGAGGTGTCCCTACCTGTGACAAGGCAGTTGGAACTAGATGGTTTTTAAGGTCCTTTCCAACCCAAACCATTCTATTATTCTTTCTCATCCTGGAAATTGTTCTTGAGGACCAGCAAAAGCAATAGACGCCCAGTTGGGAGTTAAGGTTTAAGCACAGGTGAAATTGAATATTTTGCTGTCATTGCACAAGATAAGAGAAATGCCCAAGGCAAACAGCCTCTGGCATGGAAAGCAGGTTGGCTTAGCAAAAATGAAAAAAATAAAATAAAATATGTATGATTTTGAGAAACACATGTTTTAGTGGGACTGATTTGAAAAAAAAAAATTAGGTGTGCAAGTTTGTTGGATGCTTATTTCTACTTGGAGACCAAAAAAACCTACAGAAATAGTATCTTTTTTTGTTTGGATTCCTTTACTGAGATCTTAAGATAATAACTTAAATACATTATATCTCAAGCTTGTAGCACTTAAGAACCCTTATCACAGGCCAGGATCTCCTTGGGCTGGGAACTGTACAGGCACTTGGACAAAAAATGGCATTCCTCTCTTCCACTCCCCCTTAATCTATAATACTTGAAGAAATTCTCAGTGTTCTAGAGTATTAGAAGAGAGTAGCAAAAGGAAAAAAAGTGATGCAAAGGGTTTGTGACCAGATACTGAGATTTTTTCCTAGGCCTTATACCAGGCTCTCACTCACGGTTCTCCTAAGCCAAGTCCCACATGACATAGCCTTACTTTTTAAAGTGAGATTCCCAGAATTTAATTATAAAATCTACATTTTAATTCTTAACAACTGGTCTGGCTTTTTAATGCACCTTAATGAAAAACAGCCTGTTCTGGATTCATTTGATGATTCATTGTTGACTTTATTGCCGTAATCCCAAGGAATTCCATTCAAGGGCCAAGCTCCCAAAGTAGAGGTCTGTAAACCTAGAGCAAAAAGCAAGTCTTACTCCAAAAGGATACAATTCTAAATATAAGTTGAGACAAGATGGATACAGAGAGACAACCAGATGGAAGGTCAAGGAAATAAGAAGAATGCCAGACTGTGAATATAGCGTGTTGGTCTATTAGCTTAAAGAGATCTTGAATGAATCAAAACCTGTCTCATTCAGTAATTCAGTAAGAAATCTCCAAGGAAATCATGCTTGACTGGATATGATTTGGTACTTGTTTCTTAAGGACAGTCTGACACCAGTGAAATCTTTGCATAAGTATGTGTCCCAAATTCACATTTGTTCATGAGAAACAAGCTGTTGCACATACAAATCTCTTTATACCTTCTCCTTGATTTCACAGCAACAATCTTTAAGTGAACAAGAAAATCTCTGGATACTACCATTCACCAGCAATGTTTTATTAAATTTATTAAGCATCATGAGTAGGAAGCATGAACATTTCTGAAAAAGAGACCTTTTCGGTTCCTGGGAAAAAAAGTATTTGGTATCCAAAACAAAACAAAAACAATTCAGAGGGAGAGTTCAGTTAGGTAGAACAAATTCAAGTTCAACATCTTAAGCTTAAAAAAAAAAAAGTAAATAATAATACACAAATATTAATATGTATTCTGAAAATGTTCAACAGTGCATTAATATATTCCAGATTATCAAGGTGTCCCAAGAAGAAGGATTTCCATTATAATGTTAAATTCTGTAACTTTCAAGAAAAGAAACTTAGTTGATTCCCTTCAAATAAGCCCAGGCAAACAGTTGCTGGGAGCAACAGAGCAGAAAGAAAGAAAACAAGTTCAGCAAGTTAAACATTCAGATATTTCTCATTCTCCTTCAAGACAGTCCTATCACTAAACCCACAGCAATTAAGAAGGCACATTCCACTAGTCTATTGACTTCCACATTTCTAACCTGCAGGCATTGGAGCATGTCAATGCCCGGCTTCTTGAGCTATACCCTGATGATGAAGAAAGATTTGATATCGTTCTGATGACTAATAACCATGCCCAAGTGGGAGTGAGGCTTATAAACAGCATTAATCACTATGGTAAGTAAAATAAATACTACTTTGTAGAACTCCCTGTGGTTATATAATGAAATGCAGTGATTTTATTTATCCTGTTCTGACTTTAGTAAAAGCAGCTTCTTTGATATAGAGACCCATTCCTTGGGAGATGATATTTATTTTTGTGTGTCATAGTATGTGAGATATCCCCTCTGCTGTCATAGAGGGATTTGGTATGAAATTCTCAGGGAGGAAGGACTGATCAATCATAGTTGGTTTAAGTGTGTAACTTGTTGAAATTGCAGTGAACAGGATTGTCTTTTTTAAGCTTACTGTCAGTTGTAGGCTAGTGTTGTTCTTCACAGCTTCATTTTCCAGGTTTGTAGTGTTAAGGTGGAGTCAACCTTGTTGTGCTGTTCTTGTTTTAGGCTTAACAATTGAACGCTTCTGCATGACGGGAGGAAAAAGCCCTATTGGTTACCTGACTGCTTATCTTACCAACCTATACCTCTCAGCAGACTCTGAAAAAGTGCAAGAAGCTATAGAAGCAGGTTTGAATCATCCTTTTTTGTTTGTTTGTTTTCTTTCATCTGGTCTTGTTAAAAACAAATCTAGTAATGGTGTGTCTCTCACAGAAAGTAGTGCCACTTCATCAGTCAGAACGCCACTGCTGTGCATGCCACTAACTTTGTACTGTTACCTAATCAGATAACATCAGGTTATTTCTCTGCATTTTTCCCCTCTGACCTTTCAGCTTGCTGATAATGATATCTTTATCAGCCTCTACCTCTGTCGCACCTTTCTGTCTCCTCCCATGCTGCCATTGTACAGGAAGTGAATTCCTGTGTGCACTGGTTTGTCACTCCCTATTCAACATCTGTTTGAGTTGAGTCATCTGTTTGATAGGAGTTACAAAAGCTGACTTCTGTGTTCTACAAGAAGAAAAAAAAAATAGTTTGACTTTACAGTCTTATTGGAATTTCATGCTTTGTCTCATTTGTAGTACACCTTGGGGACCAGGTTTGTGGGTTACATGGAACTGGAAATAAGCATGTCTAAGAAGCTATGCCAATAGGACAGCTTCCATGCAGATGTGTTAGAGAACAGCCATTACAAAACAACTTCAGGGATGGTTTCTGCTCCCTGTGTGAAAAGGTCATCACAAATAAACCCACAAATAAACTGTTAGAACTAAACTACTGGTCACTTTATGAATGACTTTGCAGGACTTGCCAACTGAAGTTCTCTGATACACTTTCAGGCATTGCATCAGCTACGATGTTCACTGCCAACAAGGATGTCGCTTATTCGGATACACAGCTGAGGGTGGCATTCGACGGGGATGCAGTTCTCTTTTCTGATGAATCAGAACAGATTGTCAAAGAGCAAGGATTAGATAAATTTTTTGAACATGAACAGCTGAATGAGAATAAGCCTCTTGCACAGGTTTGTACTTCTTAAATCAAAGAGTTTTCAAAACATTTTTTTTAAATTCTTATTACTGCTGTCTTTCTCCAGTTTCCCCAGAGTGTATGCATTAATCATCGTGGAAGCTGAATTATCATTTCATTGCCCTATTTACGTCCTTTTTCAAGGATAATCTTTAAAATGTGTGTTTGACACAAAAGAGGCCAGTAAGGCAGCCCTTTCATCAGATCTCTCACTTCACTGAGAAAAACTGCATATATGAGACAGTGGCTTACAGTTATATTCTAATTATATTCATTATAAAAAGGAAAGATTGCTACCAATTTCCTCGATTTTTTTAATTATGTTGTGTAGGTAATGTTAATTTCAAACACTGGGATACTAAAGTTGCTGAAGTGAGGTGATATTTCTGCTTATTCTCAAGTAGAACTATGACATTTGTCTAAAAAACACAAAAATTTTAAAATTAGCTTAAAATAAAATGCCTCCGCTACTATTGTTAACAATGGTATAAATCAAGAATAAAACCTTGATCTATTGGAAGTACTGGACAGTGCAATATATTGCAAGTTGACACTAAATATTATTTACTACTTTTAATCAGGGTGTAATGTCATTAATCTGTAATGACATTGGTGACATATGTAATTAGGTCTGCTGTTGTGTTTTGTACAGGCAACTGATTGCACCTTGTGGATCATAGGAAAATGAGTTCAGTGCTTTCAAAGAATATAGTATTAATGACTGTAGTTTTAACTTTATAATGTGAGAGTTCTTGTAAGCTCTATATTGTAAAGATCTTTTAAGTAATGAGAATTGGTTTCCTACTGATCACACCATGTAGGATTATGGTTTTAACTTTTTTCCAATTCGTAGTGTGTGCAGACCCACTTAGAAATAGTTCATACAGAGATTGCTACATTTATCATAGCATTAAGGAAAGAATTTTGTTTGTAACTGGCAATCTGGAAGAAAGCACAGGGATGACTTTGAGAACTGTGGGAAAATATTTATTATGCTTCTGGTATTTTGTATTCAGGGTCCTTTGAAGGGCTTTCTGGAAGACCTAGGGAAACTCCAGAAGAAGTTCTATGCAAAAAATGAACGATTAAATTGTCCAATAAGGACCTTCCTTGTCACAGCCAGAAGTGCAGCAAGTTCTGGAGCCCGAGTCCTGAAGACTCTTCGTAGCTGGGGTCTGGAGATTGATGAGGCGCTGTTCTTAGCAGGAGCTCCTAAGGGACCGATCCTGGTGAAAATACGTCCTCACATTTTCTTTGATGACCAGATGTTTCACATCGAAGGAGCGCAGAAGTTAGGCACCATAGCTGCACATGTTCCCTATGGCATTGCTCAGAAATACCATAAGTCTGCGTGACTGGATGGCACCATCAAAGATAAGGTTCTTGATGCAGCCAGCCTCTAATATACCAATAGCTCTTTCTGAAAACCTCTATTTGTGTACTATAAGCACTTTGTTGAAAGATTTGACTTCTGGCTAGAACAACCTCTAGAGGAAATATTTTTTAATATTGTTCAGTTTTTAATAGAGTTATTTTAATAGCACTCTAAAGCAGTTTAGGGTTTTTGGTTTGTTTGTTTACCTGTCTGGATACAACACTGTGTTTTTGATACTACAGAAAGATTTGTACTGGTTTGTACTGGTTTTATAGTTTGAAACATATTTTGAGAGACAGAGCAGTTATATTTTCTCTAAAAAGCTGCTGACGGGTAATTTATAAGAAAACACATGCTGCATATATAGCCCTTACTGTTTATTTCTGAAATTACCAAAAGCACAGTTTGCCTGTATGTTGTTACCTGTTGTTGTTTCTTTCCCTGTTAGATATGTATTCAGTAGTTTTGTTGCCATGATGTTTCAGCTACTATGGGTCTCCAGTGAAATGTTAGCTTATTTGATATTGTTTACAGGAACCCTTTATTTTTCTATATTGTTTTCCTACTGTAATAAAGCTGGCTTTACAGAACATTGTCATTTGTCTATGTAGAAATTTGAGTATAATTTCCTATGCAAAATGAATTTGTGTGATCAGTATCTCTCTGCCTCTTCCCTCTCTGAGGTAGGTAGAACCAGAACTGACTGCTTTCAGCCCATAAGAGTGAGAGGTCTCAAAGACACTTAAATTCTAACAGATTTTAAGTAAATATAGAGCTGGGAAGAAGTCAGAGATGCTATGAGTATCTTGACTGAGGCAAAGAATGAAGCATTAGAGCATACCTTTATAACAACAGAGGATCTACACTGAAATACCACTGTTGATGGAACTACTTGTTTCTTAGCTAGATTCATTTAGGTTTTACAGCTGTTCTGCGATCTGCATCAACTAAGTTTGGCAACCTTGGATGAATTTCCAGGGGACAGGTTTCTGTTGCAACATGAATTTGGGTAAAATTACACCATATGTCTATCCTACCTCTTTTGTGCTGAGTTCTTGTATCTCAGTGTCATCCACGTATTTGAGTGCCTTCCAAATGACACAGCTAACATCTGTCAGGTGGTGTTTGTTCTCTTTCCCTTCCCAGTGGAACAAGTGTCCTGCTTTATTTTCATTGTTGCTGTGTATTTATACCAGAAGAGACAAAACCAAAAGAATGTGCTTTGCAGTGGGAGTAGCTGATGGTGAAGGCTTTGTGATGATCTGTGGTGCCTGAGGGAATTCACTCCAGAATCTCATGTTAGCCTCTGAGAAAGTGTGGTGTCTTCTGTCCAGATGAACTGCCCTGTTATTGCAGAGAGCTTCACTGCATTCATTGTGGTTTCCCTCCCAGAAACCTAGGCAATCTTTTAAATGCTCTTTTCTTTGAAAAGTTTTTTGAAAGAAGAACTGTTTCCAACGTTCTTTGAAAACAAAGATGAAAGCCTTGATCCCGTATGAAACTTGAATAGGGAGCATTGGAAAGGTTTTTATGTATTCACACTAGCCTGTCTTGTTGATGGGATGTACTGCAGAGTTCTGGTGTACTTGGAATTTCATAAGTGTTAAAGGCTTTGTGCCCAAAATATATCACGTTTCTATAGCCCAGCCAGGAGGTGAGGAAGAAAAGAATAACTGCAGCCTGGTCATTGTCTGCCAGGATGGGATAGAGTTACTTAGCCAAATGGAGATTATAAAAAAGTTATTAACAGATGTTTTTGTATGAGAGCTCAGAATCAGCTCTCCAAGACATCCAAAAATATTCCTTAGCTGTTTAGTATAAATTGCATCTGTATTTCACCACAAAAGCATGGCTACAAACTTCAGGAAGACTAGCCCTGCCTTGTTGAAGCAAAGCATGATCAACCATTCTTCACCCATGCATTGTTGGAGCTATAGATGTGATGGTTGGGTGCAAAAAAACCATAAAGGATGTATTCTGTGCACATGTTGCTGGCACTTGACTTTCTCTGAACATAGGAACTGAAGTTTAATACTGAAAAGGGCTAATGGGATCCTTGATCCCTGTGGGACTCTGGAGGTCAGTGTCTTATGCCTCACAGGATGAGCATGTGAATAAATATGAATATTTATTCCTATGAATAAATATTGAATAAATAGGAATTGGAATCATCTAGTCTATTCTGCTTAAATTTATTTCCAATCAACAACCCACCTACAGCAAAAAATGAAACATGCTGACCAGGACATAGGAGCTTCCAGTTCTTTCATCTTCTTTGATCTGTACAACCACAGTGATAGAGAGCTATCTCATGCAGTGTCAGTCCTGACAGCACTGAAGCATGTGTGAAGAGAAATAGAGAAAAGGTTCACGTATATATAATAGGTTTCTTAGTCATAGAAATATATAATAGGTTTCTTAGTCATAGAATTCAAAACAGCTTTAAAACCCAGAAGTTCACATCAAGGTCCACAGTCACTTCTCCTAAGTTTAGTTATCCAAAATGCACTTAGATGTGTATTCAAATTACTTACTGTCTTTTAATTGTGAGGTATGTGCCCCAAGCATGGTGGCTGCATATGCAGCTGACAGCATTCTGGGTTAATGGTGTCTCATTCTTCATGCAAGTACCTCTTTAGACTGACCTGGGTATTTGGGGACACAGGCCTGCCAGATGGTCTCTGCCCATTTTACTCATCGTCTCCAGCTCCAAGGCACAACTTTGACTAGTGGACCAAAATAATAATTTTTCAAGAAAATTCTCTGAAGGTGGATGGGATGGGACAGGAACTGAAGGAAAGGGATTTCTGGTTTTGCAGACGTAGACTAAAAGAAAGCACACACCTCAGAGACTTGTCCAGAATTGCACTCCAAACCACAACAGAACAAACCAAAGCAGAACAAAATACTTGCTTCTCATGCTTATGAGGATACCATGAATTTCACACCATGAATTTCAACCATGAAGTCACAGTTAAAAGCACAGCAGTTTTCAATGGGGGAATAGAGAAGAGTCCTATGGTTCTGGACTGTACTGCCTCAGCTTGTTTATAACACTGGATGATAGACACATGAAAAAGAAACTGGCAACTGGTACTTCAGGTGCCTCCACATGGGCTCCTCTGCCTCTGCAAGAACCTGTAATCTGCACTGACTTGAAGTATTACTGAAAAGAACACATCCATCTCCTTGAACACAATAGATGGGTAGAGAAAGCAGTGAAGCAGGTGGATGTTTTAGGAGAGAAATAACTTTCAGTTACCTTGCTTAGTAGTTTTGGGAACCAATGACATCTGAATGTACATGTCATCCCTGCTTTGATGAGCAGCTTCTGATCACTATGACCGGTTAGCTCCTATGTAGAATGATCCTTGCACTGAAAGCTGAATTGGCCAATGATAGACCCAGGCAGGATCCTTGACATCCATTAGGATTTCTTACAGGATGAATCCTCACAGGAAATTTTCCAGTTCTTTTATTTTGGCACCTCACTGAGAACCACCATCCCTCTCTCACAGTCCTTGGCTGTAAGGTCACTAGGCAGTATCATTAGCATGGCCCCAACACCTCCAAAGATATAATTTACTCTGAGCAGAGCATATGGAAGAACATCTCACTGGGAAACAAGATTCATTCATCTCTGAAAACACAGTAAGGATATGAAAGTTATCTATCCTTTAATATTTAAATTTGATAGGCCGGCCTCTCAATCTGACAGCTTTGTAAGACTCCAGTGACTACTGAGAACAGCCTAGCTAAAAGAATGTTACTACAAGTGCCATTTTACATTTCCAGGAGAAAGTAATGACCACGTTTGTAGAATCATAGAATCATAGAATATCCTGAGTTGGAAGGGACCCTTAAGGATCATCAAGTCCAACTCTTGACACCGCACAGGTCTACCCAAAAGTTCAGACCATGTGCCTAAGTGCACAGTCCAATCTCTTCTTAAATTCAGACAGGCTCGGTGCAGCAACAAGGAAGCAGTTCAAATATCAGTGCTCTAAGGCTTTTCAACAGCACCCTTTGTCTTTCTCAGATCTTAATTGCATTTGAGGAACCTGTATTCTAACCTTGTCACCTGCAATCTGCTTCAGCTCCTCAGAAGGGCTCTGTTAGGTTATCTAACATCTAATCAAATTAAATCCAGCAAGGATCAGAGGAACAATGAAGGGCCAAGGAACCCAACTAACCTAATCACAGAATAAGAGAACACACAGCTCCTCCTGAGGTCATCAGAGGTGAATGATTCAACCATTATTCCTGGTGTGAAACCTGCTAGTATGAACCAAGCAAATAATTTTTTGCTCAAATGCCATGCAGACTAAGGAGAATTGTTGTCTAAAAGGGTAAAGGGTTTATTATGGGATGCAGGTGGAAAGAAAATTGTGGGTGAGAGTAGAGAGAATTTGGGGGCTGCACAAATTTTATTATAAGATGGTAAGTGCAAGTGGCAATAATAAGGGAGGGAGAGGAATCAAGGTGGAGTGAGGAGCCAAAATGGAAAAAAATAGAAGGAGAGAGGGATAAAAGGGACTGGTCACAGGTTATCAGGTGTTTGGTCAACATGTTTGACCAAATTTTGTACCTCAACACTGCAGTCTGACATATCTTCTTCACAAATACTGTTTCTATTTTCTTTACGGGTCACTCTTTGTTCTGAGCATGTGTGTGTGGACCATGAAGGAACTTCCAGTTGGACCGGCTGGTAAGTAGGACAAGAGATCTGAGTGCCAGCCATCAGAGAGCAAGGTCACAGGTCCGAGGGGCCTGAGGGTCTGGTGCCAAATGGATAGAGACAGTCTGGATGCAGCTACCAGAGAGACCGGCTGTTTGAGGGCCCCTCAGTATTTGTATGTGAACCACTAGTATACTTCTAGTTGGACAAGCCACCACACAGGAAGAGACCAGTATCTGGGAAAACCCAGCATCAGGGCTGGTGCCTGAGTCTCTGGGTATAGGAACTGGATAGACTTAGAACCTGTACTAGTATTTAAGAGACCAGTGAATGTGCATGTGGTGTATGTAAGTGAGTGTATGTACTCACACCTTCTGCAAGCAGCCTCTCTTCCACCACACTGGGATGGGACAGACAGCTCTGGACCTGAAGTCAACAAAAGTTGGTTACCTCCCATAGGCTACCCCCTAGGTGATATTACTCAGCTGAAGCTGGTCCTAGAAGCAAGTGTTCAGCAGGTCAGCCTGTCAGCTTGCTGGCATGTTTAGACCCTAGGCTAGCTGCCAGAGCAGCCACCACCACGAAGAATTGTGTAACACTTCCCCACCCGGTCCATCCCTTCTGCTTGCAACACAGATGTTGCAAGACATGTTTGGCCATGTACCGACATCTGTCTTAACGCTTGGACACACAACATGTCTTGATCCAGAACTACAGCACCTGCTGAAATACCTAAGAAAGGAATCTGATCTCGAAGGCAGTGTGGGCTGGGGCTCTCACTGCACTTGGGCGCCTAAATTGAACTTGCACAAAATATTTCACTGGCACAGAGGCCAGGTGGCATGCGAAAGCCTGGCACAGTCACTCTCCAGAAGATGGTGGGCACTTGCGAGTGGTGGGAGAGAGGGCTTGGGGCTTGGGCCAAAAACTTGCAGAGGCTGCTGCTCTCCTAAAAGCGGTGGTGGCATTGCCGCTCCTGGGAGCCCTCTCAGAAGAAGTGTTTAACTCCCTGCGGGCAGGCGTGAGCTGAACTCGACTATCCCTCCACCTCGGGATATTCCGCCATAGTCCCGGGTGGTTTCAGGGCTCACCAAGCCCCTGCAGGACTACAACCCCCACAATGCCCAGCGGCGCGGCCGGCCGAGCCTAACGCGGGGCCCGCTCCCATGGCCGCGGCGGTAGCGGCGGCGGCGGTGCTGGGCGGGGGCCTGCTGCTGGCAGCTTGGCGCTGGCTGCGGCCCGCGGCCCGGCCCGGCGCCGGCTCCGGGGCCTCCATGCGGGGCAAGACGGTGATCATCACCGGGGCCAACAGCGGGCTGGGCCGGGCGGTGGCCGCCGAGCTGCTGCGGATGAAGGCCCGGGTCATCATGGGCTGCCGGGACCGGGCGCGGGCGGAACGGGCGGCCAGCGAGATCCGAGCCGAGCTGGGCGAGCGGGAGGCGGCCGAGGGCGGCGGGGAGCTGGTGGTCCGGCAGCTCGACCTGGCCTCGCTCAGCTCCGTGCGGGACTTCTGCCGACAGGTCCTCCAGGTACGGGCCCTGCCGGGGGTAGAGGGGAGCCCCCCCCACCTCCCCCGCCTGCCCGCACTCGGCCCGGGGGTGCGGGGTGGTGTAAATAAGTGGGACGTGCTGTGCTGGCTGCTCGAAGCTTAAAGGTCGTGGCCGGAGCACCTCTGCTATGAATAAAGGCAGAGAGAGCTGGGGATGTGCGGCCTGGAGAAGAGAAGGCGCCGGGGTGACCTTATTGCAGCTTTTCAGGACTTAAAGGGGGCTTATGAAAAAGATGGGGAGTGACTCTTTGCTCAGTCAGACAATGACAGGACAAGGAAGAATGGTATTAAGCTAAAAGAGGGTCAGGTTAAAGTAGACATCAGGAAGAAATTCTTCACTGTGAGGGTGCTGAGGCACTGGAACAGGTTGCCCAGAGAAGCTGTGGATACCCCGTCCCTGGAGGTATCATCCAGGTTGGATGAGGCCCTGGGCAACCTGATCTAGTGGGTGGAGTCCCTGCCCATGGCAGGGGGTTAAAACTGGATGATTTTAGGGGTCCCTTCCAACCCAAGCCATTCTGTGATTCGTATTTGTTCAGGCTGTTCTAGTACTGCAAATGAAACTTTTTATTTTATGAGAAACGTAAAACATTCCCTTTTCTCTGCTTTTCTGTTCTGAACTAATTTGCCTTTAAGTTGACATTACAGCATAGCCTTGTCCCCATAGCAGTAAAGGTTCATGAGTGAACTGCTCGCAACTGCGTCCATCCTGCTGTCTTCTCAGCAACACCAGACTCCCACACATTTTGCATCTCTTGCCAACAGTAGCTGAGTTTAGTGGTTAGATGTTTTGTAATATATATATTTTCTCCAAATTTCCTGGAAGAAAAAAAAAAAAAAAAAGAAAAGTTTAAGATCAGAGACATCCAGTCAGTTCTCCTGATGGAAATGTTGCAGTATGAGTTCAACAGTACAATTAGACACCAGAGAGTACTGGGAGGCACCATTAGAGCCATTCCACTCCAATGAAAAGCTTCAGCTGAGACTCTTATCACATCTAGCAGTGCAAACCATGAGACACAAGGTTGTGGGAAACCACGCATAGTCAGTTCTGCCACGTGGTGCACTGCTTATTGAGTTGCTTATTGAAAGATGCTCAAGTGCAGTTGTGAGAAATGAAAATGGAGAGAGACTACATTGTATTGACTTTCAAAGAGCTGTTGTAAAACTTAAATATCCAAAAAAGTCAAAAGAGCTCTGGTGGAGCTCTGTGTAATCATATGTAATCGTATATATAAATCTAGTTACAAGCTCTAATGTTACTTCAGTATTTTGTGAAAATAGGCATATATACAAAATGATACAAAACACTAGACCAGAAACTTACTGTTTAACCTATAAAATTATATCTTCTGTAGTACAGAATATCCAAAAATGTAAATTTATTATCCATTCTTCATTGGTAAAGCCAGTAAAAATGCCTGTAAATGAGAAATGGATAGTGAAAGAGAGAGTAAATGTATTTGCAGAGTGCAGCTCTCAGGTGCATTTTAAGTTTTATTTTCAAAATAATCCCCAAAGCAGCTGAATAACAAGGAATGTGAGTTCAAGAAGCTGTTACATTCAAGTTCACCTTATTTGTCTTCTGTGAACCTGTGTCTGCTTTTTGGAGTTGAGTTGGTTGTGGTTTTTTTTTGTTTTGTTTTTTTCCTTTGGTTGTTTGGTTGATGGGGATATTTTTGTGTTGTTTGTGTGTTTTGAGATGAAGAATATTTAAAGATCATCAGGATGGGGGTGAAAAGGCTTAAATATTGTCAGGATGGGGGAACAGTGCACTCCCGCAGCCTAACTTTGTGGGAGCTTTCCATTCCAAAACTGCGAGATTACGTCTTTCACTCCTTAGCCTCATTGCAAAAAAATGACTTGGATATGTTGGAGGGCTCCATGGAAAAATGCAGAAAATGGAAGCAAGCTCAGAAGCCACAAAGAATAGCACTGCCTGTCAAAGCAATGTTTTGTACTCTCTGATGTTCTTGGTCATGGTAGCTGCCTGCTTGGCGTGCTTTTTTTTTTTTTTAATCACATTACTCTAGATTATTAAATTTAGGAGACTCAGAAAATAACACAAGTGGAAGTCCTTCTTGCAGTGTTAATTCTTGTGAAATGAATCCTCTGGTCAGGTGGTGTGAAAAGTTTCTAAAACAATGTTCTCTAAAGGAAGTAATGCTTCAGTCAGCAAATCTGCAGTGAGACACTTGTTCAGTTCTTCTCTTGCTTAGTGATAGATACCATTATGTCCCTTTGGGTGAGGAGAATTGTGTTTGATGCTCTTCAAATCATGATTTTGTAATTATGTGAAACACTGAGAAACATGAAGTTCTGCAGAAACCGGAGGCTGAATTACTTGATGTTTTGTGATGTCAAATGCCAGCCATCATTAATTGAATGCCAAGTGAAAATTTGTGTTTTGTTCTCTGTATCTTTGCCGCCAAATGATAGTCAAATAAAAGGCAAATGGTATAAAATTTGTCTTGAGATTCTCTATTTTTATCATCAAAATGACCTGAAGTGATCTGTGCTTGCCTACGTTAGTTTTAAAGAATTAGCAGCAAAGAAAACTCACGCTGCTTTTTGTGTTAGGCAAATTAATACTTTTGCATCTGAGTCATGTAAACATAAGTTTCCTGTGACACTTCAGACATTGGTGAAATCGCTGAATTCAGAGGTTATTTGGGCAGCTTAGTTTAACCTGTATTTTTTGAAGAATTAATTGTTTTGGTTAATTTGGAAAGCTTTCAGTTTTTGAGTGGATCCTGGAACATGAAGTATATAATGTACGTTTGAATTATCCTCACCACTTCCTGTGCTAATTACTTATATTTCCTGATGCGACTGATTTCCTGATTGATTGCTCTCAGTCTGAACCAGAATACTGATCCATCAAGCAGCATGTGCTGAGCATATCATAAAAATTTGAAGCTTCAGTCCCGTAGACATTTCTTGAGTTTACCTATTAAATAAATCATTGTATGAAACCTGCTCAGTTAGAATCATGAATGTTGCTCTTCTATCATGAGTTCTGCTCTGTAATTTGCACCAAGCAGCGCAATGAAATATATTCGAATGAGATAGTGTTTAAAATCATGAGAACGTTGTTTTTCAAATTTTTTCATTACATCTTCCCAGTGAGATGATGGGCTTGCAATATGACAGGTTCTCTTCAACAGTGACGTTAGTTCTTTGAGATAATGCTTTTTGTTCTATATCTGTATAACTTTTGTGGTAGAACCCTTGCCTGTGGCTGAGGTTTGTCATAAACAGTTATCATGCATGAATGTGTCTACTTTTCCAAGTATAATAAGGAGGTTACTTTTTTAGAGGAAAACAAAATGCATCACAAAGATAAAATACCACTGAATTCCTATAGAAAGCTGTTCCCGGAGAAACAGATGTTGTGTTGTCTGCACACATTAAAAGTTGAACAGACCTGCTTTCATGTACCTGCATCCTGCTGGAGTCAAATGTTTGGTTTAGTGGTAGCTCTTTTTTTTTTTTTTTTTTTTTCACTAACAATTTAGGGACTATTGGAAAGTTGCAATTTAGAGAACTAGAAATTAAGTTATTTCCCTCTAATGGTGTCTAATGAGAAATATTAAGCATAATAGTATGCTTTGCATTATAAAACTGAATGATGTTTTTCTTTCCTATTTAAAGGAAGAGCCAAGGCTGGATGTTCTGATAAATAATGCAGGGATATTCCAGTGTCCATACATGAAGACAGAGGATGGTTTTGAGATGCAATTCGGCGTAAACCACTTGGGTCACTTCTTACTTACCAACCTTCTTCTGGGCCTCCTCAAAAATTCTGCTCCAAGCAGGATTGTGGTAGTATCCTCAAAGCTTTACAAATACGGAGAGATCAACTTTGAAGACTTGAACAGTGAAATAAGTTACAATAAAAGCTTTTGTTATAGCCGGAGTAAACTGGCTAATATATTATTTGCAAGGGAGCTAGCACGTCGATTGGAAGGGACAGGAGTCACTGTAAATTCGCTTCATCCTGGGATTGTCAGAACAAATTTAGGCAGGCATGTGAATATTCCTTTGCTGGCAAAACCCCTGTTCAATTTGGTGTCGTGGGCTTTCTTCAAAACACCTCTGGAAGGAGCCCAAACTTCTATTTATTTGGCCTCTTCTCCTGAGGTTGAAGGTGTGTCAGGGAAATACTTTGGGGACTGCAAAGAGGAGGAACTCCTGCCCAAAGCCATGGATGACTTGGTTGCAAGAAAGTTGTGGGATATCAGTGAAGTGATGGTTGGATTATTGAAATAAGTGCTGGGGTATCTGCTAAAAAGGAATGCAGATAACTATGCAATATGTATTTGGAAGGGTGTAATTCTCACTTTAAATACTGTGGAAACACAGGTTAATGCTCAGAATTATTTAATAGAGGAGTGATTTATGCTGGAACTCTGTTTCGAAACAAAGAATAACCTTTATTTAATGGGTGCAGTCTTTCAAAAAAAATCTTCAATAAAGTTTGAGGGTGTGAATATTTCTGGTTAAATCTGTTCAGAAATTCATGTTCTACAAATAAATATTAAACAGAACTGTGTTTTGCAGTGTATATGCCTATTTGTCATGTTCTACTACTTTGTAGTCAGACTGGGCAATGCAGGGTGTTGATGGTGAAATGCTTTTCCTGTAAAACAGTTTTAAGAAGAGATCCTAACACTAAGATTTTAGTCTTTTTGAGCCATTACAGCAAAAACTGGAGTAAACAGTTTTACTGGTATCTTGCACTGTAATCATTAGGCCTGAGTGCCATTCAAAGACTTGTCATTAGCCAAATGCTTCAGTGAACAAAATTATTAAGATGTATACAGTTTAGCTGTGAAGCACAAAGTTGGCTTTTTTTCGAGTACTGTAACTGCCATTCACTGTTGTACAAGCTGTACTTTTATTTTCACGTATGATGAACTGGCTATTTCTTGATACATGGACTGCTTACATTTCATTAAAAATGTAGTTGACATGTCTTGTGGTCTCGATAGGGCTTTGCATGTCATGAGTTGTGTCCATGCAAAGTTCACAAGACTTCAACCAGATAAACGGAAGAGAATATGTTTCTTGCTGTGTGTTTGGCTTTACTGATGGCACTTTAACTTGGTAATGAGATTAGAAAAAAATGTCTAATACAGTTTAATGAATCTTTAATAAAAAATCTTTTAAAATAAAAGAGTTAGCACTTATTCGTTCATTGTGGAAGATACAACCACTGGTCTTGATGCAGTAGCTTTGTTTCAAAGGTAGAAGATTCACCTGTGTCAGTTTAGGGACCCTCTGCTGCATAGAGTTAGAAATAAAATGAACTTTGAATAAATTAAAAAAAAAAAAAAGATATTACATGAAGCTATAATGAATTTATTTTTTTGGAGGGGGGGGAGGAGGAAATTCATATAATTAATGGGTTCATACTGACATTTATGACTTTTTTTAAATAAACTGGTCTAGCAGGTAATTCAGAGTATATAGAATATGGAAGAATGAAGTGGAGTGATTTATCTTGATAAATATTATTCAAGGAAACCGATATTAATAATACATGACATATTTAATAGACCCTTTTTACTTACCTGTAAATACACATCAGATCATGTAGCAACCCAGTTGTTGAGATCTTATCTCTGGTTGTTTACTCAGGGTCTTACCCTGCTGGAGCTTCTGCACAGGGCAGTGGCCTTACATGTCCTAGCCCTTTGCCAGCATGGTTCTGCTCTGGGCCAGTGGCGTGGGTGGGGGAGGAAGGTGGCGTTCCAGAAAACCACAACACACGCTATGAAACTGAGCACGTTTCTAAGATCCTGTAACATGCTGAGGTTTGTACTGCTCACTGTAAGGCAAAGTGTAGAGATGGGTGTGCTGTCAAAACATTTTCTTGAGCGTTGATCAAAGTTCTCAAGTAATGCCAGAGGGAAACAGGTAACATGCAGAGAGAAGGTTCTACTGTTCTGCTCTGGACTTTGCGGTTCAGAAAAGAAGGCTCAGGACACACCTCATTGTACTTTGCAATTACATTGAAGGATGTAGTTCCTGTAGTGAGGTGGGGATTGGGCTCTTCTCCCAACCACCAAGTGATAAGATGAGGAGAAATGGCCTCAAGTTGTGCCAGGGGTGATTTAGGTTGGGTTTTAGGAGAAATATCTTCACTGAAAGGGTTGTTTGGCATTGGAACAGGCTGCCCAGGGAAGTGGTTGAGTCACCATCCCTACAGGTCTTAAGAAATGTGTAGATGTAGAATTTAGTAGCATGGTTTTGTGGTGGGCTTTTCATTGCTAGGTTAAAGGTTGGACTACATGATCTCAGAGGTCTTTTCCAACCTGAATGTTTGATATGATTCTATGAAATAGCTGTACGCAGAGCACTTGAAACAGCTAAAGAATTAAAAGTTCATTAATACTTCTAGTATGCAGGATAACAGTAAAATGAGAAACTGTTTTCATGAACTGCACGTTATCTTAATCAAAACAACATGGTGTATTTCACCTGCCAAAGAACAAGAGTGAAGATGCAGAAGAGCTGAGCCAAACTTGGGTTTGTGTTCTCAGTACTACTGTAACAATACCGAACTAATACTACTGCATTTTTTCAGTGCTGAAACCTGCGTATACCTCTTGAGAGGAAAGTCTTAGGTGCAAAGGTGGAGAAGAGAGAAGATGACAAATCTGGAAGTGCTGTGGTAAAGAACTGCCCTGAACAGAAGAAGATTATATATTTTTCAGACTGAATGATCAGCATATGATATACACTGGCCTTCAAAACAGCAAAGGTGCATGTGTACAGACAAGAGATGTGGAATAATAAATACCAGCTGTATGGTATGTCTCTATAACATGTAATGCCTCATACATCTACCAGGTGTTTTTTTTCTTGTGAAACATTGCAGAAATAAGAGCCTTTGTTGGAAGATGATTATATTCCTGTAATCATATCTAGATTAAAGTCCTTGTTCCAGAGCAGGAGAGTAATCACATGATACTCTTAATGGAATATAATATGCTTGAAAATATTGCCTGAGAACATTTTGGAAGGATGGATTGTTAGAATCTCTGGCACCAAAACATAAATTTTATTTTTTTTCAACATCAGTAACATTTGTCACTTTCAAGGTTGAATTTAACTCTCAGTGGACTAAGCTTTGATTACTCGCTTGAGACTGCTGTTACTGTTTATTTATGTGATGCTTTTGTTATTCTGGTAGCATCTAGGAATTTGAGACCACATAGGTCAACAGGTCTTGCAAAATGTAAGTGCAAAACCAAAGACTGTATTTCAATGTGTGGTTAGGACTGCTGATTCAGTCTAGATTAGCATTTTCGCTGAGAAAGAATACAATACAATACTACATAGGATCTTAGTAAGCTCAAATATATATCTGTGATGTGATGATTGTCTGCTGAATGGCAGAGGTTGGTAGAGGGATCAGTGTCTTGTTCCAACAACTTCACACTTCACCCCGATACTACAGTGCCTACAGAAAGGTGTGGCAAGCTCTGCATGTTACTGTTCTGTAAACTAATCCAGAGCTGTCTGGTGTGGTAAAGTCAAAACCAGGACACATTTCAGTTGCCTCCCTCCACCGTCACCACCACATGAACACCATTATATGAACACCATCACTCTGAAATTAAGCTTATTTTCCATTAAGTATTAAGCATGGAAAAAATAAGGGGTGAAGGAGGCAGACAGTAACCAGGGATAACATGTAAAGACCAGTGAAATGCAAAACAACAGCTTTCACAGGTAGGTATCGAGGCTGATTGCACTGCTAGTAAGTACATTACAGATATGCATGGAGGCCACATTTGAGGTTAAGATTTTATTGAGGTCTCTGGTAAACATAGCCAACACTTTCAACAGCCAAACGTACCTTCATCCATCTTGCATAAATTATTAGACTTTGAGCATTTGATTTTTGATCCATCAGCTGTGCTGCATCAGCCCCTGTGCCCTGGTGGTTTAAAAGCTGGCTGGGATGCATTCAGGGCACAGTCACTCTTGAGAAAGTAGCCCTTGTCCTTTTGCTTTTTGCGGGTGAAATGCCTTTTTGGGGTCACAGCTGAGATGCGGAGGGCCACAACAGCAATTAACCTGTTTGCCTGTTCGCAAACTTTCCCCACTGCAGCCAGAGGTCCATCCCAGCAATGACTAGAAATGCTTGCACGTGGCCCCATTTCTCAGTGATCGAGTTTCATATTGCAGCAACATTACAGACTAACTAACTATACTCTAGTTGGGTTATTTTAAAAGTGTACATGAGTGTGTGTGTGGACACATGCAGGTGCAATTTAATCCCTTGTTTTTGAAAGACTGACAGGAAGAGCTGTGAACAATTTACTGAGGAACTGAAGGGAGAGGAGAGCGGGCTGTTGGTATGACAGGGGCTACTGCCTCCCACATGGACTTGGTGTGTGATGAGACGTGGGGCATTGGGGTTGGTCTGAGTGTTGCACTCAGGTGCTCGAGTTTTATTCAGGTTGCCATATCCATTATCTGCTTTTGCAGCTGGGAAACTTGCAGGCACAGCTGAAGGAAGGAAACATTTCCATGTAATAAGTGAGGGAAACAGGCATCAAGTGTGCTAAGTGGAACATTTTTAACTGCTTCAGCATAATTTATTCCTCTTTAGAACAAGAGTTTGAGGAAAGATTTTTTTTTTTTTTTTAATTTATTTATTCTCAGTCCCAGCCCCTAACTACAAGCTTACAGGCTAGCTCTTATGAATGAGGTTTCTGAAAGCAAGCTAAATTGCAGTTGCATGTATTTAATTTATATACCATATCTGCTTAAGTAAAGAGAGACTTATGTATGTTAAAAAAATAATAATAAAGAAAGAAAGAAAAAAAAGACATATTCTGTCACTAATTTACTCTCTTTACCTTGCCACAAAGGCCAACATCTATCCCTAGGCAAAGGGATAACACTGCTCTTTCAGGCACTATAGCCAAAGCAGCAGGCAAGCTCATAAACCCAGCAGGAGCTCTACAGTAAAAATTCTCCATCTTAATTAGATAAATGATCAGTTTTTTCATGATGCAATAAAAACAGAAGTATTTAAGCTCTCTTCTCTTTTTTCAGTGGTTGCCTGGTTTGCCTAAGCTTCCTACTATGTGAATGCTTCACAGCCTTCAAAGCCTTAGCTCTGGGAGTGTGCAGTATGATTATGCTTTTGCTTAAAAATGCAAATATTTCCCACTTCAAGCATACTTAATTTTCTTCCACCTAAGGGTATAAAGAAAATAAACAACTTGCAAGAGTCGTACAAATAATTTTAAAATGGGAGGCCTGTTCCCTTTTTCACATAACTTTTTCCAAACTAATCACGTAGAAGGTAGTTGACTTGCAAAAAGATCCAGGAGGCCTACACAGTTGAATTATTATTTTTGATCTGTCTCAGAACAGTGCTGCTATTTCTCATAACAGAAAATGACAACCTCCCTCTAGACTTTTTACTTACCACTTCAGCTACCACTAGCAGCCTCACACCTGTTGTAGCTGGATTCAGATCAGAGACATTAGATTTGAATATTTAATTGATTCCAAAAGACCTACGTAGCATGGAGAAAGGAATGCTTTCCTAATTGCTTATTTTGGGGAAGGCTGGCACACAAACCACCTAAAAGGTTGAAATCCCTTTCTTTTTACATTTACATTTACATTTACATTTACATTTACATTTACATTTACATTTACATTTACATTTCTTCCCAAATAATGTAAAAGCAAAACAAAACAAAACAAAAGGCCAAAACTTAATTAAACAATATAGGGAAGGAACTGATAGCTTATTTGCCATGAAAATTTCAAAAGGTGTCACATCCTTGAAGTCTATGATACTCAGTTTAGCAAGGTACTGAGATCTTTCCAGTGCTTCAAGGCCAAAGCAAGCAGTCTGAAATCCTAGTCCCACTAAAAGTGTTGGGAGTCAGACACCTAAATAGTTTTGCTGATTCTGATCTGGCTTTAGCTTTGGGCAGCAGAGCTCTTATAGCCGGTTGGATGGTGACTCTTTCAAGCTCGATGAATGACGCTTTATGCAGTTCTGTGTATGTGTGGCATTTTTATTTTTATTTTTTAATACTTTGCAAACTATGGAGTGGGGGTGGGATGAAGGTTATGTATATATTAAATATCCTGGAACATTCTCCATAAATATCTGTTTTTCTGTCCCAAAATGACATCCCATCTCTGCAGCTGTTGGGGCATGTGTCAGTTTGGCACCTGGATTGCTTTTTGGTGATGAGTGATACTATTTCAATTTATCAGAGTCTTGTTGCAACTTTACTTTAGGCCATTATCTTCCTAAATCACAGCATGACCATCCACTCAACAAATCCTATCTACTCCTGAGACAAGTGATGTCAGGGTCTTTCTAGAGGCTTCAAGACTGGAGTCATGAACTCTAAAAGGCAAGTGCCATGCCTGAAGGCCCAGAACCTACTTACACTGCAATGAATAGGTTTGATAATATTTTTATACTCATTCATAGACAGGAACACCTTCTCCAGTGTATACAGATTAGTATTTTAGACTTCATAAAGCCCTAGAGACAGTGTTGTAAGTGTAGCCCATGGGTTAAACATAGCAAGTTAACACTCATTTGCTATTCTGAAGGGCTGAGATCCTTTAACCGATTGAGGTCAATAATAGTTCAAGTTGCTTGAGACTCTACCAGGTGTCGACAATATTTGAAGAGAAGGTGGAAGAAGATATCTTTTCATCAATTTAATTTTCTTTGTTTTTGGTCTGCCCTGGTGGAAATCTTCAGAGGCCTAAAGGTGTTTCAGATGCATCTCGATTGACATTGTAAAAGCATGTTAGTCTACATCATGGAGGTATTTGTCCATAAAATTTTGCTATAAGCAAAGATTTTCAAAAAACATAACTTCACATTTTATGCAGTGGCCAAATTATATTAAAAACTAATTCTATCTCAGAAGCAAAGCTATGACTAGGGTCCTGGGACATTAGAACTGAATAAAAGATAATGTGCTTACAGATTCAAGGGAGGCAACCCTAAAAATCAAAAAGAATAATTAGAAACATTTATGACATTTATTTTTATTTTCAGTTTCTGAGGGTTTTGTTTGCTTGATTAATTCTGGATACCTGCTATGTGAGAAAAAAAAAAAAAAAAAAAGTTAAAACATCAGAAGAAAATGTGAAAACAGCCATGTTTCAACAAAGCAGCACAGTTCTTCACTATGGAAAACCTATAAAATGACAGGAAATGGCTTAATGTGGTAGGTGTTCATTTTTAAGGGTTCTGTTGACAGAAGTTGATGAGTGAAAATATTGTATTTCATTTTTGCCTTTTGTTCAGTAAATAGCCTGGAATTTTGATGCTGCCTAGAGGGACAGCTTTGTACTATGGTGGTCTAAATTGGGATTTTTCATTAATATAACCAACCAGATGATTTTTTTTTTATTATTTTTTTTAAAGAAAAAAGCTGAAGTCAAAGAGAAGACCAACAAAAAGCACCACAACGTTTATCTTTTACTCATCTGGAAGAGTTTATTTTAAACATGGAACATTGTTTGCTGCTGTGGAAATGAAAGTGAGAGAGTTGCAGCTTTCTTCCAATGCCATCTGGCAGATGATTTACTTGCGTATGGTATTCACTAATCCAAATAACCCTGTGTGTGGTAGCATTGTCTCTTTACTGATCATGCAGTAGAGTTGGCTGAGCCTTAGATGGCTCACACAAGGCTATCAACAGCACAGTACAATAGACTGTTTAAAATTAGAACAGTGTTTTGGAGAGGGATACGCCAAATTCATAATATCTTTACATTTTTTAAAGCATTTTCCTTACCTGAGTTGAGCTTGATGTTTCCTTTTCAGTCTCTTCATGGTTTCACTCAATTCTACTCAGGCTTCAGTCCACTGAATTCAACACTTGTAGCCTCAATGCTCAGGAATCAGAGCATTGGGAATCCATCCCTAGGTTAATATCCTTATCCTGATGATAACTGTATTTGCTTCTGTAAGGTCCCTTCCTGACCTCATGAAACTTATATTCCTGCTGAGTCTAGCTCTAGCTATTTCATTATTACATTAGTGCTAAATACTGCCTTCTCTTGCTGGAATATGAAAGAAAAAGCTATGAATGGTCATTCGGGGAATCAAAATAATTAGAAGAGTATACCTTGAGGAGCTGATCACAAGGTATGAATAGATGGATGCATTCACTTGCTTATTTTTATTTATATTTTATGGAGAGATTGGTAATCAGATACTCTTCTATGCTCAAGATTATGTAATTGCTCCCTTCTCAATATGTTTGTTTTGAGTGATTTTTTCCATAATACCTAACTCTCTGTGCCTGAAAGCTCTCTAATTTTGGCTTTGGATTCCACTCTTAGATCTAAAAACCTAAAAGTTAAGTGTTGATTGTGTCTTATTTGTAGGCGTTTCTGTTTTTCAGTTCAATCTGATCCTCATAGGTCACTTATGAAAGTTAATTTTATGGTTCAATTTGCAATTGTCCTTTTTGGAAGTTACCTTTTTGATTTTAAGGAGAGTTGAGATGTTTTGAAAGATAGACCACTATAACTCACATGTGAAATTAAAATACACACTGCAGATAATTTAGTAGCAGAGATGGGGAAGGAATGGAAAACACAGTTGTTTTCCTGAAGACCAGGTGATTCTTTGAACTCACTGGCTACATCAGTTTTGCTAAGTATTAAACCTGTTTCCTGATCCACAAGCTAAATGGGATAGTAGGGCAATTTTCATGCTATCATAGTCTGTTCTACCACAGAAGAGGCGTGGGTACATCCACACTTTTGTCCATGAGTTTTCCTTGGCCCATGCTGGCTCCTGAAGGATGCAAAAAGCTGTTTTGGAAAGTGTTAGTTGGCTGGGGCCAAAACAGTGCCAAGAACTACCCTAAGTATTAAACAGTGTAGATGATCAAATTTCAGTGCCTGAGCTGGCGCCCTGTCACTCCTTAATTGAGTGGAACGAGCATAGCCAAAAAATGCCCCCTTCCTCCCCCAAATGTTAACAGAATAGATGTGATTTTTCAATTTAATTCCATGACATTCAGAGACTGTTCTGGAAAATTGAAGCATATTTTCTCTTGCTAATTTTATAGTGCTAAAATTCCACTGACTTTGCTGCAATTTCTATTGACTAACCCTGTAAACACATGGAGAATCAGTATTGTTATTAATATCACCATGTCGTCATGCTTTATTCATTTTCAATTTTATAACTGTAGTCTGATCACTTGGAATTTTGTCCACTAAACTAGCACTGGACTATGGAAATCTTATTTTATCAAAATGTGTTATTCTTGGACCAGAATTCACAGTTACACAGTTGCACTTTATAGATCCATAGATTTTTTAAAGCCAGAAAAGACCCTTAGATTATTTAGTCTGACTTCCTGAATGACACAAGCCATTTAATTTAAACCAGTAAGCCTTGCATTAAGTCCAGCACTTTGAGTTTGGCTAAGGCTTATCTTCTAGCAAGACGTCCAGTCTACATCTGAAGCCATCAGTAGTTGGAGAATCCATCACTTCCTTTGGCAGCATAGTCCAATGGTTATCACCCTCTCTCTTAAAAATGTGTGTTTTGATTCTTCCCTAAGTCTGTCTGGCTTTCACTTCCATCCATCACCTCTCATTATGCCTTTTGTTGTAAGATGAGAGCGTTGCTGTTACTGCTTTGTGTTTTCTCCCTGTGGTGATACTCACACATTGTAATCACTGAAATCATCGCTAGATGTTTTTATTAAACTCAACAGACTGAACCCCTTTAATCTCTTTCTGCAAGGTCCTTTTCCAAGTTTTCAGATAATTTCTGTAGCTCTTCTCCACATCCTATCCATTTTTTTACCTCTGTAAAATGAGGAAACAAGAAATGGATGTCATACTTAAGCACATGTCCATTTATAGGCAATCCTAGTCCTTCTCAATGCTTTCCCTCTGTTGCTCTAAGGCGATCAGTAATTTAAACATGCCTGGGGCTGTTCCCTGACACTAAGGCCAGCTGGAATATCACAATCTGCATCTGTGCTCTTGAGCACTCTTTATCTTCCAGAACAGGGTGTCTGCATCCAAACTGCTTTCTCGGAATGTTTCCTGGCAAGTCATAACACTTCCGTTGCACTTGGGAATTGTCTAGGAAAATGCTGGCAAAGGCCAAAACCATGCCAGGGACCAAAATAACTACCTTGTGGTACTGATGAATAGAATGAAGGAATAATGACCAGGGACGTTTCCTGACACTTAAATTCAATAGCATTGTCAAAGCGTTCCCAATTCCTCTCAGAGCAACATCTTGATATTTTTAGCTCCAGTGAAAGTATTAAAGGCATGTTTCTCTTAATCTCTTTACGACACCTAGAAGACAGGTGCGCGGGCTTATCTGGTCACCTAGGTTAGGTGAAGTCATATTCAAATAAGAGACGAGCATCTTCTGATTTTCATTTGCCCCATTTCTTATAGATTCCTACTTTTGAACTAATGCTCTGCCTGGTAAGATTTATATCTTCACACCTCACCCCTGACAATAAAGGGCACTTGGATAATTTTAGAGCCCAAGTCCAACTTTTCAAGACTAGGCTTAGGTGAAACGACACCTCAGCTTTTATGACATGACTCCACTCCTTTGGGGATGACTTCTACTAGTGGCACTTATGTATCTAAATCTCAGAATTATTTTTGTGAAAATATTACCCATAAATAATTTACTTGTACAGATAAAATACAGTTTTTTTTTTTTTATTATTATTATTATTATTTTTATTTTTATTGTTGGTATTGGACAGGAACAAAACCTCCTATCCTGAATTTTGAAAAATCTCTTTTTAATATGCTTTCTTTGGTACAGCAACACAAGAAATAATTAACAGGTTCTACATTCGCTGGTCTCCAGGCAGGAGGGTAGACAAGAATTGGAGGCTGGCTAATGCAGCTTTCTAACACAATTCCAGCCAGCTGTGTATCCTTAAATTCCTCTATATGCTCCCATTCTGCATTTTAGAGTTTGTAACTAAGTTTAAAGCTGTAAAAGCACACTGGAATACTGCAACAGAGATCTCATTTTGGTCACACTGATCTGAAAATCATGTACAAAATGACATTTGTATATTTTTTTCCATAAGGTCATCATATAGAGCTGTGCATGGACCTAGTACTAAATGCTATGAAATGCGAAGACATCCCATCTAGAGAGAGGTAGGCATAACCAATGTAGATGCAAATTAGCCTGTAGTGTTTGGTCGTGAGGCCTGGACTGACCCTTTTATTTAACAGTGTGGACGTGCCTTTTGAAATATAGCTATAATGAATTTCTTGTCAAATGGAGGCAACAAAAAGGACTCTGACTGATGCATGCTTTTGGGTTAGGCAAGGGCTAAAGGTGAGTCTTATGACTTCTTTTCACCTTCTCCAAGAGGTTGATGCTGGTGAAGCAAAGAGTGCTGAGTATGTCATATTCAAGTTGTGCTTCACAGGTGAGCTTGCTAGTAGATACTGTCACAGGTTTCTGCTGTAGATGAGGCTGTGAATTCTGTTAGTTTTGGACCGGATTCCTGTTCTATTCAGCCCTAATTGCTACAGGGCAGTAACTTCAGAAAGAGTGGAAATGACAGGTATAACTGCTTCAGTCACCCAAGCTAAATCTACCTGCAAACATGAACAAGAGCACTTCTTCTCACTTATAAACCATCTTTAATATCAACTTACGTGAACGTTAAAAAAAAAAAAAAAAAAAAAAAAAAAGTTTAAATTGCTATCTTCATCTCAAAAAGCATCTGTGCTCAGGAATAATTTGAAATGGTAGCTGATGTTGGGGTGAGCCAGAGCAAGAACTGTTACTCACATACAGTGGGAATTCATTATTACTCTCATTAGCTTTAATTATCATCACCTCCATTGACACATACAGTGTTTCTTTCATCACTGTGCAAGGGGTTCAGACACTACAGCAGCACTCTAATATTTCTCAGCATCTGCCCATCTGGCAAGCCTTTGTTCTCTAAAGTTTGTTCTGCCACCGTCGATTTTAGTTCAGCAATCTTGCATCTCGTCAACATGGTGAGATCACTTAAAACAAATATTTCCTAGGCAAATACATCCCTGTTGGTTTGCTTCTTCAGAACCTCAGCAATGAATCTGGGTAGACTGAGTTAGCAAAAGCAGGCAGACATTTATGATGCTGTTCTGTTATTTTTAGTGCACCATACATTCAGCATTTTCTTCCCTTTTTAGAGGAAGATCATTTAGATGGTTCTTTGAAGACTAATTTAGGAATGTTGGCAAAGGCCAGTTAGTGTAACATGTGCAATTTATTATGTTAACAATGTCTGATGAAACAACAAATCTGAATAATCCTGCCGAGCACAGAGAAAACATGCACTCTTTTTTATGCTGTAGTTTGATTTGATCTTGGTAGACTACAGTTAATATATTTTGAAACAAAATATGCATGGCAAACTGTTTTCATAAGACTCTAATAAAATTCTTTCTCTTTTTCATTTTTTACTTTTTCCTCTCTCTCAATCTTCCCTTCATTTTGTTCAAACAAACAAACAAAAAAAACACCACATATTTTACCATCTGTAAAAAAAATAAATAAATTATTGTCAGCTGCTGCTGTTAAAATTCTGAAACTCTGTTTCAGTAGGTTCCTATGCACAATAAATAATACAGCATGGAAGACAGTAGAGAAGCAAAGTCATTCATGGAGTTATTAATAAACTCTGTGATTTTTTTTTTTTGATTTTTTTTTATTTTTTTCTTAGGGAAACCAAGCAGCTAAGCAAGTTGGAACTTCATTGCCTGAAAATGATTGAAATAGAATAAAGTAGGGCACAGTTAATAGTCAGGTATTTAATATAGTAAGAAATCCATTTACATTGTTGACTCAGTAACTTATTTGCTGTATTATTGATTTGATCTCTGCCAAGAGAGAGCTAAGGGCTTTGTCATGGCTTTGTTGAATGTGTTGTAAGAGCTTATATAGAATGAGTGGAAGAAAATGGTAATGGGCAGGTTTGGACTGGCTTGGAGAAAGCCTGAGAATTTGTCACTGTAAAAGTCAAACTCCTCCTCATCAATTTTCAGCTCTGCAATATTGTGCCAGATGTACCCCAAAGCACTGAGCATACTTCACTGATAAACCCCAAATGCCCATGTGGTGTTGCACTAGGCAAGCCATAGTAGAGCACTGTAGATTCATTTCCATCTGCCTTAGAGAAACGTTTTCTCAAGTTTCAGTCTTTCTGCTTAAAACTTTCCACTGTTCACTGTGGGGGATTCAGAAGTGTAATTCCTAATGATTTTCCAAGAGTTTTTTTTTTTTTTTTTTCCCTTTGTGTGTGTGTTCTTAATTCTGCTAGATGATGTTCTTAAAATCAAAAAACAAACCTCCTTCCTGATTGCTAAATACCAACAGGGTAGCTAGTGCCATTGCACTGGAGGAAGTCAGCAAACAAACCCATGTGTAAATGAATGGCATTAACCATCAAATTAACTTCCTCAGCAGTGGGGAATACCGTACTTCATTAAAGTTCCATTTCTATTGTCAATTTGCATCTAATTTACATTTTTTTTCTAGGAAAGTTTATCCCTGTTTTTTGTTAGCTAGATTAACTTTAAACACAGTACTTAAATTATGTTTTTTTGGATCTTTCAGCAAGTCAAACTGACTGCCAGTTCTCTAGAAATGAGCAAATTGACTGTTTCTTATGAAATGTATTGTTTGTTTGAAATTTGCACTGGGGCATGGCCATGTGTTTGTACATATGCTTTAAGGATGGATCTGCTCTCTGTTCATAAATTATAAAATTGCTTTTCAGTACTCCCTATGAATTCATCCTGAATTTGATGTCAGTTCAACATCCAGTGAGATTTCAAAGAAGAAATTAAATAATTTCTTATCCATTAGCCATGACTGCTGAACTCGTCAATAACGAGTCTCTGAAAGTAACCAGCAAAAGAAATCCACCTTGTAGGTGTTTTTTGTTTTGTTTTGTTTTGCTAAATGTGTTTCACAGAGTATATTTTCATTTTTCTACACACTTTTGACTGGTAAAGTTTGACTCTGTTGCCATAAAAACTTGATAAATGAATGAAGAGGTAATGAAATGAGGACTTGAGGAGTAATTGAATGCTGGGAAGTTTCCAGGACATAATCCAACTGCTTACAAATCAAAGACTCAAAAAATTATCATTTTGAGTAAAGTATTTGTTTAACTTCTTGTTAAATAAGTATACTTAGCTTATTTTCCAGTAAAATCTAGCATTTCTAAAGTTAAAGAGCAGAAAACAAAAGAATATATTCAAGTCTTCCTATACAAATTTTCAGAGAGAAATTGAAAGTGTAATGTCCTGTATGCCTTAAAGAGTTAATTATACATATTTTATAAAATACATTAGCAAACAGAAATATGAGTGTCAGAGGCCAGATAACACTGGTGCTTTCACATTTTATTTGCTCTATTTGTAAACCAGTGTCTGAATTACTCTAGTGAAATACTCTCATTGACTAAATTTATTTTGTGAACATTCTGTCCATTTTAGAATCCAAATCTGAAAGCTTCAGTTTTGGCAATACTGTTAAACTAGACAAAAACAAACAAACAACAACAACAACAAAATATCAAAAGCAAAAACCCATACAAGCAAACAAACAAACAAAAAAGTCTAGAGATTCAGAACATTAACCTCATTCAGCAGAGGACAAACACAAAAGTCTAATTTGCTCTGAAGTAAAGCAAACACTTAAGAGTTTATTGAATTAAGGCTCAGAATGCTTGGACAGAGAATTAGTTTCACCTTATGTCAGATGAAAATTTTCCTTTCATGTATATTGAATATTTGATATCATACAAGATTTATGACTTTTTCCGAGAGACAATAGCTAATAAAAATAAAATTTAAAAGATATTTTAAAAAATTGTTCTTTCTCATCCACAGAAAATAGTTCTTCTTTTCCTGGGAAAATGAAGGCATTTAAAAGGTAGCTCAGGAATGACACTTCTTTTTTATCCCAGTTTTATTCCAATTCTACTGAATACAGTATTGCAGTGGTGATGGAGAATGTGGTATCTATAATAGTGTGCAGTATGTTACATATGGGGTGGATGTGAAACAGTGAAAACAAAGTGATCTGTTCAGACCATTTGAAATGTTTCCAGAACCTTCTTTCTGGTCACACATTATTTTGATTGAATATTTTCTTCAGTCAAAAATAATTTCTGAAACAAGTACTATAAAATATACAATTATTCAATGTATGTATGATATTTGAAATGTTGATTGCCCTTACTTTCTCAGGTAACTGGTGAAACAGGTCAGAGTTTGTAGTTCTTCCGTCAGCACAGATTAATTAAAGGTCTCCTGTGTAATAATAAAAATAGCTTGAAATTGTTTATGGGGTTGATTTTAATAAACACTGCCTAACATAGACCAGTGCCCAGCATAACTAGTTGATTCACAGCCAACACTATATCATCTTTCACTGGTGCTCTGAAGAAATAGCACAAACAATGAAGATGTCTGAGGTATGTCACAATAGTGTGATCAAAAGGAAAGTAATATTTAAATATTATAATAAACCCAGTGATGTTTTTTGAAATAGAATGATTTTAACTCAAAAACATCTGCTTGAAAGTCCAAAGAGATTAGAAATGTCCATTAATGAAAACATACTAATTAAAGGCTCTAAATACTTAGAATAGTTCTATGGCTATGTAAGTTAGTCCAACTGATAGCAAAACTCGACATGTTTCATATTATTTCAACTCCTTTTATTTGAACAAGGAAATAGATAAACAAAAGAAAATGATCATGTTGTTTTTTAAATTTTGTGAAAATATAACCCGAACAAAGGTCAGTCTTCAAATGCACGGTCCATATGGCTTGGCTAACACAAGTAGCTGTAAGGATAATATCACTTTGCAGAAACAGTGGGACTCAGCTCTCTAAAGTTCTATGTAGTAGCAGAATGGAAAGAAAATGTAAACCAAACTGCTCCTTTATCCACCAGTTCTGATACTTCAGATTTATCTGAATCATTGGAAGAATAAGCTACTGCACCTTCTAGGTCTGTTAATAAAAAATCCAAAAATAATTTTATTCTAATTCATATTAAAAAAAATGGAATAACTATTTTTTGCTTGGAAAGCAAGTTTTCAGATGTCATTATTGTAAGTGGACTTCACAAACTGTTATATTGTAGAGGAATGGAGAAACTCTTGAGTTAAATGTGGTGTCATTATTTAAAAGAAACTGCTATTAAGTTTAACTCCTTTACACTTTTACTAGTTCTTCCCACTGAGGAGACCACACTGTGGAATATCATTCTCCTTATTCCTTAGAATAAACAAAGTTTTGCAGTGTATATTCAGTAATCTAATATTTTCTTGAAACATTAGGATTACAGTATACATGTATATGTGAATGTCTACCTATTTCAGGTTTACTTCATGTCAAAAAAGAAGGTGGTCAGGACAAGATCACTGGGTGAGTGATTTGTCCAGATAACCACGTGCATTCTATAGTCTGCAGATTGGGCAACATGAAAAAAAAATAAAATAAAAAAAATAGTACAACCCAACAAAGAATTCACCAGAGCTATATCTCAAGAGGCATTTGAGAATCAGATTAGTAGACTAAAAAGGTAAGGTGCATAGGTGTCCCAGTACTAGCTCACTTATGTTTTAATTTCTCTCAAGACACATTAATTGGGATAGTGTACTAATGTCAAGGATGCTGCTGCAGCCAGAGGCCTGCTTGACTTGGAGCTGGCGCTTTCTGAAGCTGGTTTACATCTGTAGCCAACTGTCTGAGCAATACATCTACTCTGGGGCAAACGCAACCATGGGACCTTAAATTAGTTCCTAGAGGTGGATTAGATGTGCTTACAGGGCAGGTTTCTATTCTCATTTGAGAGACATGGGTGGGTGAGAAACTTGCTAAGGTTGCTCTCACGTCTAAGTATTCTTCATGTACTTTCAGCTGTAAACTTACCATATGTTTTTGACCACTGCACTGAAAGCACACCAGTTAAGAAGCAGTATGAGAAACTTCCCTGCTCATCAGTTAGCCACTGTGCTGATGGGAAGCATGCTCTCCTTCATGAAGGCCATGAGTCCCTGAAGAAACATGACTAGTCATAGGAGAAAAACCCATGCCAATCCTCTGGCATGCAAGGGTATATTTCTGGTTACACAGTAAATGCTCTCTAGACTGATTGCCTGTCATTGGAGGGTATATTACAGTGCTACTGTAGGCCTCATAGGCAAACTCTCAGTGTTGTAAAGCTTTGTTTTCAGTTATTTCCCAGCTCACAAAATCACAAGACAAAAATGATCTGCACAGACTCCATGCACAGTTCATAGAAATACTAAAGCACCAAAGAGGGGGATCTCAGAGCTCAGAAAATAAAATGGAAATCCTCCAGTAAAAGCCAGAAGCTGGAGTGGCAGCCTCACTCTCAGCATGCAGAACAGAGTCTATCCCATATAAGGTTTTAATTAATATTAACTAATTCCTGGAGTTAGATTACTAAAACCAAGGTATAATAATTTGAAAATGATAAGCCTTTACAGTACCCATATGATTAGATAAACTGAGGTTCAGCCTGTGTCAAAGGTGCAATATACAGGCAGATCTACTTAATTGTTCAAATGAAATAGTGCTCATTGTGTTCTGTAGTATTCTGAGATGGAACACCACATTTTTTATTTTTATTTTATTATTTTTTATTATTAAACTTCTGTATTGCATTCTGTGTACTATATCTAAGGATGAGTTGGAACAATATCTGAATTTTTCACAGAGATTGTCCCTGCAATTTTCATTCTGCTGTAAACTCGATGAATCTGGCTGGATTTTTCTTACTGGTAGAGTAAGGGAAATGGGTGAAGCCAGTCTCCTGTAGTGGCAGAAATGACAATAGTCTATAGAATAATGTAATCAAATATCATCACTTCAGCCTTCACTCGCATAGTGTGAATTGCACATCTGACAGAGCTGACTGCAATTCTGAAGCAGATAATTTGATTTAAACAAATAAATCTATAGAATCTGGATCTCCCCCTTCTTCTCTCCCACTTGCAGCTGCTGATTCCTGCTCCCTGCTTTAGCTGTACATCAAAAGAACTTTTCAGAGACAAAGCTGACCACACGTATTTTGTCTTCCAAACTGTTTATGGAGATTCAGTTCCTGGTGTTTGACACATGAGACATCAGCAATAAGAAGTGAAAAGCAGCCACATTTGTGTAGCAGAAGAAACACGGAACAACTGGGTGCTTTGGCGTCATTCTTTTATCATTATCTCTTTGTATCTAATTATCTTCCTTAGAAAACATCAGGTGCATTTCTGGGGATATTTTCCTTACCAGGTTGCTCCTAGTCAGCAGAACACGCTTGGATCTCTGTATGCTTCGTTGCCCTCTAACCATCTCCAGGCAGGCTCAGCACCTTCAAGCCTTCCCATATGCTCTCTCACAGTAAGATATACAACACACAAGGTCAGTCTCATGCCATGAAAGTATTATTCTAGCAGAATCATAGAATCATTAAAGTTGGAAAAGTCCTCCAAGGCCCCTGCCACCAATGTCACCCACTAAACCATGTCCCTAAGCATCATGTTCAACCTTTCTTTGAACACCCCCAGGGATGGTGACTCCACCACCTCCCTGGGCAACCCATTCCAATGCCTGACCACACTCTCTGAGAAGAAATTTCTCCTAATTTCCAACCTCAATGTAGTAGGGTGCAGGACCCCCCACAAATTACATTTAACACTATAAACTGATAAAAGTTTTCAAATAGGCATGTTTCAGGACCACAGAAATACCATGTAGGGATAAAGAAGACCCATTACCAGGTGCTATCTTTTGAGGATATGGCCAGTCTGGTCTGGAGGAACTCTCTGGATGTGACCATTCTGTGCCACTTGGGCTTGAATCACTCCCTGGGGTAAATGTATTTAGCAAGGGAAACAGCCTCTGTGAGTCAGTTCCTCATCCTTTCTTCATAGACTTTCTGCAAAGCTATGTCTGTAACATCATGAATTTTCATGGTATAAAATAGACTGCATAAGTACAACCACTAGCCAGAGAAATCGGATGCATCACAAGGAATATCATGTACTTCAAGACTTGCTTGATCAAGCCTAATGGATGTAGAAGTGGAGGTGACTCATCAAACAGTGTTTCTAGGAATCTTTAAAACTGATGCTGAAGCAATATAGTACAACAAGAGAATAAACATATCACTGTGACTAACTGAATAGTCATTAAAAACCCGCCAAACCACTGGCCTGCAGCCTCGGGTAAACCTTTTTGGTTTTCATATTGCAGGAGGAAAGTAGTTTGCAGATGTCTTTAATCAAATATCAAGCCTTCCTATCAGCCAGTTCCAAAATCATCAGTTCTTGAAGTCTGGTGTCTTCCACACAATATTAAGCATTTATTAATAATGCCTAAAAGATAAAGACCTATTTTTCTTTTCATCTACAGAGATGAACGTTTGTGATGCATTCTTTCCCCATCAAGATATTAACTGTTATTAAGAGCTCCTTTCTCTGGAAACCTTTGAATCAATAACATTTATCTACATAATGTAAGATCTATAAATCAAAATGACACAATTCATTCCACTGGGAACTATACAATTCACACCAAATCCAAGCTTCTTCCCTGCACTTTCCTTTCTGCATATCTTTCCAATCAGAATTTGCAAGCATTTGATAATACCAAATGAAAAATAAATATATATATCTCTTTATGGGAGAAATAATGTTTAATAACCACAATGTTTATTTTTACCTTTGGGAGTCATTCAGATATACCATTGCCATGGATAAAATGTATAACATCAATTGTACGGAATAATAATAACAGCCAGCTGTTAGACTAGTACTCTGAGATCTCAAGGTGCTTGAAATGGAGTCCGTGTAATTACCCACTTTGGACAGACACAGGAGCTGATTATTTTTTCTCATGGACACTCATATGCCAGTAGCAGAAATCAGTTTGCTGGATTCCCAGACCGTACCTAATGAGTCACACTAAGCTGTCTTTGAGCAGTTAATACAAACCACATTCCAGCCATAATTTAATTGGTTTTAGCCAGAAGACTTTTTGATATAAATGAGAACTATTTCTCACAAGCATGGTGCTGAAACCATTCCTCAGCTTCAGGGGCCAGATCACTGTGTGTTAAGGACTATTTTTCTGCATTATGAATGGCTCTAGGTTCCTGGCCAAAAACTCTGCCAGTTCTGTGAGCTGGGATGACTGGCCAAAGGCCTACTGGCAGTAAACTGGGAGTACTGTGAGCATCTCTGAGTGTGAGACTCATCTTGGAAGCACCTCTACATTGTATAGAACAGAGAGTCCTGGAAAAGAAGGCAAGAAACCAAAGAAACAGATAGAAAATCTTTTTAGCACAGCTAAGGGTGTTTAACAGAACAATCATTGTTTTGGACTAGCTTATACAGCTAACCAAAAAAGGTCCCAGTGAAAGCTTACTGAATTCAGCAACATTGCAGTGAAGTAATTGCAACAGAAAAGGCTTTTTAACAAGACTGTTTAGTGATTATGGCAAGAGACTGGGAGTTTAAAGTGGTCAGATTTATGCATAATCTTATGGTCTACCATACTTATTCACCTACAGAATACTTAATTTAATGCTCCCCAGTGTCTCAGGAGTCTTCATACTTCAGTAACATTCATGTAGTTACTGAAAGTTTTCCAGATGAAAGATCTGTGCAAGAGCAATTACTGCAAGAACTAATACTGTAATTAGCTGCAGCAGTTACTATTGCCAAGTACTAATACAGACCAAGGCAAACTAAGACTGTTGGCCTAAGAACTTGACCCCAGTACTAACTGGAGGCTCCAGAATAAGCATATTCCAAGGAAGTGTGTGGCAAAGGAAACAAGTCCCTCTATGACTTCAGATTCATATCTAGAAAAAAGTTGGAATTAGATGTGATTTCAAATAACACAGCTGATGTCCTTTAGTGTTAGCAGTATACACATGCTTACTTAGAAAACTGAGCTTGCTGACCTCTGTTCAGTTCCTCGGTTCCATTACTTCAGTGATTTATGGTCAATGCTGAGCATGGGACAGTTCTGCACATGGAGGCTGTTCTGCAAGACCAGAACAAAACTATTGACACACGTCAACAAAATCTATGGAGAAGTATGCTCAGAACCTGCCCACGTTAATTGAATGAGTAAGATTTGCTTGCCCATTTTGGTAAATAGAAAGAAAGAGAGAATCTTAGGTAAAGTCATCCCCCAATGTAAGTGGGTTCACTACCACTAGGGTTATTGGAGGGGAAGCTGCATGACTTATGCATGGTATAACTCATTATTGGCTCATGGAGTATGAGACCAATGAGACCACTGTGATCAGTTATTTTGACCTCCTGCGTAGTACAAGCCACAGAACTTTCCTGAATCCTTGCAAACACAAATCTCTCTTTTCTATAGAATAGAAAACCATAAATGTATACTTTACCCAGAGGTACTGGTGTTTATATTACATAGGGTTCTGTGACTAATTTTGGTTCATGCTGTAGGATGTGAAATGAAATGAAGCTGTTCTATCTCAACTGGATCACAAATGAAACACCCTATAATGTGCATAGAAGTTCTCATATGGTATAAATAATATTTTTAATCAGCCATTGAAATAATAATATAAAGTTCATTTTATTAACATTTGAAAAATAAATGTCTTCACCTCCCTCAATTGGACTTTAAAGGAGGAAAGTTTTACATTCCCTGTGAAAAAAAAAATAAAGTAAAAAATGTTTAGAGAAAGGAGTGATCTGACTGGTTAGAGATCACAAATCGCTAATAATAATAAGCTTTCAATTTCAGATGCCAAACAGCTGCAGAGCCTCCTAAACCTAAGTCCTCTTTCTTGGAGAATAAGGCAAGTTTGGAAAAGAGATGATTGCCAAATCCACCACAAAATGTAGGCTGGAATTTTTCTTTGAATAAATCACTGTCACTCTTGATAAAACCATACAAAAGTATCCTGGCATGAGAGAATGCTGCACATAATAAAGACAGAGCCCATGAATCCTCTCCAGAGAGAAAAAACAAATCCAGCCCAGAGAGTCTAGTAAACAACCCTTGCAAAATCAGGAGGTGGTAGGTATAGAATTTATTAGATAAATTGCTAAATATTTCATGCTTTCCCATTACATGACAAGGTACTACACAGTTTATTCCATTGCAGTTTGCCACCTGATATAACAATATATTAAAGTCAAAGAGGAATTATTTGGAAGTCATGTATAAAGTCATATGAATGTTCAAATAAAAAAAAAATAACTAAAAATTAAAAAAGGTAAGATAATTATGCCTGTGAGCCTTTTCCACACACTTGTACTTTACATGGCAGGTGTCAAAATTTCAATTCATATATTTAAGAATTGCAGAAAGTTTTGGATTCTCAATATGGAATATTCACCCTTAGTAAATGCCAAATATCCTAACTTTACAGATACTGAAAAATCAGTTCATCTGCCACTCTTCATGTCAGCCCCTCTCACAGACCGAATACCCTCTGAACTATGTAAATACAAATCACTGCTGTAATTGTTACTTTTCAGCACTTTGTGTTATGGAAACGGTGAATCACAGAAAATTAAATAGTATCCAGGCTTCTAGAAACCCACAGAAGAGCTATGCAATTCAGTCTGTGAGCAGCATCTAAAGTTCCTTCTTTAGAAAATATTTATTCAGTGGAGCACCTTTTGGTGCCTTGATCTATTTCCACTTCATAAGATGTCAGAGGAGCTATGCAGTAAACTGAAATGCTAGTGCCTGGGCAGCAACAGTGGTTAAATATATATATATAAATGTTTTATTTTGTTTTCTTCTTTTCAATTTTTGTAAAAGTTTATGCTTTTTTGCTTTTTGCTTTTTCTTTTTTTTTTTTTTTTCCTTTTTCTTTGCTTTATTGAAAATAAGTTACACATTACATTATCATGGGGAAACAAGTAATATCTGACTAGAAAAGAGTGTTCTCTCTCTGATTCACTCTATAGTCATTCTGAATTTGCCAAATCCAGATTCCTCCTGCCAGGAGGAATTCCTCCTTCCTCTCTATCCAGGATCATCTAGAATTCTTACTTAAATACAATCTAGTATGGCAGCAAAAATATTTATAGGGAGACCGAAAATAATCATCCTCAGTGGAGGAAGATGGGTTTGCAGAAATAACAATGGACTGCACTATTGAAAAGACAGTTCATTTCCACACGTCTGTGAATCTCACCTACCTCCAGCCTCTGAGGAAGCAGCTCATACCTGACAGTAAGAGTAGCAGCTTGCATGGCAGAATCTACTGTCCTCAGTTCCTTGGTCCTTGTTCAGAACAAAAGAGGAAGGGAGATGCAAAGCTACACAGGATTAGAATGATTCATTAAGTCCAAGTTACTTAATAGAAAACTGACTGGTGTAGCTAATATAAAATGTATAAACAAAGCAGATGTGTCAACATGTCTAAAATCCTACTCCCCTGACACCAAAACACACCCTCTATATAAGATTTACACTTCTAAATGCAGCTGCAGAGTGAGGGATGCAGGACTTAACTCAACATTGAATTAGACCAGTATTTTTTTCACAGCTGAAAAAATATAATTTTCTCTTCATTTGTCACTACTGACAACACATTAGTTACAATAATTGTTTGGGATTAAGGTTATCACTGTTCAAGATTTTTTTTCTTGACTAGGCTGTTTGAAAGGATCAAATATGCCCCTGTAGCATCACTGGGTGGGAGGAAGGGAGTCTTTGAAGCCAGTGAATACTTAATACAATTCAGAAAAAGTTAAAAATAACCCTTCCAGGAGAATCCCCTTATGCACATTTTGACTCGTCTGTTTTAGCTTGTATTTTACCTGAATAGTTTTTACACAGAGTAGCTCTCCATCCATCCCCTCCACCCTCCTATATAGGTGCTCCATATAGCCTACAACAACAACAACAACAAAAACTAAGTCTTGGTGGCTGGGATACTGCTTCCATGGGCCTCCACATCCTTTGTGAGGGCTCAGATGACGCTCATGTTGGATAAAAAGCAGGGAATGACCACATTTTGCCTGAAGCCTAATCTGTAGGCTGTGTGTTGACAGCAGATTGGGATAAAAAAGTCCTTAATTTGTGACTTGTGAGGGATGATTTAACCACTGAGTTTCTCAGTGCTGCCAGAACTGAGGTAGCTGGGAGCTGAGAACCAAAGCGGAGGCACCTCAGTAACTGTAATATGGACTTGAAGATTACAGACACTGGTTACATGAAGATGAGGTACTTGCTGAGGAAAACTACAACAAAAAAAAGGATGTTGTTGCATAAGCAAGTTGTTGCACACGCAAGTACTGATATATAATTCAGAATGAATTTAATTCACTTAAATTATTATTCTGGGGGAATGCTCTTTGTGATGCTGGGCAACCTAGGACACATGTTGGTTGGTCTGTTTCCCATTCATACTCTGGTAAAACAACAGTTATGCATCCATGAAGATACACTAACAGATTAATTGTATCATGGTTTTATGACAGAGAAGACATAAAGAAAGGGATGTTTTATACAGTCACAGCAACTTCATTATTATCCCCTTAATAACCAGGCTGTGAGAATACCCCAGACCAAAATACTGACTTTACTGTAATGAATGGAAATTTAGCAGTATTGGGTAAAAAAAAAAAAAAAAAAAAGAAAAAAAAAAAAAAAAGTTAACCTTCCTTATGAGATAAGCATCAATAGAGCAATTCCTTTGCCATTTCCATTCTAATAAGGAATGTCTGATGTCTTCACAGTCATGGATTGAACTTCCAGTTTACAGTCTCCAATAGATCAGTGTTTGTAGTGAGCCTAGCAGAGGATTCTTCTGAAATCCTTCTAGAAGAGACTTATCCACTAGGACTTATTTTCCTCCATCATCAGCCTTAAACCTTACAGTGTGAATAAACTGGAAAACACATATTATTTCTAAGGCTCACCAGTTATAACAACTGTGAAGTATTCTGGCGGAGAGCAAAAAAAAAAATAACCTATGTTTGCATGCATATAAATTTGTTCTTCCGTGTCGTAATCGCTCTTTTTGCTATTCCCCAGTTGTACACCAGAGAGCAGCACAGTGGCATGTCCTGTGGTCGCCATCAACCTTCTCAGGCATCTCTATTCTGGACCATTCTACATGAAAAATTTCATCTCTCTCTGTAGTCTCCTTGTTATTATGATTAAAATAAACAAATAATAAAGTTTACATTGTTTCCTCTAATAGGTTTTATCCAAGTATTACCTGGATTCATGGATACCTAATATTTACTACTGCTGTCTCCTTAAGAATAAAGATATGTGTAGAACATATAATAATCCAAAGATTTTCAAAATTATGTTATTTTATTTTCTTTAGATTATACTACCCTTCTATAGAGTGATGCTCTGAAAAAAAATCTTCCTTTCCTCATTTTCATTGCCCCACCTAATACATTCTTGCTTGTTTACCTCTTGATTAGTATCTTTGTTGATTTTTTTTTCCTTTGTGGTGGGGAGGTATTTAAATACTACTATGTATTTTGCTAGGATGGGAACATTTTCTGCATAAGAATGCATGTGTCTAGCTTTTTCCTTAGCTGTATTCCTCTGTTAAAATGTTTCCTATTGTCTTCATCCTAGACTACAGTGTCACCCTGAACTACAGTGACATTACTGCTATTTTCATTATAATATCACTGAAGAGCCCTAGGCACATATTGTACCACAAAGTTATTTGTGCTATTACACAAGAGAGTATCTTCCCCCCCCCCCCAAACTGCATTAATATCTACACAATTCAAATTTCAAAATAATTTTTAATTGTTATTGTTTATAAAATGACCTTTATCAGACTGTAGTCATGGAGTATAACATGGAGTATAACATCATCCTCTTTCATCCTCATGATACTTTGTCAAAGTATAATACTTTGATAATCATAGAGTCATTAAAGTTCGAAAAGTCCTCCAACGCCATCTGGTCCAACCATCCCCCTACCACCAATGTCACCCCCTAAACCATGTCCCTAAGCATCACATCCAACCTTTCCTTGAACACCTCCAGGGACTCCACCATTGGGATGAGTTTCTCAGGGCAACACATCCCAATGCCTGACTGATCTTTCTGAGAAGAAATTTCTCGTTATTTCTAACCTAAGCCTCCCCTGGCGCAACTTGAAGCCATTCCCTCTAGTGTTATCAGCAGTTATATAACATAAGTGCCCATTGCCTCCATAATTTTTTATAAGAGACCAAATTAAGTTTGGGTGCCTTGTAAGAATCCAGAGGAGCAGGTGAGAGCATGGTCAGAGGTGGAAAGCAGATGACAGGAAAGGAGAAGTTGGAGCACCTAACTCCAAAGGGGCCCAACTGGCCAGGGCATTGCTGGAAAGGTCTGGTTTCAGTTTCTTACTCTCCTGCATGACCTTACATGAATGTTTAGGAGGAAAGGGTACTTCTGTGGACCTTTTTCTAAGACCTCCATTTTGTCCACAGGGATACAGCAATCCATGATTTCACTTTGTCTGCAGGAATCTCTTTTAAAGTTCACTTACCCTTTCTCATCATTTGCAAACCAAAGGAAGTTTAGAAAACCAAGCAATATGAAAAAATGAGGAATTAGCAAGTGTAATTCTGTCCTCTCACTGCAAATACTTGATATTCTGCTTGCTAGGTCAAAAAATCTAGTGCTGCTGTTGCAAGAACATGCTTCCATGGCTGGAAGGGTAGAAGAAGGCGGTGATAGAGCATGAGATGCCCATAAAAGGCGCTCCAGAATAAAGATGGGGAAATGCCAGTATGGCGGGAGTAGTGCAGTCCCAAGATTAAGGGATCTACATATTACATACTGCATAGAAAGTTCAAGACTTTCCTCTGATTTCTGTTTCTAAAGAGCAGGGCAGTGTGCCAGGCAGGGGAGAATAATCTCTGTCTTTAAGAGACAGTATCTGGATCTGGAGCCTGTAGGATCTGGATACCTGTTTGTATCAGGAGCACTCACTATAATGGGGTTAGCCTACAGATCATCTCAGAACAGTGAAAAAAAAATATAATTTTTTGGAATTGAATACCAATATCTAGTACTTGTCTGGAGAGCCTGTCACACAAGAAAAACAGTTAAAGGACAGGGGAAAAAGAATTACACATGATATCATGTATTATGCAAAGGAAAACAAAGGACTATTGCATCCAGTCATTATTCATAAAAGTTCACAGTACACAAGAGAAAACTCCTTCTTGGTATTCTGAACAATTTTTTATTTTATTTTATTTTATTTTATTTTATTTTATTTTATTTTATTTTGTTTTGTTTTGTTTTGTTTTGTTTTGTTTATAGGAAGGTTTCCCTAGAATAAAGTAATGTTGAAATTGACAGATGGACTTCTTTTACACACGCTTTATGTCCTTATGTCATTTTCTTCTAACAACTGAAGGTCAAGCAGTACATTGCTTAGTCTGTCTCTTGCATGGACCAAAATCCCAGTGAACGATGGCATTGTTTGACTTCATCTTACATTCTCAATGCATGTGCTTCTCCAATAAACAGCAAGTGACATTTGGGCAAGAATGCACTCTGGAAACAGAGTTGAGATTGTCATCAGCATCTCTATATCAGTTATCATAATGTAAGATTAAGACAAATCCTGACTTCCCACACTGTATCACCATGTATTTCAAATAGCCTACCTACATTATCCTGGTCAGATGCTTCTATCTTCATTACTTATTACTGTGCATTAAGTATTACATAATGTCTGTGACTTATAAATATTTGATTATAAATTCAAATACCTGTAAAATTCACAGTTAAATATTAGCCACAGATAGGTTGAAACACAGATGTTTCTTGCTGGATTTAGTCCAGAAAGCCAGAGTTAACACCATGACTTCCCAGCAAAATGGTTACAGACTCCTGAATGCTGGGAGTACGGCTGGGACAGGTCACCCCTGCCATGCTCTCCTTGCATACTCAAGAAAATCTTATGGCTCCTTGACTATAATGATTGGACAGTACCTGAGACTTTGCTGTTAATTATACTACACACTTATGCTTCTTAGTCCTCCTTAATTCCATGCCTTCCCACCCCCTCCCCGTCACTCTGCTTGTAACCCTCCTCACATCTTCCTTTTTCTGTGCCCTCGTTTGAGAATGTGTTATAACTCCACTGGTGCAGGCACTGGCATTTCACAGCTTTCCTCCCACTGCTAAACACATGGTGCCTTTCTCCCCCTCCACCTCTTGCTGCAGGATTTTCTGCTTCCATTGCCCTGCTCCTCTCCAAAGCTTCAGATACAACATAAACACCTTTACCATTGTGGCTTTCATTAAGTGTTTTTAAAGAAGGTATGTTGGAGGTGTTTTCTAAGTCCATCCTATAGCACCTGAGTTTTTCTTATACTACCAGTATTAGGCTACAATGTATTTGAGTCATATTAATTGCAGATGGCCCAAGCAATAATTTCCAAACTTCATATATTTCACCATAAACCTTGTCCATGTCTGGAAAATCTAGAAAATGGGCATGTAAGCTTAGTTAACACTAACATAGCTCTTCCACCTATACCAGAATAACTAGCTAAACTTTTGCAGTCACTCAAAAAGCATGCAAATAGCAACAGAAAACATCTTGCTTTGGTCTCCCTAGACCTCCTAAAAATCATTTTCTATTTTTTTTTCTGAGCCCATGGATCAGTGACAAATCCTCAAATACTATAACTGGCTTATACCAGCAGAGATGTCAATGCTATTAGTAAGTTATCTGCTCAGAACAACTAGTGCATGTATCCCTGTTTGGCTAAATAGTCTTGCCCTCATCCTACCTCTACATTTGCTGCACATAAAGATAATGTTGGTGTCTATGCTTGCCAATCCACTGCTGTGACAAAAAACAATAGGAAAAACATCAGGCCAACAACTCAAAACATTTGGCTGCTCACTGCAAAGACCTTTGGAACACAAAGAGAGTTCATTGCAACAGGACTTTAAGGCATATGAACGTAGGTTGGAAAGGACTTACCACCTTCAGCCTCCTGAGGCTGATTATGATGATGACATCTTAAGGAGGGAATTGTTTATTTTTGATAGAAACTGGGGAAAAGTTGGTTACTTTTTGAAATATAAGCAGAATTTAACAAAGTGGCTTTCAGAGACATTTCCCTTATCAAAGTGCCTTGCAAAATCTGAGGGTGAGGAAATGGTTGGAGATCTCACAACGTTTCAAAACTCCAGCTAAATGTGAAAATGCAGCCCGGGAACTGGCAGAGAACTGTTTTTCCATGAGCAGGGAGTTGACAGAGAGAAACCTTGAAGTGACCCAGAAGTTGGTGGGAAAGGACAAGGAGATTAATATGATTCTGAACAGACAAGCAGCCCTTATGGAAAACATGCTACACTGAAACTTTCCTCCCACTTTCCTTTCATTGGCCCTGAATAAAATAAAATTTTATTTTATTTTATTTTATTTTATTTTATTTTATTTTATTTTATTTTATTTTATTTTATTTTATTTTATTTATTTATTTATTTTTCCAATTTATAATGCTCCCAGTATGTATCTATTTCCCTGCACTTGCATCTTTCCACTTGCAGTTTTCTAAACAATACTTTTACTCCACTTCTATAATTTTGGTTGGCATTTAATAATAAAAGTGCAACTACTAAACTTTCATCAAATAACTTATAAAGAGTTTTAAAGCAAAGCATGAAAAGATAGTTTGTGACTAAACAAAACATTTTTTGATTCCCGGTAAAAATATTTTACAAAGCTGAACAAAGCATGAGTAAAATTGACATCAAGCAGTAGCAGTATAGGCATCTGTGGTTAAAATATTTCTTGTACAAAATGGTGATACTTTCATAAAATAATTCCTGGAAAGGTTCAGAATCCTAATAGGAATCACACACAATTGAATTTAAAAATCCACCCCTCTCCAGTATCAAAATACAGAATACTGCATCTGCTTCTTTTGAGGGAATTTCTCTTGGCTTTCTTGTAGAAATCTACAATTCTGCTGCCCAAAATGCAACCACCATTGACAAGCTGTAATAAAAAACAACAATAACCTATCATTCTCTACTGTATTTTAATACAGTAGCTACGTCTCCTTTAACAAATAATTTGAGAGAAGAGGAGCAGTTCAGTGGATCAGAGCTGTACCTCCTAAAGATTCTTCATCTACCCTACATGTGATTCAGGATTTTAACTTGGTTAAGGTTTAGGAGGTATCCCAGGACTAAACAAATAAACAAAGAAAACAAACAAGCAAACACAAAAAAATAAAAGATTGGTATCAGAAGACCAGACAATGTCATATACAATCTTACCCATTTTCTCTAAGTATATGTATTCTGAAGTTTTCCAGGTAATTATTAAGGTAATAATTTATTGTTGTTGTCATCGTTATTCAGTTAATATATTAACAAGATAGATAGTCTGTATGAAACAAGGATAAGGTATGACTAACTGGCAATGCCTATAACAGACTAACCAAGGTCTGGACACCCACCCACCACTGTCAATCAACCATCCACAGATTGGCTCCCTGGCACAGTTTTTGGCACCAAACAGCCTCTAAAATAATTATTGGACTCAATTCAGATATCACAGGCTCAGGACCACTCCTGGCTTTGTTTTGGAGGGGTGTCAAAGGCTTGCAGTTTGAACGTGTGCCTTGCCATACCAGATGGCCTCAGGGATAAATTAAAGTCCTTGGCCCATTTAATTTCCTAGTCCAGATGTTGTTTCTCTGACCGTAGTGGAGTTGGTACCTCATTTTCACTAAAAATAGAGGAATGAGCTGCTGCAGCCCTCGCACTGTGCAGCAGATCATTACGAATACTTCTGGAACTGCCTGATTAATCTGTCGTTATCTGGACTTCCTGACGGCACCCTGTCACTGCCTCTCAGCCTGATCCTGCAGCACAACCCCTTCCTGTCAGTCAACACTCAGTTCAAAGGCCCAGAAGGCCGTGGAGCGAGGTGAGGTGTCTTCAGAAATGTACTGTGAGAGCTTTCAGTCTGAACTGGAAAGGTCTGTAAGTAATGCATAATAAATGCATGGACAGACTATTTCCCATCAGGTACAAAAATATACAGAGAATCTAGGCTAAAAGGCTATTCTTTTCTATGCCCTGGTCTCAGAAGTTACAAAATGATGCCAAGTGATAACTACAACTGTCAGTACTGTGTATTCTCCAATTGTAAAATAAAAATATATATATTTCTCATAAGATCTCACTCTTCTGAGATGAGTCCCTGTTGATATTTAGGACCTATATTGAAGCTGATTTCAGTTATCTAAAGCTGTATGTACCTTCCTTTTCTACTTGCCTAGCACCTTTCAACCTATGCCAGAGGACTGAAGTGCATCTTATATTTTTCTGAAAGGCCATTCTACACGTTACTCTGCTAACTTTCTGTCTTGCTGGAATTTTCTCAAAATACAGGAGACACAGAGAAGGTCCTAGTGCTAAGGTGCAGACTGGGCTGTGGAGATGACTCTGACCTTGTGGCCAAAGATTCTGTATCTTCCCCTACGTTGATCTTATTTTTGTCCATCCTCTTCACTTGTCTCTTTCACTCATGTCCACATGCCAGTCTTGCTTTTCTTTTCCCAATCTTAGTTCTAGACTCCTAACCCAGGAAGTTGTTATGCTACAGTTTAATCTAAATGTAAGTGAACATTCATCAGAAGAGGAATCCCAATCTCCCTCTACATCCCAATCATTTTCCTTCACCTATTCTTAACTGTAGTGGTCAGTTCTTCTACCATATCCAAAAGCCTATGAATGTTACTGGTGTTCAATGAACAAGTCACCTGCATGTTTTAGAATGGGACAAGAAGTAAGTTTTCACGGTCTTAAAAAATATTTACTATATTCACCCCAAATTTCCTACCTTGAAAATCACAGTGCTGTTTGTAACAGTTTGGCAAATTCATAAGAAGTCAGAATAATACTAGCTTCTGGTGAACATCTTGTTTTCTCTTTATAAGCAGAAGTTTGTACTTGTCTGAAGGAACCTAGGGTTTCCATGCTACATTTATGCCTTCTGTCCTACCCAAAGACTACCTCATCTACTGGAACAAAGGCTACATGCTGAGAGGAACATATTTATCTTCATGATGTACGTTTGGCTCGCAGCCTGCAGCCACAGCTCTGTAGCTGGAGATGGTTCAGCAGGTTTGGTAGAATGGTTCTTAAAACCGACTACCAAGTCCTGAGCCAGCTGTTAAAAGCTGCCTCCAGCAAGTACTGCTCCTGGTGATTCCTGTCCTCTCTCATTATATTCAGATCATGCTCCTCCTTCTACTGCCACCGACTTATTTATGCTTGTGTTTGGAGTCCCTGGTTGCACCCTATCTCTCCATCTGTACTTGCAGTGCTCTTGTCACCTTTAAGTCTTTTGTGACTTCAGCCACACAGCCTTTGTGACCCCATTAGCCTGCAGCTGAGTTTGAAGAAGGATGCAACCAGGCAAGCCCCTGAACTGGGAGGTAGCAGGCACTAGACTCCCTAGAAGGGGGGATTTCTGATGCTTTCTCTCTTCCAGGGCACAAAAAAATGGGCTAATTAAAACCAGTGAGCTCAGGAAGGTGTTAGCTGCTGCCTCACACATTGGGTTTATAGTCTGAATCTTGTTCTTTTTATGCTTCCAGATTTCTCTCAGTTACTATTTCTCCTGTCACATACTCACTGTTTCTTCTGTCATACACTCACTGCTTGTGCCTGCCCTTTGGAAAAGCTTTTCTATGGTCCTGCACTTCATCAGTACAATAATTATTTCAGGCTTCACCGTTAGACATAGTGAGGTAGTGTGACGCACAGAGAAATGAAAGGAAGTCTTCTTCTTGATTTAAATAAGGTTGGATGAGGTATTTTTCCTTGATGATCCCCTGTTTTTTCCTCTTCTTTCACTCACTTTGGTATTTAATGTGCATGTGAGTGTGTGTGACTGTGTGGTTTTGACCTTCATCTCCTGGACTTTTAGTACTGAGAATGATACAAATTTGGAAGATAAACTCTAAAGATATCCTCAATGAAGCATTGAAGCTAATTCCACGTTTTAATCCTGCATAAATTATCCTGGAACACAGCCCACATTTATGATGTGTGAGAGAATAGAAAAATAATAGGATTACTCAGAAGTTTCAGATGATTATAAACATATGGTGCAGGATGGTATAAGAACAAAACATACTCAGGGAAATATCATCAGTAAATGAAAGGTTAATAATGGAAAAAGTAAGTTTGGAACCTCATATGTGGCCTATTATCAAACACTACTGACATGAAAGAATTCCTGCAGTACTGTTAAAAGCGGACAGCTAGTAGTTTAATGATTGTAACAAGAAAACTTTAAGGCATTGGAAAGGAAACTATATGATTATAAAAGAACTCATCACATATTTAAGCCTCCCATGAAAAATGGTAGTTTTGTGCCTGAGGTTCCGGACTGGGACTCAGATCTTGATTTATTTCCCAGTTCTGCTACAGATTTCCTCTGTGACCTTGGGCCAGTTACTTTGGGAGAAATGAGTTAAAACTCCTAAATAACTTGGGAGCCTGAGCCCCCTTTCCAAAAGGGGCATAGCAGCAGATTCACAAAGGGACAAGTGTGTGGAAATGCTGATTGAAGCCAAGGCTACCCTGAAACTGACTGGGTACTTACTTTTTTTTTTATTATTATTTATTTTATTTTATTTTTTTTTCTTTTTCCCAAATCTGAGCACCAGCAGACCACTGTGACCACTGTACCCCTGGGGAAATAAATGGCTGTTTTCTGATTGCTGTTGGAAAATGAGCAGGAGATGGCGTGGAAGTGATCAGCTACTGGTTGACATCATGCAGGTACTACAGAGCAGGAAGCCTTGGGAGCTGCTGCCTACCATGGTTTCCAGCTTCTGCTCTATTTTCATTAGTGATTCATTTCTGAGACATACTCTTGTGTCATGCCTGGCTATCAGGTGCTAAGCTGTGCATGGAGAAGATTCAGTGGTCAGCAGGCTTACAAAGAGACTTCTGGGTATGAAAAGCTAGAGGCTCCTGGCTCTTGGCATCCTGCTTTGTTCAGAAGAGGAAGAAGCAGGAACAACCATCTCACTCAAAGACAAGTACTTTTGACATAGGAAACCTTCCACCTGGTTTGCTGCTCATCTACAGCCTTCAGCCTCAAAACTCAAACCTATATCCCCAAAGTCCATGACAAGTAGGAGCAAAGAGGAACAGGGACATGCTGCCCTTGCTTGCCCCCAGTCTGTGAAGCTGAACAGAAAACAGATTTCCCCTCTACTTGTTTAGATCTTTCAATATCAGCGTTAGGAATGAAGTGCTTATCTGTTTGCCAGTGCAGGAATTAGCTTCCTAAGGAACCTTACATAGCAACCAAGCAGGCGTATAAACTTGAAGCACCTCAATGTTGTTGTCTCCAGATTCAGACAGCTTTGAAAAATGGACCCTTATTGCTGTTCCCAGCTTGTGGAGGACAAATTGCAATAGCAGAATATTCTTTGTCTCCCTCATCCTGAATTAGTTCATGCTGTACATAGACTCACAACTCACACACAAAATAGGAATGCAAGAAGTAATAAACCTGTAAAGTAGGTAGGGGAGCCAAGGATGGATATTCGTTCTTGCTTTCCATATGCTATAGTAATGATAAAAGGATCTTACAAGCATTTATTTCTCCTCCTTAATATGTACTATGGTCATAACTCAGAATCTGCTTTGGACTAAATTCACAAACTGCTGTGTCTGTGTAAAGTCAGTTGAAAGTAAATAACATATTTTCTGCTTCAGTCTCTTGGATATCTCTATTTGCCATGGTTTGTTTCATTCTGCGTGGAAACATATGAAGTTTAAGGTATGTAGTAGATCACATAGGTGAAGGATATTAGATGTCTGAGAATCAAAAATGTCTTAGCAGAGAATCTCTCTTAAAAGTATATATATATATATTTAGTGGTTTTGGCATAAGCAAGGGATCCATACAAAATGCATAAAAATGTAGACTAAAGGTGTATGCTTGTCATTCAAAATTGAATATTTTGGCAATCGATGTTTGTTGACCGGAGCAGGAAAGTATACAGGAATTCAGAAATATCGAGGTAAATGTGTTTTACATTTTCACCAAGGCATTTTCAACCTCTGTATCTCCATCTACACCTACTGTCTTCTCAGCAAAGCCAATAAAGGCTGATCTCATGCTAGCTGAGATTGATGCACTAAATAAAAGCTATTGTGAGTATTGATTGTTTCAATTTACATTTCATTAAAGTAATTTGACTCTTGTAGTTGAGAGTAGGAACAATTTCACATGCACAAGTAGATAAAGTCTTGGTTAAAAGGTTAGGTTCCACCCTCAGAAAAGAAATAGAAAGTTTCTGTCACTGTGACCTTCTGTATCTGCTTTTATAATCAATGTGATCAAAGCAGCCCTTGTGTCATGGGACAGGATTCCCTTCTGGAATATTTCCACAGGACTGAAGACAGCTGTTACTGAAACATATTTTAAAAAGCTGCAGGAAATCTGTCTGTAACTGATGCTTTTCCCAAGTTTTAAGTCTTGAAAGAATCTTTCTGTTTCCTGTAAGGAAATGTCTTTTTTCATTTGATGTATTTGGTTGTAGAGGGGAATGCTTTCAGTGTCAGGTTATCGCTGATACTTGTCTGAAATTGCTTTGGTCAAAATATCTTTTTCTAAATCTGTTGGCTACTGTATTTGTCTGACAAACTACTGTTGAATCATAAGCTTCTAGGTCAAGCAGGTCATTCTGATCATACGTTCTAATCTTGTGTATAATACCACCATCTCAGTGATTCCTATAAAAAGACTGTTGCTTCTGGTTGAGATGCTTGTCCTTCAGAGGGACAGATTCCTGAGGATTAGACAGCCACTACTAGGCCTACAGATGCCAGGGAAACAGCTGAGTCATTCTGGTGGCTGCTCTTGAACATCCTGGATATGTCCCATCCTGGTTCTATGTTTGTTTCTGGAAGTGCTACTAGTCCCTTCATTTTCCATTTATTCTTGCTTTTTAAAAAGTCACAGTCTGTAAATTACCTAGCAGCACCATAGGAAGTGCAAGGATGACACTGGTTTTGCATCAGGATTTTACAGCGCAGCCAATAGCTAGTGTCATCTAAGCATCAGGCTGATACTAATGTGTTTCCAGAGAAGATGTAGTCACACGGACTGCAGAGAAGCACAGGTTTCCTGCCCATAGACTGGCCATCTCTTTTCACAGTTCAGTGAAACTCCGGTTCTTTCTTCTGTTGTTGGCAGTGCATTGCTATTCCCTCACTACTGCAGTTAGGAAGTAAATGATGGTCCTTCAAGACAGATCTCTGCAGAGTTTCCTCTATGCTTCACTGAAGCATAAAATATGGTGTACACTCCATTTTTATTTTTTTTTTTTCCATGCACATAGCTGTATACTCTTCCCAGTTCAGAGTCCCTTGTATGTGGGAACTCTGAAAGTTTTCCACTCCAAAGAATTTTGTGCCCAAAAACTGCGCACCAGAACCTCTTTGCAGTGAACAGGGTTCAGAGTTATTGGCCCCATGAACCATTTCACAGGCTGCTGAGCACTCCCACCAGTACATCATATGCTTACTGTTTTCACATCATAAGCTTTCCTTGCACATCCTCTGCTACTTTCTCACTCTACATTTCCATCCATTTTATATTTTTTTTCATGACAATACACAGAAGAAAAAATACTCTTGCCAGTCTTGTTTCCATTATCCATAGTCACTCTAAATCTAAAATTTGAGGTGATAGATATGGTAGATATTTTTAATTTGACCTGACGGATAATGTTTGAGAACCTTTCAGCATTCCCTAGTAAGAAGTTCTTACTGCAGTCCTATTTTCTGTTTATGACAGATATAAATCACATCTATTTTAGTCTCTGTTCTTAAGTCAATTTATTTGATCCAGGAGAATTGAGTTTTCCTTTCTCTCAATTTTAAATATTTGAATCTGTTCAAAGATTAATTTGTTTCACAGACTGTGAACTCCCATAACAAAAGAATATATTGTACATATTTTGTGTGTTTGTTTGTTTGTCATTTTTTTCAAGAAGAATGCAGAATACTTTTAACTGTCTGCACTGATTAACCCGCAGGCCTATATGGTTAATTGAATAATTAATCTTTTTTTATTATCAAATAAAGTTTCAGATGCTTCATTTAAGAACAAGATATTGCCCTAAATTCAGATATAACCAGATTATATAACAGTGTTTATCAGGTCAAAATTCATAATTTTTTTTTTTTCTCAGTTAAAAATTAACTCAATAAAATAAAATTAATACATTCATAAGTCATTTTTTTCTTCCCATTTCTGTAACTGTGAAACAGATGGTACAGATTTCAGTTTGTGTGAGTAGAAGTCAGTTAAGTACAAAAGAAAGCCAAATTTTAATAAGTGTTTTCAGTCTTTTTAGAAAATCGGTTATCTGAATAGCTTTCAGAGCTAATTGTTCCTGAAAGAGGAATGGCTATTACTTACTGCCACAGGGTCCTCTGATCTCCCTACGACCCTGCATGAGTCTGTTTATTAATGTTTTCTTTTAAAATGGAGCCCTTCTGCCCTCTGGTTTTGATGTGCTCAGTGCTTAAAGAGTAGAGCAGTAAAGACTACAAAACAAATGAGATTATCTGTGACTAATATTTTAATCCAGAGCTCCGGAATTTTCTGTGCTTGATCTAAGCTGTTGCAGAATATGCTGACTGCAGATTGCATCTCTGTGCTTTTCAGGAATCTATTAAATCTGATTCTGAGAAATGTCTCCTCTTTAAAGGTTGATGTACATTTGAAGTATTATCATCTTTACATTCCAATTTCATGTAATAAGTGTTTCTCAACACTGAGTATAGAACCAGACAATATTAGTAAATTAATAATGGTGAAATAAATAGATAAGTGTGAAACCCCACAAACACTGGAGAGACAACAGACATATATTGACCTTATAGAATAACCCTTGTGTTTTCCCAAATTTTCACTGTTCTCTTGAGACTCTTAATATGTATTTGGTCAAAACTTTCCTTTAGAGCAAATATCTCCCTTTTGTATTTATGTTATTTTGGTTACTGAACAAGCAATGGGACCCACACAGCGTGAATTGTAAGAACTTGCTAAATCAGTCCTCCTAAATAAATGTTTGTTACCCATTTCATCAACAGTGACAGGTTTCCTTTAAAGTCAAGGGAGTGAGACCTGTATTCATAAGAGTAAAATAAAGTGTGGTCTTCTTTTAGCTCTTGGAGACATAAATCTGTTCTGCTATGAGTCTTCATCTAAGTGAAAAATTGATAATGAGAGCATTTTATACAGTCCTTAGTACTTAACAAACAGTCTAATTAATATATTTTATTTAATATATTTATTTTTCTTTCTGCTATTGTATTAATCTGAGTTGACCATATCATTCTGACTTGATTTGTACAGCCAGAGCTAACTTTTACTTTCTTGTGAGTAGAGGGACATGCTTATTATTCTGGCCTGCGAGTAGGTGACCACTTAAGCAGAGTGGTATTGAAGAACAGGGCTTTCCTGTTTTTGTACTCTAGGAAGAGATGACATTTTAAAAGAACGGTGGACTATTGTGGCTGTAAATTAGACACAAATGAATAAGATGCTCCACAGAAAGGAATGTAGAGAGAAAAAAATAATTAATGTAGACACCCCTTTAGAACTAAACAAACAAACAAACAACAACAACAACTAAACAAACAAACAAACAACAACAACAACAACAAAAATACTTGATGGGATAGGGTAATAACAGGACTTCTTTCCAGTTAATGTTACTTGTGCTTCATATGCACTGCCCTACCTCTAAATCTTTCAGACCCAGGATGGAAAACTGAGCATTTAGGTAGCACAAGGGCAACACTTAGATGTCTAAGGGCATTTCTGAAAAATCCATCAAACTTAGTAAAGTGTTAAACTAACCAAGAGAATACTCCAGGGTAGGGTGTCTATTAACATACAGTCCACTCAGTGGCACTTTTGCACCCTACTCTTTAGTCATTAGAAACCCCCTATTTCCAATTAGATTTCATAACACGGGTCCCTTTCCAAGATGCTGAGGTCTACTAACAAATCTTTGTCACAAAAAATAAAACCAAAGAGTTCAACATGATGAGCTCAATGGATTAAGTAATCAAATGAGAAAGAAGAATCTGAGGTACCACTTTTTCCAAATCATATTTCTAACAAGAACTGCAATGTGAGTTCTGTTCAATTGCACGCTGTTACCACTGGGCACATTTCTTACGTGGAGGTTAGGCACAGGAATACCCACCCTGTGGGTATTGCTAGCTAAGATTTAGTCTTAATGCTCAGCCATGTTAAGACCAACATGAGATGTTGCTGGTCTTACCTTCAGGCCTGTACAAAACAGTTACCCTTGGGTAGCTGCTCAGTGGCAGGAGGGAAATTTTGAAAATCTTTGCTTGTCTGCCAACAGAGACAGTTGCTGTTACGTAGGTGCTAACTTTCTTTTAGTAGTTTTAGTAGCGAAGATAAGGTTCCTCTAGATAAATGTAAAACTTAGTATCACAGATGTTTTCTGAAAGTACATCTGAATGCAACCTCTAGACTTGACTCATAATCTGTGGAAAGAAGCTTTGGTCTTTAGAAGACATTTCATGTTGTCCTTGATATAAGAAGACTCATTCCCAGAAAACATCTGTTCCTCTCCATTGAGACAAGGAGAATCAAATTTAGGTTGGTACCTTGCAGGTATCTACAGCTAGGTTAGATGAATTCTTCTAGGTTCCTGAGGCTGAAGGCTAGGAAAAGAAAGAATGGAATATGAGGAAGAGCCCTTGCAAAGTCTTGGACTAAGGAGATAGAGATCTGAGTTGTTCTTAGACTTAAGAAAGTTAGAAGGATAATTATAGTTATGTACAGGTATTTACTGTATGAATGACCATATGGGATAGGGTTACCTGTGGAAAAAGGCTGTAGAAAAAGAAGAGTTTTCTTTACCCCTTTCTGTTCTGAAAGGACTGAATGTCCTTTCAAACAATGGCTGTGACCATCTGTTCTCCCATTACTAATACAAATAAATAAATAAATAAAATAAAATTTAGCTGCATTTGAACAAGACAAATAAATGATGAAAACCAACTGGATTCAGCTGAAAAGAAAATTTAAGATACATTGATTAGTATTGTCCCAACTTATCACCAACTGGAGATTACTCAAGTTGTACCAGAAAATGTTGTATCAAATACAGGAAAGTCCAGAGGAATTAGTATCATACTTTGTTATAAGGTTTTTGAAAAACTTCACAGACATTTACCTGTCTCTGCTGTTTATAAGTCTGTCACAAAGGCTTCTGTCCCCACTGGGCCTGTACATGAAAAAAAGAGATTACAGCATGGGATCAGCATGAGAAATAACTTCTTCACAGTACCTGATGATCTCCTGAGGTCCCTTCCAACCCCTACAATTTTGTGATTCTGTGATTCTTCTTCTGTGATATCTTTTAAGAATGTCTTAAAAGATATTATTTTCTACCTTATTCATGCATCTCTGAAAAAATGTACCTGATCTGTTCTTTCTGGAGGTACTGAATTATTGTTAAAGTTATGCCTTGTGTTAAAAACCAACTTTAAATTCTGTCTTCTGCTGTACAAAACAGCTCCAGTGAAAAGTTCTGGATAAAAGTTTATCTTGTTTATTTCTGAAACCAGAGCAAGCATAAACATCTCATACGAAAGAACAAGATATATATATCTTATCTATATATATCTCTCTCTATATATATCTTGTTCTCTCTATATATAACTATATAAGATATATAGTTAATTTGGACAATAAAGACTATATGAATACAGTGCCCACATCTCCCTGGCTCTTTGTAAGGTGTCCCATACATTCCTACTTTTTGCTTAGCTGAAATACATTTTGAATTTGTACAACAGGGACTCTGTCTGCTAAAAGGACTTTAAGCAATTTTCATTGGCAAAACATCCAAGGAAAAATGTAGTGGAAGAATGATTAATCTTGTGGGCTTTACATGCCCCCTGGTGGAAAAGCTCCTCAGCGTAGCCATAAGGATTTCATGCATAGACATCTCTTGTAAACAGATGTGTGGTTTACAAAACATATCTGAGTCGCATTCTCATTTGAGAGACTGCACTATTATCAGTGTATATCCCATGAATAAGAACACACAGGATCCCAAGTTACAAATGAGCACCTGGACCCATTTAAGTGCTGCTAGCATGATGTACATTGCTCATACGGCATAAATTGCTGGCCTAAAATTTCTTGCAGGCAAATGATGCCAAGCTCTTAATATATATAAAATGAACTCTAGTAACTTAAGCAAAATAATCACAATTTTCCCCACAGTCTTTCCAGGATTTCAATCTGGAGGGTTTTGAGGATACACAATACCTTGTTACAAGCCATATAATGTTTTAAAAAGTATCCAACTGACAACCTTGGCTAACATTGTATCTTCTATCTAGATTACTTCAATATGTCATGTCCGTATCACACCACTCTGTCCATGGTCCCAATGCCAAGGATTTCTGTCTCGTCCAACCTTTCCATCTGGAAGTAATGAGCTTAGTATTCTGGCTCTACCCCCATAAAAGCTATGTCACAAAAAAGTAGCAGTCTGATGAACTGTTGTATACCCTGAAGACAAATTTGAGATCCACATAACCTCTCGAAGTTCTATTCAGATTCATTTAAAGACAAATTTTCCACTCTACTCCCATAAGACCTACAGCATACCATAAGACTGCAAGAGTGATTTGACAACCATTTATGTTTAAATCTTGTCCTAGACTTGTCAAAGGACAGTACTTAGCAGATAATGAGCAACAAGGATGCTCCTTTAGGGCAAAACACATTGTGTTGTAAGATTTGTTCTTAAAATGGCTGTTATTTTTCACTGAGAAAAAAAAAGCCTACAATAAAGGAAACATAAGTTCTTTGTTTTCAAATATTTTCTTACTTGGGTAAAGTGAACTCATAATATATATTAGGAAAATAATGATGCAGGTACCACCCACCAGCTTGAGCTTTAGCTCTGATTGTATGAAAGTAATTCATCAGTACTGCCTGGTGGCTGAGAGCATCAGCAGAGCTCCCTTCGTGATGCTGTGTGGAGTGGTTGAGACTTGTTCTGAGGAGAGTCCACCTTAAATCTCTTTTCCTTCCTTCATCACTGAGTGAGAAGGGTGGGACATCATTCTGAACAGAAGTTTTACAAGTGATGACCTGAGAAATATCAAGACCTCACATATCACTGACTCTGAGTTGTTCTCTTTTTCTCATAACCCACTTCATTCTAGTACAGTCAGCAGTTTGCAGAAGCTGGGCTTCTGAGTCAAAATGTGGCATCATTACTCACACAACTCATCTGGGCTGCAAAAAAATAATCTGAAGAAAACTGATCTTAACTAACTTAGGAACCTATTTCAGGATGGCTTGAATCTTCCAATGCTTCTCTCTCCCTGTTAACTATTAAGAGAGAGAGCCTTGGGTAACTAGCTATGCATAATATTTAAATAATAAATATAAGATGACATAAATCCCATTTTTGATGACAAGATGAAAAATAGGACTTGTTGAGTCAGCTCTTGTATATGTTATATTCTTATACCATTATAATAAGTTATTTTCTAAATGCTTTAATATTTTATTTGCATCTAAATTGAAATCTTTAACATTTAATTAAACTTTGTTCAATACCTCTCAAAATTGAAACCAATTTTGAGAATATTGCCTTACACTTCTCTAGTAAAATGTGCAGGTATAGGTGAATTGGTCATATGTTCTTAGAATCACTACTGTGCTACTGCTGGCCGGGGGGGTAAATAATTAACAAACAAACAAACAAACAAACAAAAAAGCATCTGTTCTGATACCAAAATGATATGCACAGTCCTGTAAAATTTTAAACTTTGACAGATAGGAGAGAATATTCTGACATTGCCAAAATGTCCTATTTTATAATTTTGGAACTAGGCATCTAATATTTATTTTCAAAATAGATTTTCATGTTTAATGTTTGTGTTTCATTTCATATTCTCAATAAAATTAAAAAGTCACTGAGAATTAAACATTTCTGTCTGAGACATTTCAGTTGATATGAGACATTTTTCTTAAAACTTTCTCTTCCAGATAGTTCTGAAATTTTTGGAAGTCATGCCTAACTGGCCTACAACCAAATCTGAAAATCTTCTAAATATTTATTTTCTGCATAGATATAATTTATTGTTGATATCCCACCAAGAGTGTGTCAGTAATAAACTTTTTAAAAAGCTGAAAGGAAAAGAGATTCACTGTTCCTCAGAGAGGACTTCAAGTTTATTGGGCCAGGACTTAGAATCTGTTCCCACAAATGCAAGAATACCCGGTGTCAAAACATTTTTCTTCAAGAGATGCTGAGGAGAAATTGGTAGCATTTTTTATGTCATTTTGTAAACTTTTAAGTGGTTATAGAACATAAAATGATATATTGTCATCTCTAAAAATGCAGCTGTGTTAGTTTATAACCTTAAAATGCCTGACTGATTAAAGTTCATGGTTGCACTTAATTGCCTCTGTGAAGAGCATATTCAAGAAACCAGAATCTAAGTATTTCTATATAGTTATAGATTCAGAGGCATCAGGTTTGATGGCTATTAATCAGCATTAGCCTGTGTATCAGCATCTAGAAATGCAAGTTTGATACAAGGATCCATATTCCTTAGCCTACAGAGTTTAATTTGTGCTGCTTCATAGGTCACCTCATAATAGTGGAAAATGATGTGTACCATCTGGATATTGCTCCTGAATATTTCTGAGTAAATGGTCTCTCTTATTGTTGCAAAACCAGCAAAGATGTCTATGCTATCTCTGTCACTTTTGTTCTGCTGCCTCGCATAAGGGAAAGGGATATATTTACAGAGAAGACAGAGAAGGGAGAGAGAAAACCATCCCCTCCATCCCCTCTGCCTGGTCTTCCCAGAGCCTATGAGTTCAGTTCATTGTCAATTTTAAAAGCATTTCCTAGCAGTGTTTTGTTCAAATGTTGGCAGTGCTGCAGAGCCAGCCACACTTTCCCAGCCACTGTCTCCCGTGCTTTTCTCACTAGCAAGCTAGAACTCAGCCCAAAATTGCTCTGTAGCACTTAGATGTCTGATTTTTGCTGCTCTCCAAGTCACTCCTTAGGGTCTCCTCCTGGGTGTGGTTAGACAGAGATTATTGACTCCTATGCTGAAATGTCACCTGGACTGCAGCTGGACTCTGCAGGGAGAAAGTGACCTGTAGGTCACTCTGTCCTCTGGCAGGCTGAGCTTAATGAAGAAGGCTCTGATTGCTATAGCAGTTCCCAGTCTATATGCAGGTCCTTGTCTTTAACAGCTATTTAAGGTTTCCCTTATTTAAATCACTCCAAAATCTACCATATGAGCAGAACCCAGGACCTTTAACAACCAACCAATCCTTCATTGTCACCCTCCACCACCTCTCACTATAGACACACTCACATGTGAATTATCAATGTTTTAAAAAAGGTAAATTTCAGCTTTTATTAAATGCCATTATGATCTGGTCAAGAACTGAGATTCCATCATAGAAGAAAAGAGTAAAACCACTGTCTTCCAAAAATGTTTATAGTACTAGCATAAAGAAAGAAATATGGGATAGACACAGGTGGGAAAAATGTGGAAATAATAAGGCAATATTAGTTTTTGTGAAATGCATTATTGTAAGCTGTAAAATGTGAGCTAGACTATCCTGCTTCCTTTGGTCTTCCTATCTGTATGTCTGCCTTTGCTCGAGTTCAGTTTTGATAATATTCACAGTCAGCATTTTTATAATAGAGTGTATTAAATGACCCTGAACACAAATGTGTCCAGGATTTAAATGATTTATTTTAATGATTGTAACTACTCTAAAGGGGGGGGTGAGAGTGTGGATGATTGTTATGCCAAACTGCTTGAAATGCAAGAAGCTACCTTTGAACATTCTCCTGATATCCAATTATTTGTCCACAGGTCATATAAATTCATACTGCCTAGCAGGTTACTTTTACGTACTACTGTTGAAATCTGAATACAACTACTTTTCAAGTTTCATCTAATTTTTCAAGTCTGTCTTTCAGAGGAAATGGAATCTAATGTGATTTAACTGCTGGAGGAGGGAGAGGGGGGTTAAATTCAGTCAATTTATGTTCATTATAAACAAATCCAAATTCCTAGCTAGTATGGTATGACTAACATATGTCACATACTACAGCATGTCTGGTGTACCCTTTAACATTTTAACAGTCCATCAGACATTAATGTGACTTAAACATCAAAAACAGGTTCATTTTGCCATTAATATCCTGAAACAAGAACATCTAATATACACATCCTGAGATTTAATCTGTAAACATAACCAAAAATGTCTGGATGAAGGGGACTTGTTTATATTTCAGTAGTGCTACTTCCATGAAGCATGTGTCTGCTATCTTTAGTATGCAACTCTAGCATCTTACCACTGAGAGAGCCCTAATGTCTTTGATACTGTTAGGGAGACTTATAAGTCTTCTGCTGACATACCAGTCCCTTTGTAGATCCCCTAAAGTTAAAGCTACTGATAAACATAACTTGGCTTATAAAGAGGGGAAGAATTTTAAAACCACTTCAAACATCCTTGAGATTTCCCTACTCATTATTCCATAGTGTGAAAGCAGGTTATGAAGCAAGTTGGAATTAAGAGGACACACTTCTCTTTACCAATGTAATGACTTGTTTAATAAACAAGAAGGGAAACAGAAAGAATTGGAAAAGTGTGCAGAGGGACAGACTAAGAATACCTGTGGATAACTTAATGAAATGCAAATGAATTTTCAGTGCAGTCAAATCCCTTTGTTTGTTTTTCCACCATTATTCAAATACTTGGTTCTTGTATTGATGAATGCTCAAGGAGGAACATTTCTTAGGAATTAGTGTGGGGCAAAGCATATGTGCACTAATAGTCTCCAAACACACTATACCTATCAACTCTGTTAGGAGTGAGTGAAGCCACTACAGTCAGGAAGACAATGAGGGAAAAAGAGAAAAAAAAAAAAAAAAGAAGAAGAAGAAAAAATAATAGTTATACCCTTTGATATTTGCAAGATTGTTTAATCCATCTCTTACGTAGATAAAACCACAATGTAATTGCTATCAAGTGAACTGCATTAGCAACTATGGCCTTGGAAAGCCAGCCAGATACATTCAAGGACTGAAATACAGATGAATACTTAAATGAAGGCATGTCTTAAATCAAACATTGCACTAGCGGAATTTGTCAACAGCATGATTTTTTGAAGAAAAATGCACATTCATCTGAACTTTTTACACTAGTGCATGTGTTTCTATTAAATTTTTGTCAGGATGGTTTTGCAAGCTGAGGCTGGAATTTCTCAAGAAAACCAAGCAGAGAGAATCCCTTAAATAGCTAATGGCATGGGGAACTCCTTTGGCTTGTAAGACCAAGAGCAAAGACTTCAGCATGGTCTCCAAAGCAATCTTATTTCAGTATGCAAAACAGGGTCAGGGCAAACCTGAGTATGGGCAGATGATTGTCAGCTCAGTTAAACTGTAAGCATGGTCGCAGGCAATGATTTAGTCTGGGCTAACTACCATTCTCACAAAAATGTTCCATCAGAGCTTAGGGGATGGTTTGAGCCAGTGTAGATGCAGTCAGCATGATTTGGGGGGTAAAAGCAATTAACTGTGTCAACACAAGCCATACCAGTTGGCCTTAGGGCTGACAGCAGTCCCTGGGCAATTTCATTTACTAGTACAGCTGCAATACAGTAGTCCCTCTGAGCACATAGGGGAGTTATAAGATACTAGGAGAAAAGACTTGTTCACATGCATTTTTGCTGCAAATTTTTTCTGGAATGGTCTCAGCATTGTCCCAGTGCAGACTGAAAATGATTTCTGAAACCATGACTTTTTTGCAAAATAAAATTCTTGTTTTCAGGCCAACTCTAGTACCAATTTGACAATATTGACATAGAAACTTAACAGAATTTAGTGAAACCCCTAGTGTGGGTGCAGTTATGCAGATAAAGGAACAGTTTATACATATTTCTCTTCTTGTAGAACATTAAGGGTTCACTCAAATTTCTCACTCGGATTCTATGTCAGTTTTTGTTCACTTCCTTCTCTTTCAACAAATGTAGCATGAAAACACACTTATAGACACACACAAAATGAGAGGGAGTAAGATATGGATGAACAAAGGCAGCATTCCTAAATGCCTGTACTTTCTGAACATACACAGCATTTAAGACATACATGTATGTTGCTCTGATGAGATTCTACTGGCTGCTAAAATTTAGGGCATAAGGAACACACTAGTAAGCCTGATAAATTATTTTATGACTATTGCTATGCACATCTGCACCATGAGAACTGTGTAAAAAGCTTTGAAACACATGTATTCATCCTTCTACCTGTAAATGTCTCAGTTTGACAGCTGAGTACACCAGTCTTCCAAGTCCAGGAAGACTTTGAAAATCACAAATCAGATAAGAAAATGGTCATCATGTCATGTTTCTAGATTAGAACAATTACATTTGTAGTAAAGTTCTCTTGATGCACTCATCAAGGTTTGCAGTCTCTACATAGGAATATTTCATTTTCAAAGATGAATGCTGACAAATGAGAAACGCAATGACGAAGGGTAGAAGGGAGTGGTCTGTAGAAGAAGCTTACAAGGATGTAGGTGCAGAGCTGAGATAACCTCATGTTCGCATCTCAGAGAAACACTGAAACTTGAAGTCAGCCATTGAACACAACTGAGTTTCTGCAATCAGTAAAGTTTGCATTTATATAAGCTTAGACACTGAGACCCTTCTGCCCTATCCAGGCCTTTGCATTATCAATGTTTAACCTGAAGATTATTGATTCTTTCAGCCTTCTAAGTGCATATAACATGTTCCTATGCTTACTGGCTTCATATGCTGTGCTATGTAACTCTTGCACATTTTGTGTGGGATTAATGGTCTTTGCCTAAAGTTTTAGGTTCTGGAGACATGTTTTTCTGTTTTAGCTTCCATTAAATAGCAGTGACTATCCTTCTTGTTGTATAATAGGAAAAAAAAGATACATGAATCATGAAGAAACAGCATTTAGTTATCCTTTTGCTATCTCACACTTTTAAAGTTAATTACACATCTGAGAAATTGACTCATGTTCATTAAGCACTTAAACTTACAAATGCACACAGTCAGATACTTCCAACAGGCTAGTATCTCTTTCTCTCTTATTAAGATAAAAATTAGTTATCATGATTTTGTGTTAACGTCTAATTTCTAAATTAATGTCCGTGCAGAAATCAGGTCCTCCTCAGGGATCAGCTATTGAGAGCTGTATTTGCTTTCATTTTAGATTACTTATATTCTTCCTTACAGTCAAATGAAACCTAGTTTCTCTCTTTTGACCACATCTCAATGTGGATAGTACTAAGCACTAAGAGCTTTCCATTGCTGTGGTATATGCCGTTAATTGCTAACATATTCTGCCACATCATTTTTCACAGTATTGGAACTTTTTAACTATACCACAACTCAACAAATATTAACAGGACCAGACATGTCTTGGAAGATGGTACTGCTAGTATTTCCTTCCTCCTTTGGTTCACACTGAGCAGATGTAAATCACTTTGGGACTGCATTTCAGTTCTGAAACCTGTTTCAGTTTTGCTCAAACCTAATTGGAGGTCATGCAGAGTTTTCTTTCTTTCTTTTTCAAACACAACAAAAAAGTTAGTCTTTGAGATTTTATTACTAAGAAGCTCTCCCGCACAGAATCCACTTAGGCAGATATATTGTAGAAAATCCATGAAAAAACACAGCCCCCAATTTTTACTAGGAAACTAGACTTGTAACTAGCAAATGCTTAGCCTCTCAAGACCCTGACCACATGCCCTGTTCTTGTTCCTTTTGGCAGTTTTTCTTTTAAGCTGTTTTCAGGACCTTGGCTGTCTAGGGTGATGCATTCTGCACTGAGCCTTGCATGGTAGGGCATGATCCTCAGTACGGCCCTTGAGTACTCCTGAGATTCAAACAAATGATTAATAAAGAGCAGATCCCAGGCTGCAAATTGCATTTCATTCACACATTTCAGATCTTGCTCCCACAAAAAGGGCTTGTCTACATTCATTTGGTACAAAATGATGGACGGACTCGAGTTTCATGAGTCTAAAACCAGAGTTTTCTTCCTCCATTGGGGAATCTAAGCTTTCTTTTGAACAGAAATTTAGATTAAATAAAAAATACATTGGGTCTTTCACAGCCTTCTTGGCTGAGAGCCAGGGACTCCTCTCTGTAATTCTGGTTTACTCTACTTATTCTTTGCAGGTGGTTTCTCAACATTTATATTGCCCTGGGCAAGTGACTGAATTTTAGTCTATTTCCCTAAACACAAAATGAGAACAGTACTACTTATGACTACTCCTGATCAGCAATGTTGGGCTGCCTTGCATCTGAACCAGTGCGTAGCATTTATATAATCCAAAGTAAATAAATGTTTGTCTATATGGTTTGACTTGAAATAGTATTTTCATTCTATTTCTTATTTCAGTGAGAATACAAAAATGTATGTAAAATATACTTCTTTTATTCCGAGACAAAAGATGGGAGAAAACAAAATACAAAAAAAAAAAAAAAAAAAAAAAAAAAAAAAAAAATCACTGCTGTGGGAGAATAGGTGAAAGGTAAATAACTAGAAAGACAGAAGGATCAATATGCATGTATATTTTTTCATGTAGAAATGTGTGTTACTCAATAGGCCAGTAGTTCTTCATCCCTTGAAGAACATAAGTAATGCATAAGTAATGACTCCACAGTAATCCTAACTCACTTTTCCTCAATCTGTTTATAGTAACCAGCTTAATTCTCTTGTGTCTGTTCAAGACCATGGAAGATTACTTCAAGAAAAGCAGTATACACTGCCAGTGCCATAACTTTATCACTGCTAATAGAAAGAGTAGGATATTAGGACCAGTATAACGCATTATGGGGTTGTGTCAATGCAATGTCGGGGTATGTAGTCACTGTTGAGGTGCTTGGATGTAGAGACTAATAAGAATAATAATAGTTTTCTAGGGGCTGCATCTTTTATTTATTTATTTATTTATTGGCACTTGCAAATAAAGAAAATATATATATATTATATTTATATTATTTATATTAGATATATATTCAATATAATATATTTATATTATATATCTAAATATATATATGTATATTAATAATTAATCACATATTATATAATATATAATATATATAAATAGGATATATTATATTAATTAATATATATAAATTATATATTAATGTTGATATATTTATATTATATATTTATATATATATATAAATATTTTTTTTTCTTTTTGAGGTTGGTATCAGCTTCCAATGTAATGTGTCCCAACATTGGACAATCTCATCCAAATGTGAGGCTTAAATTCCTTCAACAGTATTCCCAAATTGCATAATACAACACCTTTATGTCACATTTCCAGAAGCTAATGTTTGCTGTGCAAATTTAGGCAGAAATGAAGATTTTCTCTGTTTGCTTTGTGAAGTTGACTTTTGAAAACAGAGCTGGCCAGAAAACAGAAATTATATGTCCAGAAAATATTTTTAGGTTTTCACATTCATTTTGTTCTGATGCAGAAGATCAAGGCATGTAATTATATATATATATTTTTCAAACAGGACCAGACCACCAGAATTACTGAATGCACTAAATTCAAGTATTCATTTAGAATTAAAGAAAGGTTCCATTTTAGTTCTTGTCTTGAACTGAGCCACTGGCTTTTGCAGTACAGGTCTCATAGATCTCAGATTAGGTTTGAGCACAAAATTAATTCTCAAACTGGAAGAACATGCTCATTAAAGTTGCTTGGAAACAAACATCTTGTGAAGTTTCAAGTCTGAGAAATCACTCTTTGCATGGGGAAAAAAATAATCATCTCCTTTACTTACAAGACTATACATAAAGAATAATGCATACTAATATCCAAGAAAGAAATTTAGAGAATCAGGATGAAGATTTAGCTTCTTTTAATACTCTATTCATTTGCAACAAGCAAAATATTACAATAGCAAATTTCCAAGAGTATAAAGTAGGTAGATACTACATAACTTTGCACTTATAGAACATAGAACAGAATTTAAACTTAAAAAAGCCAAAATACTAACTCACATTTTCAGCTGCAATAAACTCCTTTAGCTCCATCTTAATTTTCAGGGTTGGAAATACTATGCCTGTGGTTATGTTTACATAGAAATAGTCTTGTTTTCTGGTGCAGAAAATGAACAAATATGGGCTGAGGGAGAAGTGGAGCACACAAGACCCACGGTGACACCTGGGGACCTGCATTTCTAGGAAGGCTCAGATGAGTGGCAGCCTAAAAGCTGCCTCCTGAAGAGCCAAGTGGGCATGAGATATGCAGCAGGTTGACAGATACAAATTCACATTTTCATAGCAATGCAAGCTCAGGAGAAAGGACTTGAGTCCTTTTGTTTGAGAGTGGCATTGCCACATGAGTACAACACAGACAGCTTTACTGGTAATGATGCTGGTGCAAAAGCAAAGAAACGTGAAATGGGCTTATTTGGTATTGTTCCAATGAGAAAACAGAAATACCAGCATCTGCCAAGTGAGAACGATGAAGTCAGCAGAGAGAGTATTTTGTTTCTAACTTTAGAAGATACTGCAAATAATGGAAACAGAGAAGGGTACTGGCTTTTATTTTTGAAAGAAAACGCTTTACCATGCAGTTTACACTATTGCAACATTTGCACTTAACATAGGCCAGCTTTATTTTATTTATTTTTACATGTTTGCTCAATTTCAGATGGAGTAAGTGAGCCCCTAAAATATATCCTCTAGGTTCATGATATACATCAGAGTTGTATAAATCTCCTAGGAGACTTAAACAAAGGGAACCTAAAAAAGATGTTCCTTATTTTGCTGTAGTTCTGACCATGATTAATGGAAGCCTCTGATGATGACTGTAACTCAGTATATTTCTTGGCACTGTCACTGTGTTTTCCTTTCTTCTCAGCTGGGTCAAGTCATAGTGACTATAAAAAGTAGAAGCACAAGGCTTTTCTTGACAGTTCAGTAATATAAAAGAGGGCCTGCTGCTGTACAGGGTGTTGTTTTGTACATAACTGTGGGTGTTTGTGAAGACATAATAGAGATTAGAAAAAGACAAATAGCAGAGAGAGAAAGGATTCAGATTAACTTTTGCAAAAGCAACTATGCCCCATTTCCATGCCGGCAACCATTTCTATGAATGGCTCTTTGTACAAGTACATTAGCAAAAGAGCTCTCTATTTTGCTTTTCAGGTTTACAATCACCCAGTTTCTATTTATGCTGCAGTATTCAGGGTGCCTACTGTACACATGAAGTCATACATGCTGAGTACTGTTTAGACACCATAACTGCTGTGGTCTTTCAAGCTTAACAAGTTCTGCAGATTTTCTATTGTCCTGAGTTTTCAGACCCTGGCTTCTGTCTTGATATGTCCCAGTGTCTAGGCGAGTCCACTGTTCATCTCAGATGTGAAGCAATGAAGACTGATTTAAAAGCTACAGAGGAAAGGCAGTACACGAAAAAATATGTGCTGGCTTTTAAGAAAGCAATAATTGACCTAGTCTTTGTTAACTTCACTACAACTTTGCTGATTTATACCAACTAATTCACTTGGAGGGAGTGCAGAAAACTTTTTAATACACTGCACTTTAGTGTTTTTTGGTTCTTTGGCTTTGTTGGACATATATACACAGTGTGGCCTAACTTGTTTTCAGGCCCCATATAACTTCAGAAAAAGATAATTAAACCATAAAGAAAACAGCTTTTACAGCTTCTCTTCACTTTTGAAAATTTACTTAGGTAAAACTGACTGGGGCTATCTGTTGGCTCAAGCTATTACGGTGGTGCAGATGTTCTTTCAGCTTGGTGAATAAGAGATGCCAGCATGTCCTTTCACTGCAGCCCCATGGACCCAGGAAATTTCAGGAAATCCAAACTCAGATGTCTGTTATCTTCCTGGACCACAAAGTTCTTACACATCCTCATGTTTTGTGGAGGCAAAAGAAGGCTGGGAGTCTGTGATTCAAAAGCTAATTTGTTGCATTGCAATTTAGCTAAATCTTGAAGTTGGATATATTACACTTCGCTATCACTTTATGCTTTTAAGGGCACTTAGGTTTCACCTACACCTGTAACTTAAAAAGATATTCTCTGACCTGGATAACAACTGGAATGTCTGGGACAGCCTAGACTTTTGTAGCCTTCAAAACAAGGTTACAGCTACATTGGCTATTAGGAATGGTTTCTCAAGCTGACTTCAGGAATTTTCTAGGATAGTTTTGGTTAGCCTGTGTCTAAACTGTGTATAAATAGGCTATACTAAAATTTAAGCAATACAGATGATCCAATACCCTGTCTATCATTTCCATACCACCATGAATACACGGATTCCCTCTCACACCCAGCTACTTTACACTGAAAGAGGTGATGGTGGTCTGAACCCTTAGCCACTTGGAGTATAGCTAATCCACTTATCATTGTCATAGTAACAAGATTTATTTCACAAATATCTGATAACTCCTTATGTAAACAGATATTTTTAAAGTAAGTGAACATGCCTTGTAATGGAGATTACAAAGTTCAGCAAGGCATTGGAGCAAGAGGTCAACTGTAAGCCACTGTCAACTTCTTGTGTGTTCAAAATTTATGCCCATGCTTGAGTGCTTTATTAAACTAGCCATTTTTTATTTCACTGCCAATGACATTTTTTGTTAAAACACACACACACATATATATATATAATGTTTCATCAGGCCCATTTCTGTTGCCTGTTGCTTTTGCTGAGCTGCTTTAATGCATATTTGTCCTATCAGATAACAACAAATTGGTGAGTAAGCTGTCATAGAATCAGTGATATTCTATTTTTTTTCTAAATGCAGAGATCTTTAATTCAGTTTCAGAAGGACGTATTTCAGTATACACTTTTTTTTTGCAGTGAAAGCCAATGATTTTTATAAGCAGCAGCTTTTATATTTGCAAGAAAGACTATAGTTACTCTCTTAGATTTTATTTTAACAGATTCTTCTAAGTCTTTCCTTGTGACAAACCATTGGCTTGAAAAAAAGTCTTCCTTTTTAAACAGAACATGATAAACAAACGGCTGTTTTTAAATTTAGACAGCCTTGGGGTAGATGTGAGAATAAGCTGTGAATTAAGCATCCCTTGACAGATGGAAGTTTGTAAAGTGAGAAAAACCAGACTGACCTTTAGTGCAGTGCTGACAAGTGAAGGATTACACCATCTTTGGTATTAGGAGCCACATGTTATGTGTACCTCATCAGAGGGGCATATGTACACAGGAAACCCACTGTTCCCTGCCATTTATTAATAGTAATACTTGCCGCAGTCAAAATATTTGGTACATTTAACGCTTTGAAGGATTAAGGAGCCATTCCCATTAATACTGAACACAGGAAATTACTAACTCTCAGGACAACACCAGGTATCACAGGCGCCAGGTTTTTTTTTGTTTTTTTTTTTTTAAGAACTGTGGTTGTGGATTTGGCCTGGCTGGTGGCTCTGGCCATACACCTGTGTGTGAGGGTGCAGTAGGGACAGGGGCTCCCTGTGGTGGGGGGCAGTAGCCATGAGGACTCCCAAGATAGGCTTGTGGCTGCCAGGGGCTGTCCCACTCAGGAGCAGGACATGGGGTCAGCCTCAGTCCCAGGCACCAGGCACCTTGCTGGGGCTCAGGCCAAGACACGGGCCTGTGTGTGGGCCAGGCTCAGCAGGACCTATGGCCAGTAAGGGCAGGGCTGTGGGCAGCTGGATACTGCCCCACAGCTGCCTTGCTGTGCTTGGGCTGACAGCCTCAGGGCCTGAAATAGAGGCCTGGGCTGTGGGCAGGGTAGGAGGAGTTGTGGGGAGGGTGCTATGTCATGGATGAAGTATCACACGTGTGGCATGGCCTGTGCCTCCCTTTGACCTGGCGGGTCAGGTCTGCTGCAGCTCCTGTCTCTGAGAAACTAATCCCCTCTTTGGAGATTTCTGTTTTTCTAAAAGCATCAAAAGTTTCTACAGCAGTCTCAGTAGCTTCCTTTCAGAGGCACAAGAATAGATATAAAATACAAAATAACAACAACAAAACTAGCATGGGTAAATGTAATTCTGCTTAAATATCAACTAAACTGTGATTCTTAGATGTGAGAAGAATTGTTGAATAGCTCATTTTTTTGTGGAAAATTATTTTTAATAAGGTGTTAGAAAGAAAATCTCTAAAAAGTCATCAGCAACATTCTCTAAGGCATTAATGAGAGGCAAAGCAATTATTTCATTATTCCTTCTCATTTAAGCAATATTTTTTTCTCATCAAAATCTTTTTCCTTTCAAACCTCTCATACACTTACTCTACTTATTATGCAGAATATTCTTTCACATTTCCAATCCTATTTTACATGAAAAAACTTTTCACGTATCTTTTCATCTAAGCATACTTGACCGTTGCAACTCCAGGAGGCTGACAAGTTAGATTAACCAAGATGTTTTACTGCTATGGCTACAATAAATTCCAGTCTTGTTTTAGAAGTGTCTCTCTGATCCAGGCATTCTTGCAATGATAGCTATGGGTGTGGTGTTATAACATATTCACTTATTGACCCTATGAAGTTCAAGGCATTCTGTTTTTCAAGGAGGAACTGGAAACAGAGGTGTCAAAAGAAGGTGCTCCTATTTGTTTCATTAAGTTGACATGAATGCAGTAAGAGTCTTCAATACCTAAGTATAATTTTTTGCTATTGTAATTCACTCTTTCTGTCCTGAACTACTCTGGATATATTTATTTATTTATTTATTTATTTTAATGCAGAGCCTTTTCTTTGAGCTTCTGCAGTATTTCAACACCTCCTGTAATGTGAAATAATTTATCCTGAAAAATATGCGGTGTTGCTGCATATGTAATCATGATTTTTTTTTGGCTTGACATAAAGTGATTTAGAGTGACTGTGTCACAGCTACAGCTGTCTTACTGCTATCAGAAACTGCTGAGATGTGAATGGGCAGTATCAGATATTCTTCAAGATGCTCAAAGTCAATAAAAAGTACTTGTGATAAGCAATGCCTGATGTCTTCTCTGAAGCCACCCCACTAAAATACAGTCAAAACGTTTTGGGCATCTCAGGCACAATTCAGTCTAAAACACTTAAATTCATCATTGGGATTTAGTTCCATTTGAAGACCCTTATGGATCATATCAGTTGCATATACAGAAGTGTCCAGTGTCATTTAAGACATTTTAGGAAATCCAAGAAATTCTTACAGGGATGGCAGATATGACACAGGACAAATGGGAGACCTGCAATCTTCAGGAGCTGCAGCTGGAAGCAGGTGGAAAAGGTTTGGGCATCTGAAGTGGTTCTAAATACCTATGTGTTTAGAACAGACATGTTATGTACAGGCATCTATATGTCTGTAGACTTGTTTGGTATATAAGCTGGGGTTCAGTTAAAAGAGTCAGTAGTTAATGGAGATCGATGGAATATAGTTAGAGGAGCTAAGCGAATAATTTATCTGCACAGCCACTGCGGACTGGAGTCATTTGCCCACTGCTGGGTGTCTAGTACCATTAAAATGTCTCAAGCCATCTAAGCTGTTATCACAAAGTAGGACATAGACACAGGATCTACAGGTGACTCATACCTTTCTGACATAGTGTCTGGGGGCCAGAGAGATGTGCAAAAGAGTTTAAAATGGTCCAGCATGTCTGTGTTTAGACAACCAAGTCACATCCTTCATATCTGCATCAGGATGAAATGGATATCTCTCAAATGATATTAATGCTATTGACTAGATCTCCACTGAATATAATACTTATAATGAGGTTACTCAAACCATGTAATGGATTTTGCTCACCTTGTTTCTTCATCAGCCAGCTTTGGATTTGTCTCTGAAGTTAATTTATTGCCATATGATTTGAGGAACTGAGATTAAAATAATAATAATAATAAAAATAAATCTGAGTTTCCTTGGTGACTGGAGGAGCAATGTGACCCAAAATACTAGGGCTCTGTTTTCTTGTGCTTCTGCTCAGCATGACTTTAGTGAATGAAGGCTGCCAAGGGGCTGTCAAGCAGAGCTCCCTATTATTTGGTTTTGCACTGAGGCTCGTGCATTGCTCTGTTTTCCTTCTGCAAGTTTTGATTCTTGTGGGTCTGCATGTCAGATGAGCACAGCCAGCAGCATTCTCTCCCTTCCTGTGACATTGTTTCTGTGCCAGGGCCAAGCGAGGTAGGAGCTGGGGGTGGCAGCGCAGGAACCATCTGTGCTTCCTTTGTGCACATTGAGGGCTCCCACACTGCAAGGAACTCTCAGCTGGACACATCTGGCTGATGTCCAGCTCCTTTGAATGGTTCCAGTAACACACAGGAGTTGGAATACACTAGGGAATCTGGCCCAAGCTGCTCAGGGTTTGTGGTTTAATGAGCTAAATTGGGGTAGGGAGTGAGTGCTTTCTCAAGCTGATTGCCTTATTCGAAACTATCATTTTCAACAGAAATGGAGCTTCAATTAACACTTTTTTTTTCTTTCTTTCTTTCTTTTTTTTTTTTTTTTTCTTTCTGTCCATTTAAACGGAAGTCTGCCCCATACAAACCACAAAGACTTGTTGGCAAGCTAGCCTACATATGGAGGCTCCTCAGCCTAAGAGGATACTGAAATCACAAATATATATATATATATATATATATATATATATGAAAACAAAAAACACACCTATAAATCCCTCCATCCATTAGGCAGTATTCAAAGCTCCCCCCCTCTCCGCCCCCCTTTTATTTATTTATTTAATTATTTATTTTTAACAAAGTTCTTGAGGCCCTCATGTGTGGACATAACATAACACTTTCCCTTCTACCTCTAAGTCCCTTCTTTTCCATCTGCCATTTTGCCTTGATGGACTCATATTCACTTTTACTACTCCTGTTCTGAAAGAAAGAGTACCCCTGTCTTGAGCAGTACTGGAAATAAGGAGCTTTTAGGACTTCTCATATTTTGGTCTTGGACTTACAAAGCCAGTTGTCGTTAATATTTCTTACTGTCTGTGCCCAATTTCAACCAAAGTCACTAGAAGAAAAGCAGGGCAATGCTCATTAAAAGATGGGAGGGTAAAGCAAGGTGAAATAACTTTGCTAAAACTAGTTATGTATTACCAGGTTGAAGGGCAGATCTCAGCAGAAAATGCGAGAAAGGTTTCTTCCCCAGTACCAAATAGGTTGAAGACTTTTGTTTAATTTCTTGCGTCTATTACATTTGTTGTGGATGTAGGCAGCTGGCAACAACCATCTAGAAAAAAGATCACAGAATCACAGAATCACAGAATTTCTAGGTTGGAAGAGACCTCAAGATCATCGAGTCCAACCTCTGACCTAACGCTAACAGTCCCCACTAAACCATATCCCTAAGCTCTACATCTAATGGGAGAGAATGAGAGATACAGAGGACTTTAACACACATATATGTATAAAAATATTCACTCACTGCTTTATGAAGCAATGCAATATGAGGGAGATAGAGGATGCTGTTGATGGTAAAGACTATTTAAGATTTTATTGTGCATGAAACATGGAAACTATTTTGGATAAAGGAAAAGGTCTAAATAGCTATGTTCACTGAAGGCCATGGGGAAAAAATTAGCTCTGGTTCTCAGTGTAGGTAGGTAGGGTTACCAAATTTCTCTCTGGGATTTCCTGCCCAGAAATAATGCCCATGTGCTGCCCAGATACTGTGTGCATGTGCAGAAAATCTGATGTATCCAGGAATGCATTTGGTTAGCTACGTACGCATCAAGTGGTGCACACATCTGATTGCTGTGCATGTGATCTAGGGTTGAATTCCACCAGCACAGATTTGTCTGGCAGTTGGATTTTGCAAGTCTCAGAATCTTGAAATATCTTCTGGATTAATTTTCTGAGCAGAAAAAAATTAGATGCTTCAAGAAAAATCCAGTTACACTTTAACCCCAGAACACATATGAGCTTGAAGAACATGAAAACACCACACAAGATGGTATGTAAATGGTCTCTTATGCTTAAGAGACCTTGCAGAGGTAAGTGAATGCGTACACAGGTAACTTTCTTTTTTCTTTTTATTTTTTAATATAGCTGTGGCGGGATCTGTGGTGTTTACCAGGAAGTTTGAATGACCTCTGCAAAGCACTTTGAATCATAGAATTGTAGGATGGTTTGGGTTGGAAGGAATCACTAAAGATCAACTAGTTTCATCCCCTCTGCATGGGCAGGGACACCTCCCACCAGACCAGTTTGCCCAAAGCCCTATCCAGCCTGGCCTTGAACACTGCAAGGGATGAGGCATACACAGCTTCTCTGGGCAACCTGTGCCAGTGTTCCAACCACCCTCATAGTAAGGTGTTTCTTCCGTATACCTAATCTAAATCTACCCTCTTTCAACTTAAAGCCATTACCCTTTGTTCTATCACTACATAGCCTTGTAAAAATCCCTTCTCAGCTTTCCTGTAGCCCCCCTTTAGGCACTGGAAGGCCACTGTAAGGTCTCTCCGGAGCTTCTCTTCTCCAGGCTGAACAACACCAACTTTTTCCCTGTCTTCATAGAAGAGGTGCTTCAGCCCTCTGATCATCCTTGTGGCCCTCCTCTGGACTTGCTTCAACTGGTCCATGTCTTTCTTGTGCTGGGGGCCCCAGAGCTGAACATAGCACTCCAGGTGGGTTCTTGCAAAAGCAGAGCAGAAGGGGAGAATCACCTCCATCTTCCTGCTGGCCACTCTAATTTTGATGCAACCCAAGATACAGTTGGCTTTCTGGTCTGCAAACACACATTGCACTGTTATGTTGAGTTTATCATCAACCAACACCCACAAGTCCTTCTCTCAATCCATTCCCTGACCAGACTGTTATTAGTGCTTGGGATTGTGCTTGCCCATGTGCAGGACATTGCACTTGCTCTTACTGAACCTCATCAGGTTTTTATGGTCCCATGTTTTTTGCCGGGGCGATCGGCTCCGGGGCAGACGCGTTCTGCAGCGGAGCGGGGGATCAGGCCAGGCGGGGCTAATTTTTCCGGCATCGAGCCTACTTGAGGGAGCCGCCAGGACCTGGCAGCCCTTGTGAGGGAGGCTGACGAGGCGAAGGCGGAGCCAGCAGCGCCGCCTCCCCAGCCATTCAAAAGCTGCCCCTAGGGAGCGCGAGTGACCAGGAGCGCGGTGACCAGGGCGGGCAAACAGGGCGTGGCGCGTCAGAAGGGAGTGGCGCGGCAGTTAGCGCGGCAGTTTGCGCAGGCAGCACAGAGCACTCCCCCTGCCCACACGAACACCTCCTTAACGACAGCCGTTAGCTAGGTGATAATGGTCTCCACCAGGCACAGTGCGCTCTCCAGGAAGTCGGTACACACCCAGACCGACTACCCGTTAAAAAATGCCGCAGTTCAGGTCACCGGATGCAAGGATTGTCTGAGCCTGTTGCTGCCATCGGCGGGAGGCAGAGAAACTGCGTGCGTGAGGTGCGAGCAGGTGGATGACCTGGTCCGCATGGTGGCGGAGCTCAAGGAGGAGGTGGAGAGGTTGAGGGCCATCAGGGAGTGTGAGCGAGAGATAGACTTGTGGAGTAACTCCCTGCAGGGCCTCAAGGAGAGGTACCGAGGTGAGACTCCTCAAATGGGGGTGGACCCCCTGCCCTGTAGCCGTCGGGCAGAGGGAGGGGATCTGGGAGTTCAGGAGGAATGGAAACAGGTCCCTGCTCGACATCGCAGGCGACGCCCTCCCCTTCCGGCCCCACATTCCCAGGTGCCCTTACGCAACAGGTTTGAGGCCCTGGAGCTCGACAGACCAGTAGCTGAGGAAGAGGTAGCAAGTGTTCCCAGGAGGATGCCTAGGGCGAGGAGGTCGACTCCACACCTCAGGACTGCCTCCACCAAGAAAGACAGGAGGGTTATTGTTGTTGGAGACTCTATTCTTAGGGGAACAGAGGGCCCTATTTGTCGGCCTGACCCTACCCGTAGGGAAGTCTGCTGCCTCCCTGGGGCCAGGGTCAGGGACGTTGCCAGGAAGCTTCCCAACCTGGTACGCCCCTCTGACTATTACCCTCTTTTGATAGTCCAGGCGGGCAGTGACAACATTGAAGAGACAAGCCTCAAGGCTATCAAAAGAGACTTTAGGGGGCTGGGTCGGTTAGTGGATGGAGCGGGAGTGCAGGTGGTGTTTTCGTCCATCCCTACGGTGGCAGGGAGGGGTTCAGAGAGGACACAGAAAGCCCACCTGTTAAACACGTGGCTCCGGGGCTGGTGCCAATGCAGAAATCTTGGGTTTTTCGATCATGGGGCACTTTACTCAGCACCTGGCCTGATGGCCGCAGACGGGTCCCTATCTTTTAGGGGAAAAAGGATCCTGGACCAGGAGCTGGCAGGGCTCATTGAGAGGGCTTTAATCTAGGAAGGAAGGGGGATGGGGCTGAAGCTAGGATTGTTGGGGCTGTGCCGGGGGAACAATGGCAAGGCTGGAGGATAAGGCAATGGCCCAGCTGAAGTGCATCTACACCAATGCACGCAGCATGGGTAACAAACAGGAGGAGCTGGAAGCCATTGTGCAGCAGGCAGGCTACGACTTGGTTGCCATCACGGAGACATGGTGGGACCAGTCTCATGACTGGAGTACTGCAATGCCTGGCTATAAGCTCTTTAGAAGGGACAGGCAGCACAGAAGGGGTGGTGGTGTGGCTCTCTATATTAGAGAGTCTTTCGAGGTTGTAGAACTCGAGGCTGGGAATGACAAGGTCGAGTCCCTTTGGGTTAGGATCGGCAGGGACAACAAGGCTAGTGTCCTGGTCGGGGTCTGCTATAGACCGCCAAACCAGGATAAGGAGACGGATGAGGAGTTCTACAGGCAGCTGACAGAAGTTGCAAAATCGTCAGCTCTTGTACTCGTGGGGGACTTCAACTTCCCTGACATATCCTGGAAGCACAACACAGCCCTGAGAAAGCAGTCTAGGAGGTTTCTGGAGAGCGTGGAAGATAGCTTCCTGACGCAGCTGGTTAGTGAACCTACCAGGGGTGGTGTCCCGCTAGACCTTCTCTTCACAAACAGAGAAGGACCGGTGGAGGATGTGATTGTCGGGAGCTGTCTTGGGCAGAGTGACCACGAAATGGTGGAGTTCACTATTCTTGGCGAGGCCAGGAAGGGGACCAGTAAAACCGCTGTATTGGACTTTCGGAGGGCTGACTTTGAGCTGCTCAGGACACTGGTTGGTGGAGTCCCTTGGGAGGCGGTTCTGAAGGGCAGAGGGGTCCAGGAAGGCTGGGCGCTCTTCAAGAAGGAAATCTTAATGGCGCAGGAACGGTCTGTCCCCACGTGCCCAAAGACGAGCTGGCGGGGAAGAAGACCGGCCTGGCTCAACAGAGAATTGTGGCTTGATCTTAGGAGAAAAAAGAGGGTTTATACTCTTTGGAAAAGTGGGCAGTCCACTAGGGAGGACTCTAAGGATGTAGCGAGGCTGTGCAGGGACAAAATTAGGAAGGCCAAAGCTCATCTGGAGCTCAATCTGGCTACTGCCGTTAAAGATAACAAAAAATGTTTCTATAAATACATCAACACAAAAAGGAGGACTAAGGAGAAGCCCCATCCTTTACTGGATGCGGGGGGGAACTTAGTTACAAGAGATGAGGAAAAGGCGGAGGTGCTCAATGCCTTCTTCGCCTCAGTCTTTAGCGGCAATACCGGTTGTTCTCTGGATACTCAGTACCCTGAGCTGGTGGAAAGGGATGGGGAGCAGGATGTGGCCCTCACTATCCATGAAGAACTGGTTGGTGACCTGCTACGGCACTTGGATGTGCACAAGTCGATGGGGCCAGATGGGACCCACCCAAGGGTACTGAGAGAACTGGCAGAGGAGCTGGCCAAGCCACTGTCCATCATTTATCAGCAGTCCTGGCGATCGGGGGAGGTCCCAGTTGACTGGCGGGTAGCAAATGTGATGCCCATCTACAAGAAGGGCCGGAGGGCAGACCCGGGAAACTACAGGCCTGTCAGTTTGACCTCAGTGCCAGGGAAGCTCATGGAGCAGATCCTCCTGAGAGTCATCACACAGCACTTGCAGGGCAAGCAGGCGATCAGGCCCAGTCAGCATGGGTTTATGAAAGGCAGATCCTGCTTGACGAACCTGATCTCCTTCTATGACAAAGTGACGCGCTGGGTGGATGAGGGAAAGGCTGTGGATATGGTCTACCTTGACTTCAGCAAGGCTTTTGACACCGTCTCCCACAGCATTCTCCTCAAGAAACTGGCTGCTCACGGCTTGGACTGGCGCACGCTTCATTGGGTTAGAAACTGGCTGGATAGCTGGGCCCAAAGAGTCGTGGTGAATGGAGCCAAGTCCAGTTGGAGGCCAGTCACTAGTGGCGTCCCCCAGGGCTCGGTGCTGGGGCCGGTCCTCTTTAATATCTTCATCGATGATCTGGACGAGGGCATTGAGTGCACCCTCAGTAAGTTTGCAGATGACACCAAGTTAAGTGCGTGTGTCGATCTGCTTGAGGGTAGGAAAGCTCTGCAGGAGGATCTGGATAGGCTGCACCGATGGGCTGAGGTCAACTGCATGAAGTTCAACAAGGCCAAGTGCCGGGTCCTGCACCTGGGGTGCAATAACCCCAAGCAGAGCTACAGGCTGGGAGAGGAATGGTTGGAGAGCTGCCAGGCAGAGAAGGACCTGGGAGTGATGGTGGATAGTCGGCTGAATATGAGCCAGCAGTGTGCTCAGGTGGCCAAGAAGGCCAACAGCATCCTGGCTTGTATCAGGAACAGCGTGACCAGCAGGGCTAGGGAGGTGATCATCCCCCTGTACTCAGCTCTGGTGAGGCCGCACCTCAAGTACTGTGTTCAGTTTTGGGCCCCTCGCTACAAGAAGGACATCGAGGTGCTTGAGCGGGTGCAGAGAAGGGTGACGAAGCTGGTGAGGGGCCTGGAGAACAAGTCCTACGAGGAGCGGCTGAGGGAGCTGGGCTTGTTCAGCCTGGAGAAGAGGAGGCTCAGGGGTGACCTTATCGCTCTCTATAGGTACCTCAAGGGAGGCTGTAGCGAGGTGGGGATTGGTCTGTTCTCCCACGTGCCTGGTGACAGGACGAGGGGGAATGGACCAAAGTTGAGCCAGGGGAGTTTTAGGTTAGATGTTAGGAAGAACTTCTTCACTGAAAGGGTTGTGAGGCATTGGAACAGGCTGCCCAGGGAAGTGGTGGAGTCACCATCCCTGGAAGTCTTCAAAAGACGTTTAGATGTAGAGCTTAGGGATATGGTTTAGTGGGGACTGTTAGCTTTAGGTCAGAGGTTGGACTCGATGATCTTGAGGTCTCTTCCAACCTAGAAATTCTGTGATTCTGTGATTATGTCTCGAGCCTGTAAAGGTGTCTCTGGGTGGCATCCCTTCCCTCCAGAGTGTCAAGTGTGTCAGCTTCTGCATCCACACTGTGTTCTGAGGGAAGGACAAGGACCGAATCTGAATTTGAGCGAGGTGTGAGAACACCATTGTTTACTGAAATATTCAGAGGTCTCCCATTCAAAAATCAGCATCTTTCCCCCAAGTATCTTGAGAGAAAAATTGCTGTCACACCCACCCACCTGCTTGAAAAAAATAAAGTTCTGTAAAAGCCTACCCTTAAAATCAGGAAAGACTGGGTCCTACCCCCTTCTAACAGGTAGTGAGTGTATTTTTGTGTCTGTAGATGCTGTTTGGGTCCAGATAGCAGAATCAATATTGATCATTTTAAAAGGGAAGGGAGTTCCATACAGAATTAATGTATAAAAGATGCACATACATGACTGCATAACTACATCCTGCCTTGGATTTTGATTGCTAAGCATTCAGTATTCTTTACAGGAAATTAATAACTTTACAAAGCAGCTGCTCCATCGACCAGCTCTAAAAAATAATATTGCTGTTGTAAACCATGGCTTACTCTTTCTGATAGGGGTAATCCCCTTAAAATTGACCATTCTGTAGTGTAATGAATTGTTCTTTCATTCAATATGTTTTGAGCTAAGAACCAAATGGTTAAATGTCCATGACCAACCTTTAATTTTGGACAAAGTATTAAGAAATGTTGAAAACATAAAGATACCTGCAAATAGTTTTCTTTAGATGAAGTTCTATAGTTTGGATGTTTGAGAGTTAAAGGCATATTCCAACATATTCTATCCTTCACATTAAATGCATAATGAATCACATGTTAACAATAACAATAAATAAATAAACAAATGAACAAAAAAAAATCCTTCCCTGTTTATATTTTAAAGCCTTATCAGCATTGAGAATATTAGTTTTCCTGTGTTCCACTGTTTCACAGAGGTAAGTTAGTCATTTAGTAGAACTAAGTGGGAATTACTCAGTTAAATATTTCGTGTTAGGAAATGCTAGCTGAGGTTAGAAATCCCACCCAAGCCTTCTCAACTGTTACAATCATCTGTCCTGTGAGAAACCTCGGTGTGAAGTAGTGCTGCCACTCACAGTGTTGTGAGAGCTGGAGCTCAAACCTGGTTTTAGTGTGCATCAGTAGTCATCAGTGCTGGGCTACCCAGGAATGTTCACATGCTTGTTCCTTTCTACACAAGAGTTCCATGGAAAATGTTAAATCAGAAGTTTTTTTATTTATCACACAGTGAAAGAAAGGTACTTATTTACTTATTTTTCATCATAAATTTTCTTTGTGGGAAGGCAACCCTATCTAGCTCCAACAATACTCTGATTTTTAAGTAAAAGTTGGCCTTAGAGATTGCTTTTGACACCAAACTTTTTGAAGAATAAACTAATATATGGGTAAGAAAGTATGCCATCAGGTTTCCTGGGATATGTTTTCAGAGTGTTGGTCAGGTTTAACATATGCTTTAATAACATTACTACTAAGGAGAATCCTCTGCTAGTACAACTGATGGGATTCTATAATTTGCTGCTCTTTGCAGATATCATATCCTGGATGGGAAGTGGTAGGTAGTAAGGTGATATCTGTGTATTTTTATATATATATATTTGCACACATTTATTTTTGCATACACTTATTTTTATTTGAGAGTCTTTCCTAGGTTACTGTTGTGTCTGATCCCTTCAAATCTTCAAACTTGCTTTTTAGGAACTGTTCAGTTTGGAAATACCCTGCTTTATGGCCTCTTAAAACTCTTATATCCCTTACCTAAGTGCTCCTGAAGGCTGTGACAAATAAGACACAACCTTGGGTTTTAAGAGTATTTGTGCAGTACAGCTGTGATGCCAGAATGAAGCAAAAACCTGGTAGCTTTTCTGAACTTTCTTTAAAAGAATCACTCCAGGAAGAGCCCTGCATAACTCTCTGATTGTTGAAGGCTTGGTGTGACAATCAATGATTTATGGGTGAAAATGATGATAGGACATTTTTTTCCATACAGTCCAGCAATGGTCTCACTCTATTCCCAGGAAATGTTATTACTGGCTGCACTGCTAAGAGTTTTCAATACCGGGACTGATTCCTGGCCCCCAGTCCAAGTGGTGAAGGGTGGTTTGTGTCTATGTTGCTCAGAGTTAGCTCAGATTGTCTGCATCAACACTGTGTAGTGCATGGCCCTGGATCTCTTCTGGGCCCCATGTGATTCCCCTGTGACCTCAAATCATAACAATCTTCTTGTGTGTGGTTCTTAGTTCAGTTCACAGTGTCAGGAATAGTGAGGACTGTGTTGCAGCCTGACAGAGCTGTGTTTGCTTAGCATGAAATGGAAAGTGTGAACTGTGTGAACTGGCCTATAGTGCAAGGGCAAAACTGAGGATGCCAAGACTGGCAGAACATGCTAAAGGGCTATGCAAAATGGATAAAGCCAAACCTAGTATGATTTCCTCCACATCACCTATTGGGAGTGATTCCTGAAGCTAACCATCTCAACAAATGTATAGGTTTTTGTTTGTTTGTTTGTTTGTTTTTCCCCACAGGATGATTGTTTTAATTCAGAGGATAACTTGTGAGCAAATCAACAATAGAATATGGATCTGCAGGAGATGAGGATCAAGGAGTGAATGGAGGAACTAAACTAAATGATACCCCAGTGACCTGACATACCCAGTGACCTCAATGTGATTTAGGCTGGGGCAGTGCTCAGTAAATCTGAAATTCCTATATAATATTTTTAGTGTTTGATATTTAAAGATAAAGGTGAGTCTTCAGTGAAGTCACTGAGAATTTTAGTGGTGTGAATGACCATGGACCTAAGAGAATGTAGCCTTGTGAAAATTAATTAATGGCAACATTTAAGGTTGGTCAGAAAACACCTCTTTTCTATCCAGCTGATTACAGAAACATGCTATGGATAATCTAGTTAAAAATACAGAGACATTTAAATGCTCCTGATGGAAGCACAGGACATTTCCTGAAGATTAATGACTGTTTGGGAGGAGCTGTGGCCTGAAATTCAGCTGAGAGCCATTAGCCTCTGCTAGCCATCAATCCTCCAAAAAGGTTTGGTGCCAGAGTCATTATTACAATTAGGAGCTTAAAATGTATGGGTGTAGTGTATTTTCTGTGCATGATGCGGATGTAATTTTGACAGGACTCTTCTGGAGAATTACAGCCTTCTGCATTTAGCTAGCTGAATGGCTTGGGGTCCCTCATGGGTATTCTAATAATTTAAAATAATTTAAAACCTCAGTTATGCAGCACCCTGGAAGATGAGCTCTGAATATCAGACCCAGACATGCAAACATGTCAAGCAAGTAACGCCTCCTGAAGAGAACAGCCACTTTGTTTCTGTCTCATCACTTGGGCCGGGCTGAATTTTGATGCTTTCGTTCAGGTTGTCATTAGCTTCAGCCTAATTAAAGAGACAAAATTCAGCTGCTAATAATCGACTGAAATGAAACTGTATGGAGATTCAGAGTTATATTCTGGTAATGATTAAGGGGTTGCTGCTCCCAACAGAGTCAATGGTAGATGCCATGCTAAAGTCAATGGAAGGAAGAAATAGCACTTGGTCCTTTTCATTAATGCAGTACACAAAGTAGAATGGATTATATGTTTTCATACTTCAACAGAATTTTTCCATGTTTTTTGAACTATTTTGACCATACTGATAAAACTTTAACTAGCTATTGTTTAGTTATGACTGTCATTTATTATCTCAAAGATTTTATAAATAAGGCAAGATGGGATTATCCAGCCTAACTTCCTGTATGTAGCAGGCTATCTGACATTCTCTAATTACCATGGTACTGACATAAAGGCTGAGTCTTCAGCTAAAGTATATCTTCAACTTTTGTACTATGAAGCTATCAAGAGATGGAGAGTCAGCCACCTTCACTGGTATTTCTTTCCATTCATCTATGATCTCATTGTAAACATATGTCCCTGTAAATAGAGGACCCCTGTTTCTAAACTAGACTGGTCTGGCTTCAGCCACAAGGTGTTCTTATAACTAATTAGCCAGTTTTTCCTGGTAATTACTTTACATTTCTTTCCCAATCATACACTGTTAACTCCATTAATTTAACTCCTCATCTTACTGATAACCAATAAAATGGTACTCCTTTAATGTCTGTATTGAGTCACCAGAACTGCATACAAAAGAAGTATATTACTACTCCTCTCTGTACAAATGTCATGGTTGCATTAGCTTTTTTTTTTTTTTTTTTTTTTTTTTTGTGTGTGTGTGTGTGTGTGTGTGTGTACACGGAAGCTTATACTCTTACTATATTCATATTTTAAGTTGGTTTTCCATTTCCTTCAGGATATAATGATCTTATTGGACTCACTGTTTTTCATGATAACAAAGACATGTTCTTCATACTTCATCATTTGATTCATAGAGTCATTTTTGGCTGTGCTGAATATGTTGTTTAATTATTTTGTTTAAATTGGCCCAATTTCCAAATTGGTCCAGAACATTTTGTCATAAATTATTACTCTGCCAGTCTATGTGACTACCATCTGCTAACTTTATTGGTAGGAGGACTGGTCAGAAATTTTCCTGTTCAGCAATATTTTATCCAAAAAATGCCAATTCATAGAGTGTACACTATTTATTTCTAAACATTATGGATTCAATGAATTTTAGCCATCAGGTTTGCCCTGAAACTGAGGACCTTGAAAGTGTATTTTATAGACAGGTTAAATAAGTTAAATCACTATCCTAAATAATTGAGTAGTAAATGCTGTGTGTTTTTGTTTTGTTTTGTTTTGCTTTGTCTTGTTTTCAGGTTTATTTACTTTGGAGATTTGAGATCATTTTGGGACTGATTCAAAGCCCTTTAAAATCAGGGGGAATCTATGTATTGACTTAATTTGCCATTGGAAAGGTCATAAAACTCTCAGTTTTATGTTTTCTCTTTATAGACAACCAGTTTCTTCTTAGCTGAAAAATTCATTGTAAATAATAGTAAATCATCAACAAAATCCCACAGCTACATTTGAAAATAATCTGAATAATCTGCTTAATTGTGCAGTGTTATAGAAGCTGATCAACTTCTTTGTCTCATTACTAAAACAAACAAACAAACAAACAAAACAAAACAAAACAAAACAAAACAAAACTCTTCTTATCCTTCTTTTTTTGTAACTTTCCCTCCTGACCAAACAAACAAGTCGTGGTGAAGGAATATGAACGAAGGAATAGGTAATGGATGTAAATGAAAGCAAGGAAGTAAATCTTGACTTCTACCTCTGTGCAGTCTTCCTTCTACAGATCATCTTGGAAAATATCAAATTCACAGTGAGTGGGGGAGAAGAGAAAGGCACTGAACTGGTTAGACTTATTTTATCAATGAGGATTACTAACAGTAAAATATTACATCCTTTTGAGGGGAGTGGGATAATATTCTTAATCCATTTGACATCATTTTGGACACATCAAGTTGTCATTGGTAAGATGCAGGACAGAAAATTCTATCTTTAAATAATTAGAAGGGTTTTCTTAGAAGTTTAAATGTGACTTCTAGGACAGATCATTTTCCCATTTTAAGTTTTCCCCAACCTCATTGTTTTGTATAATTATACTCTGATGTTTTCAATATTTCATCTTAGATAATTCACATTTGACCCTTTGCTTTTACTTACTTCTAGCCAGTGAGAAGTTTTTCAGCAACTGGTACAATACTGTTTGGATTTTTATAGAAATGTGTGATTCCTGTAGCAGAAGTATCCATATGTGTGATGAGCAACAGGAGAATTCTATGCTCAGAAGAAATCTAAGAGTCATTTTCTCCAAATGAGAAACTGCAAAGGAAGTGTGTCAAAATGAACACAAGCAAATCATCTGCTATAAACAGTCATCATTCCCAAGGGAGAGTGAGGGTAAAGGACAAGGGTGATCATGTTCTACTGTTAAAAAAGCTCATGCTACTTATGAAAAGTCAACCTGCAAATCACAGCAGTTGCCACTTTTTATTAGCCCTGTTCAGATAAGGACTTATCCTTTCAAATGGTATGCACTACCAACTGGTTTGTAGTTCATAAGTTTCCTCATACAATGGTGAGTGTAAATCTAGACAGCTATGGTAGCTCTGCATTCTCACTACAGTCATTTTCCAGTTTGACAGGCTACAAGGGAGCATATAAAGCAGCAAAGGAAATGCAAGACATCTGTAACAAAACCAGTGAACATGCTATTGATTTGTTTCCCTTGCTGGTGTGGTCCTGGCATTGGTCTCTTTCTCCAGAGAAATGAGTTAAAGAAACAAGTCCAGTAGAGAACATGGAATTTTACTTCCATTCATCTTCCTTATTTTGCAAGCACCACATTCTGCAAATCCCATGCCAGTAAAGCTCTTGGATCAGTCCTCAAATTCTTCTGGATCCTTAAGGGAGGAGATGTCAGAGCTGGCCAAGAATCTAAGTGGAAACTGATGACAGAAGCTGACATTAATCAGCTCCGCAGTATGTTCTGCCCAGCAGGTTTCTTCCAATAAATCAAAGGGCTTAAGATCCAAAGGGCATTTAACCATTAGAGAGCAAGTGTTCACTGTGGTCTGTAGCAGCTAAATATGATGAATTTAATATTGATTTTCACATATAACCTCATTCATGTATTGCATTTGTGTGATTTTACATGAGAATACACTGGAACAAATTCTCAGCTGGGATAAGTCAGCAAAACTCTACTGATTTTACTACTTTATGTGAATTGAAGGTTTAATCCACTGTATATGAATAGAAAAAAAATGTTCTACATTTTGTTGTTTTCCTTTTTTTTTCTCTCTCTCTCTTTTTTTTTTTTTTTTTTTTTTTTTTTTTTTTTTTTACCTGACAGTGATGAGAAACAAAAACTGTGAAATTAGCAAGATTTCTGCCATTCTTGTGATAAGCTGTTTCCCCATAGTGAGTACAGAGAAGTCATTAAAATTGAACAAAATATACAAAGTGCTACACTTAAATTCAGATTGCTCCATTCATTGTGGAATATGAATCCACAGTTACTCACAGAGATAAGTCTAGTGGCTTCAGTTGGGTTGCTTCAGTGAGTAACACTCACCAATGTTAAGAAAATCTTAGCAGTCCAAAAAGTCATTAGGTTATTCTATTATTATTATTATTATTATTATTATTATTATTATTGAAAGGGATGATAAAAAATGGACGCAGGAATAAGAGGTATGCTAATCTGGAGAAGGTTCCTAATGCTACACTGGTTGGAAAATTCTCAAATTCTCAGTTTACAGGCATTGGTGGTTAATGGGGTTATGTTAACTAGAGATCTCCCATTCATGATCCTGCAGTGAAATGCAAGGCTATACTTTTAGTTTTTTGTTTCTTTTTTTTTTTTCCAAAAATATCTCAATGATTTAGATTTGTGCCCATCAATTTCACCCAGCCACAGGTTTATATCTAACACATATTTAAACACTAGGCCTCCACATAAGTTGTTTTACAATTTTTTCGCACGTATATGTAATTCTTTAAAACTTTTCAGTGTCCTAGTTTGGGATTACACCTACCATAGCTAAAAGCAGGTATCAAATATACCTCACTATATTAAATAACACACTTCTCTGCAAACTGTGTGCATAGTTTTAATAGGACTTTAATGTGTATACCCTATAGACCAGACACAGAAACAGATACAAAATGTGGTGATTGGCAAATTACAGAACTAAATTTAACCAGATCATAATGGTATCATTTTATGCTCACTTACAGGGACAAATTTAGACAGAAAAAAATGTGCAGTCCTCTTGTCTCAGACGTACTCCAAATCTTCATAGAAAGTTCCTATCATCTTAGAAAATACTGGGTAACCAGGTGACTTTAGAACACAAAGTACCGTGTGTAAACAAACAGGTATCTTTATAACTGAATATAATTTCACAGCAACATATAGTGTAAATGCTGATTAAATTTCACAGAGTTTACCTGGGAAAGTCCCTGAATATAAATTATTAACTCTAGTAATGCCACAGTTTTATGTTTTGATTAAAATAAAACAAAAAAAAATGTTTATGTCAAGACAGGACATTTCTTCCAAGCACTGGCCGAGCACAAATACAGGCTGAGTGGGAAATGGATTAAGAGCAGCCCTGAGGAGAAGGACTTTGGAGTGCTGGCTGATGAGGAGCTCTAGATGATGAAAACTAGATGATCTTTAAGGCTTCCTTTCCAAACCACTGCATTCTATAATTCTGTATTTCTATTCAGGATGTCACATGCTCTCTGTTCACTGACCTTTCTTCATAAAATATCCAGGCTATTTGGAGCACTCCAAAAGCCTTATAAGGAAGAATAAAACAAATTTTATACTGATATGTATGGTTTTGTATGGAGACTAGCAAAATGGTGAAATCTCAAAAATTTTCACAGGATGAGGAAACACTTTTCCCATCAAGTTATTGCTGTGTTGTTAACCTTAACATGACAAATCTAACACTACTAGTGTGGCATAGTATATCTTCACGTAAACAAAACATTAGAGGAGGAATGATGAATATTATAAACTTGTGAGACAGATTTATAAGGATGGTGAAGGATATTGCTACCCACCCCCTTCAATGTTACTTCTCCATAAGATGGGATGTGCTCCAACATATATATGCTACATTGTTATCTAGGGGGGCAGTTTCATCCATCCTTACTTACTCAGCCAAAAAAAAAAAAAGAAAGCTATTCTCCTTTTAGGATCAGTCCTTTTTCAGAGTGGTATTTCTACCTTCAAGAGCTAGACACAATGTTCTCAATATTTTTAATCAAAAGAAAACTAAGTTTACACCTAAACAGAAAAGGATACTCATGCTTGTGTGTCTGTATGTGTGGATAAGGTTTATTTTCCTCAAATAACTGAGATTTTTTGGGGGGAGGAAAAATGCCTTTTGTTTTATTTTTATTTTTTGCCACATATGCTAATATTTTTTGTGGCTGAAAAAAAAATAATAAATAATTGTCATCTGCTCTGGTTTGTCAAGAGTCTAGAATAAGAAAGATGTACTTTTGCCTCAGACATATGAATAGCACTTCAACATAAACAGAGAATATTCTTGCCTACATGAGAAAGGATAGCTGAGGTTAACTCTGTTCATTTTACTAGTCTTAAACAGTTCATGCATGATCTTTCATTATCTGCTAAGATGGCAATTTGCAAACAGAAGAATGAGGTTCTCACCATGCACCAGACTAGCTGACCACTTCACTTCCGTTTGTGGGAAGGAAGGGTTAAGAATAAATAAATCAGGTCATCATCTAGTATTTGAATCTTCATTTGAAACAGCATCTCTGATGTAGAACAGACTTGCTAGTGTCTTCCCCCTCCGTGACCTTGCATACAGTTGGGAATTTTTCCTTTAAGTTTTGATAGAAGTCATGGAAGCAGATGGCTTGGGACAGCATCTGCAGGTGGTTATACCAGTTAGCTCAGAAGTGAAAGGAACTAGCTGTTCTCATAACTGATCGACAGATGGAACTGGAAAGAGATTCTTGGAAGAAAATGGTTTAATTTTTTTTTTTTCCTGCCTTATTCTCTTAATTTAAACCTGTTCAATCTCAGAGACAAAGAAGCTAGCTAAATGGATCTTTGTTAGAGTTTCTGAACAATGTGTTTGACAAGGAGATAGCTGGTCAAAAATGGAGCCAGTTACAACATTGTGGTGTGTACAAGAAGAACACAAAGTCCATATTAACTCCAGAATTGCATGCTTAACTTAGGAATGAATGCAACCATCGGGAACTGGAAGTTTCTTCTTGTTTTTGCTTCTTTGTTATTTTGCTTTTGTTCCACTTCATATATTAGTAAATGGGAGAGTGCCAGAGGTGCAGTGAGTTGCAAGAGAATGACCAAGGAGAATGCTGGCACGCCGCCCTGGAACACTGTCACAGGAAGCAATAGATCCACTCCAGATTCAGGCATCTTCCCAGTGCACCTAAGTTTAAATCATTGCCATCTTAGGTGCCATATCTAATCAATGGAGCTTGATGGCTATCTCATGGCAGCAGTTCATTCACAGCACTCCTTGAATCTGAGGATTAAGAGTTTATTTTACTGACAATCTGTGGAGCTAGAATGACCACACAGATTCCTCAAGGGTTCTGGGACAGATCCAGACATTGGTCCTTTTCAATCAGAATAGCTGAAGTATGAGAACAGCCTTCTGGTCTGTAGCATAATAATATGGTGGCTTTCTGTAAAACTTAGAGCTCTCAGCTACATTTTATTGCTTTCGTTATGAATGATTTATTGCTATATATTACATGATTGTATACCTGGGATGGTCCAGAAGGTTATTTAGTTTCTTATGAAGCAGATGGAATACATTACACTGAAGAAAAGCTGGCACTAGCATTTGTTCTGTGCAATCCTGAAGCCAATTTACATGTTAAACTGGAGGCTTCAGAAGGCAGAGGACAGAGACACAGGGGCTACCTTCAGTCCATGTATAGGCATCCATGTTATCACCTATTCTGCCTATTCATTTAATCAAATTATTCTCCTCTGCCCATTCACATCTTCCATGCTGTTTTGCTGTATCCATTTTTATCTTTTTGCCTCAAAGTACTTACTTACATGTTTTAGGAGAAAGGAATGATTATGTGGGGAATGAGCATGAGATGTGAGAAAATGAGGCTCAGTTATCTGCAATAACAAAGGCTCCTTGCATGATTTTGCTCAAGTTAATTAAGCTGTCTGTGTCTTAAAACCCACCTGTTAAATTGAGAATATAGTTGTCTTTAGCCTTCCAAAAATGTGAGATTTTGCCAATTTGAGATTGAGAAGTGTTGTAATACTCAGAGGGACTTATAACTTAAACATGATGAACAAATGAATATAGGAACTTAGAAAGCAGTTTAGATAGGATTTAGGTGCCCAAAACAGAGTGTGATTGATAAAAATGTCCATGGGACAGTGTAGGTCCATAAGGATTTTTTGTTTTACCAGCAGCTACTCAGAGACTTGTATTTCTACCACTGGTATACTCAGAATTATTGCTGTCCTACTTAAAACTATCTGGAATTCAAATAATAGGCCAAGTACCCAGAAAAGCAAAAGCTTACCACAAAATGACAACACAATGCAAGGCACAGCAAAGCCATCCAAAATTTTAGCTGCTGGAGTTAGGTTATGTATCCTACTCTGGGGTTAGTTCATGCACAGAGGAAACAGGAAGTCTAGATGTAATGTTCTTGTCATGTTTTGGGGGCTTAAACATGCATCTCCTACTCACCATGAATGTCTTAACTACCAAGCCATAAGAGATACTGAGGTATCTCTTTGCCTTTTTTTTTTTTTTTTTTTTTTTTTTTTTTTTTTTTTCCTAGAAGTTGCACCACTACAAATTAGATAACCCAAAGGAATCTTGGGGCAAATAGGAAACGAAAGCAAGGAAAATGGTAACCTGCTGACAGGTCCTTGTTCCTCTGGGGTGGGGGGAGAGGAAAGGCGAGGGAGGGGGAGAGTAAATCTTGGTTTTGATAAATTCTATTATGAAAGTTTTCTACTTAGACCTAAAAATGAAAGCTTGTAACACCACTATCAGCGATACAGTTGAAGACAGGGTCATTTCTGCAAGACCTTTCAGTTCTACTGAGCCTGGCATTTTCATCTGTAATAGTACGAAAAAAAGGCACCATATCCTCATACAGATTCTCATTTATTCCCCTCTAAGGAGAAAAGAAAGCTGATTTGAATCTTTCAGTTCAGTTCTTTTTCTTCCCAAGTTGATTCTTTGCTAAGTGGGTTTCCCTGGTGGTTTCTATCAGCTATATTTAACAATACCCAAAGAACAAGGCACTTAGGCAGGCTTTTACAGAGTTCTTACTGCAAAATCTGTTAGTTAAGAAAACAGACAGTATTTTAGACAAATCTCCCTTTGCAGTGTTTCCTACTCTCTGCACTCATGCAGCCTACTCTTAGATGAATGAAGGTAATGAACATCAAATGAACTTAAAATCACTAAGAACAGATATATGCTTCTGAATGCCTGATGAAGGAGATGTCTGCCTAGGTGCACTATCATTAGGTAAATAAAATGTCTCCATGGATGTTTTCAAAGTAGCTTTTTTCTTTCCCCCATATAGCTGAAGATCTACTTCAGGCACTTTACCAGTCTGATTTGTTATATACATATTATTTTAAAGGACACATTACCACTACCATTGTATAAGAAGCTCCTAGGGTGAAAAGAAACTTCTCACCAGCTGCTTTGAATAGGCAAGAAAAAAATGTATATATCCTACCCATATTTTCAGGATGAAAGTAGCATCAGTGTAAGTGTTTACTGCTTTTATACTCTGTGGAATACTGAAGACATTCCTATGTAGCTGATTTATATGACCTGAGACCTATGGGAGACCCTTCTGTAAAGACAGATGGATGGCCAGACTGACTCAGGTGGCATTGGACCACTCATAGGACAACTAAAATCAGCTTTTAGTCATTTTCTGCAGCAAGAAGTAGCATGAGACACTGTGATTTTCTGACTCATTTTGGGGAAAGAGAGAAAAATCCACTCTATTTTGGAGGACAGAATGTGTTTATGAATACTAGACCAACTCAAAGCTGATGGGGCATTTGCTAAGAATGTTGCCTTGGTCAAGGGCTGGTCATTAGTGCTTTGAGCGCTGCCAGTGCAGTTAGACTAGGCAGCGAGAAAACAGAACTAATAAAATAACTGGTAGCATTCCTCTCTACTCTGTTCTGACTGTGAGAAAGAACAAGTTGTCATCTAAGATGGTAGGCTGAATTTCATCATAATCAACTAATATTTCTCTTTTACACCATATGTCCCTTTCTGGATGTTGTATTTCTGTTGAGCTAAGAAATTATTTTCAAATTTACATAGCACTTATTTCTAACCTTGGATTAAAATAAGCTTAGCATGAAATTCTTGTAACACATCAGTATTTTTCTAAAGAAAGCATCTATGCACTCCAAATTAAGGGTCACAGTGAAAGTATATTCAATTGCCTTTAAATTAAGTGTTAATATCAGGCTGACATATAGCAGGCTGAAAATACAGAGTTAACATAAATGTCTCCTGCTCTAAGTTCAATCAGCTTATACTGCTGTCCTGCCTTGCTCATCTTTGTTGGCAAGTATTTGTTAAATTTCTCTCATTCTTCAAGTCATAATGGTATGACTTGCTTCTTCCAGCAAATGTCAGTAAATGCTTTCACTATGTCTATGACTGTTTAAAAATCCTTCCAATCAAATCAGAATAATTCCCAAGTCAGTCTAATTTTCCCTGGCTTTCCTGAAGAGGTGGAAAGGTGAAAGCCCAGCAGGATGCAAGAATTCAGGAAGATCAGGCTGAAGAACATATCTAAGAAACTGGAAAAACAGTAGGAGCAGGAAGGTAAAAACTTTAATTCACTGAAGATAAAATGGAAAAATAAACATCTTAATATTTACTTATTTAGTAATGGAACAACAACAACAAAATAGTGTGAGCTATTAGAAACCAAGGGACTAGTATGACAACAAATGCATGTAAACAAGGAAAAGGAAGTGATGTGGTGTTGGAACTATATTATTTTTAAGATTCCTTCCTGCCAGAGCCAGTCTATGATGAAGCAGCTTGGTAAACAGTGGTCTTAATATACAAGGTGCCTGACAGGTACGTAGAAAAAGGTGCTTTATCTTGGAAGTTGTGTAGTCAGTAAGATCACTTTATAGATGCTTGCAGAGAGCTAACATAGCAAGGGTGTTGTTGGTAAAGAGACAGTTTGTATTACGCAGTATAATAGCACCATGCTTTTTATGATTGTGGGTAAAATGGAGTTGTACTACTCTTCGAATATTTCTTTGAAACCTGTTGTTAGTGCAAACCTTTCAAATGTCATAATAACATTTCATGTTCTTCATGATTTTGACATTCAGTTTATCATATTCTGCAATTTCACAAAGGTGTCATGCAATCTGGGGCACATTAGGAAAAGGAAGGTGAATATCAACGTGATGTCAGTGGTGAGGTTAAGAAAGACAAAAGCCATCTAAGACACCAAACATCTAAGCTGCATTCTCAGCTTTGGGTGGACTTTAGCCAGCCTGAATTTGGTTCACATTTATGCCAGATTTATTTTACTATGGTCTGGATACAAAAATTGAGGGAAAGCAGGGCATTTCCACAACTCAAATGCAAAGCTTAAAGTGAAACTTGGAGCATGTGAACCTTTGCAGCTTGAAACCAAAGAAAATGTTTGCGTGAACCCTTGCTAAGCAAACCCGCTGTGTTTCAGAGAAGTTCTAATAAAAACCACACTGCCATGAATCACTGAATATTCCATACTTTGACTTGGTAAATTTATGTAAGTTCCATGACAGTCCATTTAAAGAGTTCATTTTTCACTGAGCTCTGAGCCAAATCATGAATTTGTTGATGAGTTTTGCTAAACACTTACCCACCCTATTCCTACTAAAGCTAGAGGGTGATTTGCCTGAACAGGGAGAAAACAAAAACTGAGCCAGGATTTGGCCTTTGGTACAGTAGCTTGAATTTATACAGTTTATTTTAAGAGCTTGAATAAATCTATCTCCACTAATGCATATTAAAAACAAACAAGTTAAGGAAAACCGTGTTCAAAAATTGGTGAAAGACAAAATTCAGACTGTTTTTCCATCTTCCTCTCAGTCATGTTTGTACACATCATGAGAAGGTCTTTAATGACATAGTTAATGCTATATATTCATATATATTTCTTTTTCCTCTAGAAATGTCTTCATCAGTGTCAGGACTTTTTTGGGCTCAGGCAAGTGCTATGTAATAAATTAAGGTATTTTCTGCTGGGCACTCTCTGCATTTTTTTAGACATTTAAATTTGTGTTGTGAATAGGATAAGTTTTCATACACAGTGAATTTGTTAAAGCAAACAAGAATTTTCTTCCAGGGCTAGGCTTTCCTTTATCTCTGTTCATTGTTTGTTTGTCATAGCAGATCAGTATCTATGTTCCTTTTTTTTGTTTGTTTGTTTTTTTTTTAAAAAAAATTGCGACACTTGGAAATTCTGAGAATTGAGCTGCAAGATGAACCATGTACCAGCTCTGTTTTCAACACATCATGACATCCATACTGCTGGACTGAAACTGAGTCCATGAGCCTGGTTCGACCTCAACATGAAAGGACAAACTGGATGCATATAATTTCTCCCACCAAGACCAACTCAGCTGAGACGGGGCCCAAGGCTAACAACACATTGTAGAATTCACCTACCTAATCAGATTGCTTCTTGCTTGCTCTGTTTCCAGGTCCACCAAAACCTAAGTTTCTCCTATATTAAAGCTGAGTCTCAAGCTGAACTCACTGTTTTTCTGGCCTACATCTTCCACTCTGCCTTCCCACACTTTACTTTAATATTTAATTTCTCCCTACCACATTCCTGGCTCTTAATTCCATTCCCAATTTCTTCATCACATTTCAGTCTGTTTTCTGTGTCAGTTCCAGTCACAGTTCCTACCAACTCATCCTAATTTTCCCAGTATCTTTTTTTTTTTTTTTTTTCCATATCCAGCTTCCATCTTCCTGGAGAAGAACCTAAATCATTTGTCTGTAGGTTTGTCTAATGTCAGTACAAGCTGAAATGCTCAAACATGCTTGGTAATTATAGATTCTCTGGAGGTCCTAGGAGCTAAAAATAAAGATGTTGCTACTGAGAATTGTGATTTTTTTTTATTATTTTTTTTTTTTCCCAAGAGTTCATAATTTGGGAAAATGTGGGTTGATACTCCAGAGGTCAAGAGGCATGGCAGAGATGCACAGACCATGCCTCTACTGGTTCTGCACTCTATATAAAACACTAGTATGACTTAAACAAAACAATGAACAGAAGTTACTAACATCAAAAATATATTTTTTTCCCCCAACTCACACTCCAAAGAGCCTGAACTGATTTGATTGACAGCTACCAAAAAGTAGCCTGAGGCAGGTAAAGTCATGGAAGATTTCAGTCCAAATGGTTAATGTTCTGGCAAAGTTATAAGCAGCTGAAAACTGTATTGTATAATGGCACATATCAGACGACCTGAATAATATGGAGTGTTACCAACCAGACCTATAATTAGAACTGGGCAGGAATCAGTTTTCCAATAGCCTCCAACATTTTTTTTTTCAGTTGTGCATTGGCACAGACCCAACAGCTTTTGAGATTTTCATGGAGAAAGAGAACAAACTCACTCCTATTTACACAGTGAGCAGAGAATTCACCTACACCCTCCATTTCCTGGAGATGAGCCCCAAATGTAAGCCTTTTAATGAATTTCCACTTTTTTTTTTTCCCCCTAGTGTAGCTGCTTCATTTATATATTTATTACTTATTGACCCAGAGAAAGCCTCTAAAGCTCAATGCACTAAAACAATCTGGCGTCTCATTCTCATGAAGCTCTATGTTTAAATGCTTTTATGTTTCCAGACCTTAATCTCTAGATCAGAGTCAGGAGACTCCCCTGGACTGTTATAAGTCCATTTCGAGTCAGCTGATCATGAACTAAATGAGTTCCCAAGCTTCACTCAGAAGTGGGGCTTGGTTTTGTTGTGGATTTTTTTTCCCTGTAGTTTTAACTAGTAATTTTATCCCTGACATGAGGAATCTTTTCTAAGCATTTTTGGCCAAACCTGAAAGTTCAGCTTCTGAAAGATCAACACTGTTCCAAAAGAATTTGTGAAATAATTTCTAGAAGCCATCAGAAAACAAGGAACAGCCTTCTGAAATATGTCTTTATAATTCCAGGGACATTACGGTGTAGCAACTGTCATGCCTGTGTTAGTACCACACATACATTACTGCCTCAATAGAGGTCATTCTGCTGCTTTTTGTTGTTGTATCTGATTGAGCTTTAGGAGGTGTAAGCTAATAAGTAACAGTTCCCTATGAAACAACACCAGAGCCCATCAATGTTCTGTATTTGGTTTGTTTATTACAGCTGCATGCCTGAATTCCTGGTGATGAAGCAGCCATGCAGATAGTAACTCTTCAACAGTAGTATCTACTACCAACCCCATTGCTTCTATTCCCTGTTGCTTTAGTGTCCTGTTTCATCCTAAAAGTTTCAGGTAAAAAAACATTATAGCACTAGTGTCCAACCTACATCCTTTATTTCTGTTTCTTATATACCCTTACTGCAAAGTTAGCAATAAAACCAAAGACATTATTCTTGATTGTCTAGTAGAGGAAAACATGTATAGAAACAAGAAAGTCAGCATTGTACAAAAATTTTGAGAAAAAAACAATGAGCATGTTAGTGGTCCAACATGTAGTAAAACCTACTCCCCAGAGGAAACTAAGCAAAGAATCACATTATTAACTGGACAAGCTTAGTAATGCTGAGTCTTTTCAGAAGCAGTGATGATCATTTTGTTTTTCTCTGGTTGCTTAAATGTATAGTGTAGTATGTTATATGATTTCTGTAACACCATTGAAAGCTTGAGGCCTCTGACAGCTTCCGTTTAGAGAGTGCATTGCTGACATCTGGTGGAAATACTGTTTAAAAACTGTAAAAGTTTCTAAAATGTTTTATTGACACAATGTTTCATGTTATATGAAGGTGTTTAGCAGACTCTGGAAGTTTAGAACTGCAGCAATATGGAAGATATGAATATATAATTTATGAAGTCAAAAAAATATGAGCCTCTTCTGGTGTTTTTTAGTCTGGCATTCGGGGCACTCATTTTCTTTCCTTTTTCACCAATTTTTCAGAGGTCTTAGGTTTACCTTGAAACAAAATATGTATGGAATTCCAAACAATTCAAATAGCTCTACAGTTACATCTAAAATGTGTATGGACAGCTTTACAGCTTTACAAAGATTTGCAATAAGAATGTGAACAAACAATTTGATAATAAAACTATTTATTTAAATGAACTTGTATGAATGCATAACTTATCCTGGGGGGGGGGGGCGGGGAAGGGGGAAGGGAGGGAGAAACAAATGAACAAAAAAAAAAGCAAACTAACAAAAAGCCTGTTTATGTTCCAGTTTAATGCTAATTTACTTTGGGGAAGTGTTGCAAGTTTCTATTTTTCTATAATTTTTAAGTGTTTTCTATTTCATCACCATGCAAATAACAGCTAATAATAAAATAGACAAAAAAGACAAAAGAATAATAATAATAAAAAAAAAAAAAGACAAAAAGAATAGACATATTATCTAAGACTTTCATGTTTCTTGCCAACAGACTAAAAACCTGAGGACTGAAAAGCTTTCTGCTTCCATAACTTATTTTATGGAAAATTATTTGAACAAATATTTCACATTTGCAAATTTCAAGAATTTTTAGGTATCTCTTATAAGACAGTTCCTAAAATATTCAAATTCTATATAGTTTTAAATCTTATAATAAAAAATATGAAATATTTTATTTATGCAGAGGTATTTGCTGTTAAATTCCCTACATTCATGGAATCATAGAATCATTAAGGTTGTAGAAGATCTCCAAGATCATCTGGTCCAACCATCCCCCTACCACCAATTTCACTCACCAAACCATGTCCCTAAGCACCACATCCAGCCTTTCCTTAAACACCCCCAGGGACAGTGATGACACCACCTCCCTGGGCAAGCTGTTCCAATGCCTAATGACTAACATTATATATTCTGTCTCAGAAGCAGGGCATAGAAAAATGTTTATCCCCTGCAATTTGTTCTGTGTTGTAATGAATTGGAATTATATCCCACACTAAGGAAGCTAGCCTCAGTACTCAGGCTGTTTATAGCAATATTTAATATAAACTGGTTGTCTGCCAGATTCATGAGGTAGTTGGAATTATGCTAGAATTACAGAAGTTATGAAATATTAAAAAAAAATAGATTTTGACTGTTATTTAATTGTAAAAGAAAACAATACAATCAGCACAGGAACGCAACAGTTTTCAGGAATGACATTGCTGTGTTTCACAATGTGGGTAATGATAGATGTTAGCAGGGAGCCTTACACACAGCAGAGCAGGATGCTGACAGAGAACAAAAGCAGAATTTGCTGCCAGGAAGAAGGAGGCAGCAGGTGGACAAATCTTCTCTGTACAACAGTCCCTGGCAGCCTAGGACCCAAATATGAGTGCTGGGAAATCGCTCCTCCTCTGCCATGCATTGCTATTTTTCTAGGCTGAATGAAAGCACAAGAGAATGGATGAGCTGCATTTTGCACTACAAAAATCGAACTGGAATGAATTTCTCTCTGGTGCAGCCCTTCTGGAGCCAATTGAGTTCTGCTAGGAGAGGATCTGGATAAATGAGTTTGGAGGGAAGGTTAAACATTCTTCTTTTATTATCCTACCCTGTGCCATTACAAGGTCCTTTTGCTTGGCTAGCACAAACCCATTTCTAATGCTAAAATAATTAGAAGACTAGTATATTTGCTGTTTCAATATGAATAGTTCATGACAAATGTCTCTGTGGAAACCTTTTGTACATGTTAGACAGTGTCTGTCAGCCATATTTTTCTCTAATTCTCTGTGCTATTTTTAATATAATTTTAGCCTTTTTATGTACGCTCACCCTCTGCCCCTGCCAAAATGGTATATTACAGGTTACACAGTTAGCAATACCTGGAGCTGCGGTTGCCAAGAATCTTCTACAATATAATACTATTTCCAGTTGCTTACAGCTTTTCTGAACTTTAACAGTATAAAATATCTCATGCTGCTCTCAAACTAGATCTTAATTCTGAGTATCTCGGCAAAAATGGGTTAGTCTTTGGTTGGTTGGATTTTGTTTTGGGTTAATTTTGGGTTAATTGTCTTTTTTTTTTTTTTTTTTTTTTTTTTTTTTTTTTTTTGATAAGGATAGAGTTAGATAAAAGATATTTGCCAGTTCTCAAAATATTCCTCAAATCATTTCTCTAAGAAATTGCACTGCTTTGGTGATTTGTCATTCAGCCTTCCACCTCAAGACTGCCAGAACATCACCATGCAGCCCCTTATCAGAGCTTGAACCTGGAGCCACATCTAATTCCCACAACTTAGTGTAGACCTAAATTGTGCATTTTTATTTTTCCTAAAAGTTGCCCAAGAAATCTTTCTCTTGCCACTCACTCTGCTAAAAGCCTTGCTCTGCTCCCAGCACCATGTACCTCAGTTAATAAAAGAATTGTCTGTCTGGGCTATGACAAACTTGCTGTTCAGAATGTTTCTGAAAACATCAGTTACTCATTGCTTGTTTATCTCTCTTTACTTGCTGTTATTCACTATCTTTTTCAGTTACATCATTTTTATTTTGGATGTCCTTGCTGGCTTGTCTTTCCATTCACTCCTAGGAAGACTGTAGTCATTTGTTTATGCTTGTGCCTATTATGCCTGGGATATTCCTAAACAAACCACTTCAGATAGTTTTCTGTGTTGTCTTGTGCTCCCAGGGATTGCTCCCATGAAGTATTTTCTTTAACCGTCTGAAAATTTGTCCTAAGCTTTGTTTCCCATAGGACAACATCAACAAACCAAATAAAGCAAATTAAACATTGTCTGCTCTGGACAACTCTATGGTTGTGCTGGGGCTGCTGCAGATGATGCAGTCAAATACTCTCCCATCTCTGTTGCTCCTAATTGTCTGATCTGTACATGGAGGATGAAGTGCTAGTAATCTTGTGTGTGCATGTGAGTATTTTATGTGCAGCAAAATTATTCTCGTTGATCTGAAACTTCAGAAACCAGTTCATTAACCAAGTCAAAGTTAATGACTAGTGTGGACAGAATGAAAAACTTCAAAAATCTTAAAACAGTTAATTTACTAGTTTCCTGAAGTAATTGAAATGCATTTTACAAAATGCGGGAGGCTAAGATTGTAGAGCATGAACCCACACACTGAAAATTAGAAGATCGTAACACCTCAGATATGACAACCTAGATTCAAATTTCTTCCTCAGTTGATAAGAAGCTCTTTTTCTTTCCCTTATACACTCTTATTGTTCATGTGTGTGCCCAGTACCCTGAGTTACAGAATGTGACTTCATTCAGAGTTAATGCCATCCCAAACAGGACAACTTCAGGGTGAAAGGCTGAAAGAGAACCTCCTTCTCTGATAAGTATAGTTCAGGAGATAGGGAAATCATGCCATTCCCTAATTAAGGGAAGAATGAGATTCTGCACTTGCAATAAGAGTGGTTTCAGAAAACCTTCAGATATTATGAAGTTTATTGTAGAATTATGAGAATCTATGAAATCCACAGAATCTCATATTTCTGATGGAACAACTCCACATTTTATAAATAAAGTAGAGTGCGGGGAGTGCTATCTCCTCCAAATATGCCAAAGTAAAGCAGAATAGTCAGTGGAAAGCAGTAGCTTACACTGATACATAGGAATTAAAATGATCTTTTGTTGGAATTGTGCCTTTACAGGGATATGGGATTAGAAAAAAGCAGAAAATATTATGAAAATCAGCTCCATTCTGAATTCTTTGCAGACATGGCAAACTTAAAGCTCATAATATATCTCCATAAAATGCATTTGCATTTATAAATGAGCATCCAAAAGAATTGACTTGTTTGTTGCTTTTTTTTTTTTTTTTTTTTTTTTTTTTTTTAAGTCACTAAAGCAGATATCCCTGGAGTCACCTGCAAATTTGTAAGTGTCATTTTGTTTTACAGGTTTATTGAAAATTATACAAATCAATAGAGTGCTACTTTAAGAATATTCAGCATAAGATATGTACAGAAAAGGGCCTCAGTCAAATATCCATTGACAAAAAAAATTCAGCTGCACGCTACCACATCTCAGTACAAAACAAACAAGACACCAACATTTCCAGGGAAAACGTGTTTAATAGAAATGTTTTTTGCCACATATCAGACTACAACCTGGAAAGGAAAAACGAGAGAAAGAAGAAAAAAAAAAAAAAAGGATATATATATATGTATATATAGAAATATATATACATACCACAATTTTCAATTGTTTTGATGAAGTAAATACTTTTTGTTGTTGTTGTTTTTTGTCACAATCATATAGTGTACAGAACTGTTGAAACTCTATTACAAAAAGTTGTATAATGTCTTCACGGTGCCATTGTGAATGGCAGCTGTGGGTCACAATTTCAAGGCACAACAATATTCATCTTCTTTGTCTTGCATTCCTACATGATTTTTAGAAAATATAAAAACATGATAGCTGTCCAATTCATAGTCTATCTCCTGTTTAGAGAAATTCCAACACCATGTAAGAAATATGTGAACCGTGGCAGCACCCATGAGAAAACTACTGACCTTTCTCTCCTGGCTATCACAGTTTACAATATTTTTAGTTAATAAATTGACCATTTTCAACATGATCACTGGTGGTGAAAGAGAAAGCTGTAGAAATAGAATGCTTTACATACAGACCACAGATAAGAGGAAAATTCTACTAAAAAATCTCCATGTGTATATAAAAACAACAAAAAGCAAGAATCAAACCATTGCACCATAGACTCACAAATCTTACAAAATGGAGTTGGAGTTAAAATCATATCATATTAGTATAATATTTTATAAGTCAGTGTGTCAATTCAGCATAGTTAATAAAAAGGAACTAGATAGCATGATAAAAAGATGCATGTCTTGATGTAGAAGTGAAAAGGCTAAGTTTGTTTGTACAGCTCCTTTTAATTTAAAAAACTCTATGTTGTGCCAATCATCAAATCAGTGATATCACAGCAGTAACCATTAAAAAGCTTGTAACTGAGAAACATCAAAAGAGATTATCTAAAGCCAAGCAACTTTTGCAGACAGAAGTCTTATTCTTGTTGCAGTGACAAGTTAAATAACACTCAGATCAGAGACAAATAGAAAACATAAGATTTCCAGGCTGTTGGAAAAAAATAGGTCCTAAGTATGACAATGAATGGTATTAGGAAACATTATAGGTGGCATTGTTGGAGCAGCTGCGGAAACTGGAGGAAGCAGATGATTGATACATCAAGGTTATCAGAAATGAAGAAGAGGGCTTGATATAAAGAATGACATAGAAAGAAAAGCTAACCTGCAGAGCAACGTAAATCATTAAATAAGAGAAATATGGGTTGAAAGATATGAGAGCAGTCAAGCAAGATTTGGAGACAGGTTGGAAAACAAAACAAAACAAAACAAAATCAACATAGGGGTAAAAGAACTCAAAAGGTAGAAAGGTAAAGGCAGAAAACAAGTTTTAGCAAAAATAAACAAAAAGGCAAACTCATTTCCATGGAAGCATAAAATAGAGCAAGGCCAGATATGGTGCCTTTTCCAGAAGCAACATGTACATTCCTGCTGAAGATACCATCCAGGAAAGACCTTGTCCCAGAGAAATGGAAAGGTTTTAAATAACATCAGCTGTCTGATGAGAATTTAATATTTATGTGCCATATTGCCTCAGAGAGGACTTTCCTTCTTCTTTCTGATCATGCTCATTTTCTGGAGGGTGTCAAAGTGGAGCTTTCAGTTTACATATGCTGTTTGGGAAGAAATCTGGGTCCTGGACAGTATTTTCTACTCTTAATTGAGGAGATGTCCAAAGACTTATCTGAAATATACTACTAGAAGATACTACCAGAAAAGCAATTTCACATTCCTTTGTGTTAGAAAAAGAACTAAAGTTAAGGTCCGTTCCAATTATTCATTATGATGAAAATGTTATTTGCATATTTGATACCTAGAAAAATAAACTTATGTCAGCATTTTAGATCATCTGTCCTTTCTATAGCTCCCTATCTCACCCTGTTTCTTTTGAAAATATTTCAGAATTTATAAGTCTGATGTAGAAGTGTGATGCCTCTAAGATTTCCGTGTTATCTGTGATTTGAGACCAGCACTGGTTATTTGTGAACTCGTAAGTAGTTTACAGATAACTTCAGTAAATCATGGCTTTTCAGCCATAATATTTCACCCATAATATTCACTATCTGAATTTAATTCTAACCAGGAGACAGACTTTTTAAAGTTTGTTCATAAGGAGGTAGCTCCTTTCAGAAAATTGAACGAACAAACAAAGAAGCAGAACAAAAAAAAAAAAAAAAAGGATGAGAAAGAGGAGAAGGAGAAGGAGAAGGAGAAGGAGAAGGAGAAGGAGAAGGAGAAGGAGAAGGAGAAGGAGAAGGAGAAGGAGAAGGAGAAGGAGAAGGAGAAGGAGAAGGAGAAGGAGAAGGAGAAGGAGAAGGAGAAGGAGAAGGAGAAGGAGAAGGAGAAGGAGAAGGAGAAGGAGAAGGAGAAGGAGAAGGAGAAGGGAGAGATTAAAGAGAAAGAGGAACTACTTAGACACTCAGGTCCTGAGTAGTCTATATATGTCGATTTTCTCTGTACCTTCAAAGTCCCATAATCCTCAAAGAAAATTAGAAGGACAGCTTTGGATTTCCAGTGTTCTATCTACAGGATGCACTGACTAATTGGTACATTTGTTTTAACATAATTTCGGGTGATTGGCTAGATATGTAGAAGTGATGTAGATTCTTTATCAAAAGAAGTCTTTAAACTGACATTCATTTCCATATCCTGGGTCAACTGCACTTAACAGAATAGAAACAGAACTAATGTGGGGAAATATAGTGTCTGTCCTGCAGATTTTTTTTCTTCTAGTACACACACATTTCTGTTGCACAGTAGTTTAAAAGCAAATGCAAATCAACCACAGAAAAGGCTAACCTACAGTATTACCCCCCAAATCAGTCATGCTGACTAAAAACTTTTGCAAACATTAATATTTTATTTTAGTTTTTGATTTTCCAGAATTCTGGAAATTTCTCTCTCCATTTCTCTCTCCACATACTTGCAAGCCAATTCATGCATTGTTCTGCAAGCTATTGCAAACATCATGTTACCATGACATCTAGTACTCTACTAGAATGATTTATAAATTACAAGGTCCTGATTCTACATGAGAATATGTAATCAAGGGATTGTGTGTGAAATATGAGTGGGAAACTCCATGAACATGAGGGTGCTTCATTCTTCAGAACCCGGTACGTGTTATTAGATAAAAGCTAGTGTCCAGTTTTTCTTTCTGAAGAAGGTATCACAGTTAATTGAGAAGTTATAATTTGTATAAATTGACTTTCACCAAGATCTTAGCTGCATCAGTATAAATAATATTGCTACTGGAAGGAAATATGATGAGACAGTGCAAGCAACATAAAAGTAATTCTTTTTAAGACAAGATCTAATGTTGTGTTTATAAAAATATTTCTTTTACAGAAGAATTTGAGGACATATTAGTCCTGTTTCTCTTACAGAGGTGATAATGTTTCAGGATGAAGGTTTGCTTCTTTCTCATTAATTACTTAATATTTCCTTTAATAGACGATGCACTCTCTATGCCCAGTGTATCAAACACACTGACTTCTGGTAACCCAAGGGACCAATAAAAGTAAAATAGACTTGTAGTATTAGGTGGATGGTTGGACTTGGTGATCTCAAAGATCATTTCTGATATAAGTGGTTTTATGATTCTTAACTCTGTGTCCATCTTTTTTTTTTTTTTTCTTTTTGTATCTCTGTTAGATTTTCAACATTTTGAATCTCAAAACATTATTATTTACATTTCTAAAGAATATATGATCTTTTAAATATGAAATACGTAAATGAAAAGTGTATAAAGAAAACTCTTGGAATTATAAATTATGAATGAAATATTTGGCAAGCTTTCTCTTTTTTGTTTTAGTAAGATTCTATGTGAGGAAGTGATCTTTATTTCTGTGAAGTCATATGTTAGTCACAAATGAAATCGTTTATAGAAATGTGTCCAGTTTTTAAGAAAACTCTTTGAGCATTTCCATTGTTCATAACCTATTTCTTGTTCATTGCATCTCAGAGACTGTCAGGCATGTTTTGACTCATAGTGTGATGTAGTATGTCAAAACCTAAGTTCATGCACTCAAAAATCAAATCTCAGATAACTGAACAAGATGAAATTTAAACAAATTGATGCTCTCTGAAAAATGCATCTATTCTGCTCAGTCCAAAGAGAAAGCATTACTACAATGTTTCTCACGGAGTTTTACTCTGGAGTGCTAGATTAAAAAAATAAAAAATAAAGGGGGGGTGTTTTGCAAAAAATACTTTTGTCAGAGTTCACGTGATATACACTAGATGGCCATTCTGCCTAAACTGATTTGAAAAGTTTCCATTTTGCATTGTAGAATAATGTCAGAGTAATTGCATCCAAATTTACTGCATAAGAAACTAGGTGCCTTTCTTTTTTCCATATTGTACAGTACTTAATGTGATTTTCTTACAAAACATCTCAAGCAAGTCTCAAGAAACTGAATTTCAGATTCAAGACACCAACAATTTACAGTTCTGGAACTGTAAACTCTAACTCCTGAAGCACATCTCACGTTAGATGCTGGAATGGGACCCAGGCACTTGAGTCTTTTTTTTTTTTTTTTTTTTTTTTTTTTTTTTTTTTCCCAGCAAACTTCTGCTAAACCCACCAGTAAAGTGGTTTTTTCAATCCACATATGGTGCCAGTCCAACATCAAAGGTGAGTGGTCCAGAGCCTATTGATGAGGTAGGCATTGCCATAACACACCAGAGAGCCTACTGTTCCTGGAGCAACAGCATTTGTATCTCTCCAAGTTCACTGTCTCCTTGTCCATTTTAAAGGCAGGTGTACTTGACAAGTATAGCAACTCAAGTTTGTGCTGTCTTTCTACTAGGAAAACAGGGGATCTGAAGTCATCCTCCCACCTCAGCAGCTGTGAATGCTAAGCAGACCAGACAGATTAGCCTATCCCGTATAATAGGTAGTTCTCAGGTACAGGTACAGTTCTCAGGGCACTAATATTTGGCAGACAATACTCTTAAATTATCAGAATAGAATGTAGCATGGTTTTGGTCATGGAAGATCTGCAGAATACAGAAAGTTTTTAATTCAGGAGTTTGCACAAGCACAGATGTACCTAGCAGAGAGTCTGGGTGTGGTCACCATGTTCTGGAGACAAAAAGATTTTCACAAGTACGGACGTGCTCAGACTGTGCCTATTGGGTCCGAGAGACAAACAGCAGATCACGGCAGTCTCTACAAGCACAGCTATAGTCATAAATACCAATTCCCAGATAAGTAATAAATGCTTCTTTAATCAAAAGAACAAAAACAACAACAAAAATAGTAGAACCAATATCCTTGAATTTGTAGCCTGCCTCCTAACCAGATAGGAACAAAATCAATTCAAGATGCAGCAAATATAAATTTGCTGTTGATAGGTATCAAAGATAGCAGAGATGAACTGCTCTTTTTCATAGAAAATGACACAGGATTTGGATTACTGCAGGGTGATTATTTTAAATCAAATGGAAATTTAAACAATAAATATTAACATTCTTAATTTCCATAGGGCAAATTTTGATAAATAGCAGAAACCAGGCAGTTAACTCAGCTGGACCTGAATGGGATACTTGAGTATAGAAGAAACCTTAAAGTCAAGAATGCAAAACTTATTGTGAATCTCAGCCTCAGAGAAGAAAAAACAAAACAAAACAACAACAAAAAAGGTTGCAGGAAGGTATTCCAGATCTGAACAGATGAATAGTCATGGATTAAAAAAAAAATAAAAATTATATACATATATATATATATATTAGAATAAGCAGAATGCCTACAATGATTAGGGGAAAAATGACTGGTCATCGAAGAAAACTGCCTTAGAGGACAAAAAATGTAGAGATAATGTGAGAATAACAAAGAGTCAAGCTGAGTTAGACCTTGCAAAGGATATTAAAACACATAGCAGAAGATTCTTCAGACGTGAATAAAATGAACAAGGGTGGAAAAGAGAAGTAGGGCCAGAACATAGTGAGGATTGAGTACAAATTAAGAATAAATCAAGTATAGATCAAAAACTGAATTATGCTTTAGCTCAGATTTCAAAGAAATAGGCAAAGATTTTGGTTCTAGGGAAAAAAAAAGTAAAGACTTGAACAAAAGGTTTAGAAATGGAAATCAGCACAGGTGAGACAAAAGCACAGGTTGTGTGTTTAAAGTACTGCAGGAGGAAAATAAATATAATCCAAGACAGCAAGCAAAATTTCAAGTGGAGCAGCAGCTATTTTTAATAAGTCTATAAAACCTCAGTGATGCCTAATGTTTGGAGAGCAACACACATCACGCACTCTGTAAAGAAGCTGGAGACAGAAAGTGATCAGAACAACTATTGGCCAGCTAGATTTTAGTTCAATAATTTGCTTTTGAAAACATACTTTGAATAAAAATTTTTTAAGGCAAAGAGGCCAGTTACTGATATGTTTTTTCTAAGACAGGACATAATAAAATAAAAATTGACTTTCTTTGTTTAAATAAATGAACTTCCAGAGAGAGGAAATGAAAAAAAATAAATGTAATCTTTCTGGACATCAGTAAAAACATTTGATGTGATGGCCATTGAAAGATTATCAGCAAATCCAAAGACAGGATTCAGCAGAGGAACCACAAAGCTGCATAGAATTTGGCCAGAAAGGGCACTGAAGGAGTTGGCACTACAGAGGAGCATTTTCATTGGAAAGAATGGCTTTGTTCCTTAATGATCATTTTGGAGACAGAGCTAAAAAATTCCCATTAATGGCTTTGATACAAAAGATGAGCTGTGCCCTGAAGTCTGTCAGAGGCACAGAATTAGAAGACAATGAACACAAAGAGAGAATTGGGTGAGCTTAAGAATTGTGGGATTGGGCTGGGATTCAACAATACAAAAATAACATTATTTTTTGGGGTGGTGGTGGTTATGTGAGTACCTTATCTGCTGGAAACTGCTGAGGATATGAAGCATTTCACCATGGGAATTCTTTGCAAGATTACTGCTAAAATGTTCAGAGATAGGTAAGTATTGATGGTATTTTACAAAGCACCAATGAGGTAATAAGTGTAATATTGCATACAATTCTAGCAACTCACTCTGAGGAAAGATAGATGCAGAAAAGGACTACTGTTATGATCAGAGAACAGTGGGTTTATTTAATTTGTTATGAGAGATAGTGGGGCAAATCAAAACCTAGAAGTAGTATTACAATTACAATCTATAAATACATCAGAGAGATAATACCATAGGAAAAAAATAAATAAATAAAAATAAAAAGAACAGAGATTTAAACCAAAGATATTGCTGGCACAACAACAGAAAGGTATAAATTGGTCCCTGAATAAATTCAGTCTGGAAATCAGAATATTCTTATCTGTTACAGCAGTTAGGCCCTGGAACAGCTCTCCACCAGGACCAGAAAACCATACACTCTTGAAGTGGGACTCAGAGCTGTATACTAAGTGCACGGGCACTTTATTTTTTTAGGAGATTGCTAATCAGGTAGCCTGCTCAGCAGATCATTTCAACATGATGTTTATCATTCTGTTGTAAACTATGTATATTCATATATACATATATATTAATGCGTGTATGTATACATATACACCTTCATATTCACAAAACTCCAAGGCAATTCCAGTGTTTACTAAATTGCATCAAAGACCAGGGAAATTGATATGAATCAATAAGATGATTATTGGGTTTACCAGAAAATATTTTCTGTTTGTGAAAAGCTAGAAAGATTTATGTGTCTAAAATCCCTAGGGAGAGGTTACAAGATGTGAATGCAGGAAATATTTTTGGGGGTCTTGTTAGTCCCTAAATGATAAAAAAAAAAAAAACAAAAAAAAACAAAAAAAAAAAAAAAAAAGGAAAAGATGATGGAAGATGCTGGTTTAATTCAAAATTGCATGTTGCCTCTATGCAATTAGAAAACATCAGTCTGCTTCTTTCAAATGAGATAGACACTAAATTATTTATTTAATTTTACATGTTATCTATTAAAAACAGCTATTGATAATATAAGAGACCTAAAAATCTAAATAGGATCAGTGGAAAGGGAAGTACAGTTAAAAAAAAAAAATAAATAAAAGTCTATTTGTCCTGATCTTAAGCTAAAAGTCATTCTGTAGTCAACTGGATGCAGCTGCAGTGTCAATATGGGGAAAATCAGCTAATCAATATTCTTGCTGTTTGATCCTAGTACTGTCATGCACAAAGCAAAAATCATAAGGGCTGCCAGACTCTGGTAAATCAATGCCCAGTGTTATTCTCTGCCAATGTAACCAAGAAGCATGGAATAACGCATATCCATTTTGCTGTATTCTCTTACCCTCCAAAACAGTGTCATTCAAAATGACTCTTCAGAGTTCCTGGCCCCCACACCTCCCCAGGAACTGTTTGGGAGAGTGCTAATTGACCTGGGTCAAAACCACTCCAAGGCCTCTGCTAACAATTTAGCAATATATATGACTGATTGACTTCCAGTACCCCAGGAATGTTCTCTGGAGCTGTTTAATTTATGAGTGCAGATATAATCAAGGGGTACTCTTGCCCCTTGATCCTCTAGTAAATCTACCCCAGCAACAAAGACAATGTGGAGGCCAAATCAGAAATGCAGTATTAAACAATTTTCCCAGCGATTGCTTAAAAGGGTAAAATTTCTCTACAGTACAGCAATAAGACAATCATCTGGATCCAGCATGCCAAGGAAATGCATCATATCTGAAACTTCAAGAGGCCTCTCTACAGATGTCTGACCAAAAGGGGTCAAACTCATTCAAAGCCTATAGTACATGGATTAGGGCCTTTGACTGATGAGAATATCCATGGCACATGTTGGACTGCATGTCCTTGCAAGCCTTCTGTGGCTCATGTTAGGGTTTTGGATGGGTCTAACTATATGAGTGTTTGGTTTGTATATATACAAATGGGCATGCAGGCCAGAAAGGAATGAAATGGGATTGGCAAGCTTTATTCATTTTCCACAAAAGAAGGTAAAGGGCTACAAGTAACAAACTATTTCCTGGCTTTGGACAAGTTCCCACTATGTAGATGGAAATTGATGGCTGTGACCATCTCCTTTGTCACTTCCCACAATTTTTGCTTTTTCCTGGGGACACTCATTTAGTGATTACTTTTGCAATAGCTTCAGGACTCCTCCTTCATCTCTACCAATATAGAGATATGTTCCCTCTGTTCTCATCATGAGACACACTGCCAAGTCCTTGCAAAGATGCACATTATCTCTCCAAGCTTCCTCTCTCTATCCAGTTAAAGCTGTATGATGTGCTGGGGCTTTGTAGGCTCAGTAGATGTTTGGATGTTTATTGCAGAGGTTTATAGGTTAAGAGGATGTCTACCCTAAATGCTGACATTTTCACCTTTCACACTTAAAATTAAGCAACTAAGCCACATGTCCTTTGAATTATTTACCAGAGATAATAGCAGAAAAATCATTGAGTAATGAACAGAGACATGAATTTCAAGCGCTTTATTAGGACTCCAGCTCTGTATCTCAGTCCAAAATCAAGGACAAATGGAAAAGCTCTGGGAATGGTAAGTTGCCATTCTTAGCACTGTTCCTAGATGGAAATACAAGAGAGTCAAATGTCCTATTCTGTTTTCTGGTTCTCAAGAAATGTGACTGTCTGTAGCTTGTTGGTGATTGTGGCAAATATTTTCACCCTTTTATTTTATTATATGATATGATTATATGATACCATCACAATTGAAATAAAGATAATGTGGCATTTGGCACTAAAAATTAAAGATGACATAAGAAAACAAACAACCAAGCAAACAAAAACAACATAAAAACAAACCAAACCAAAACCTAAATTCACTTTCAATGTGGTTGTTTTTTCAATAAGATAACTTCTGATTGAAAGATTTTCTGAGATTGACTGACTTGATTAGCTCCTTACACTGCTAGCTCATTTGGAGCCATTTTCCGTATCCCGAAGAAGAAGGAGAAATGTCTGTTCATAAACAAAGTGTAGATATCCTGTTCTGGTTCAAAATCCATTTCAAGTTGAATAAAAATAACATTTACACACACACACACAATTTCTCTTTCTCCTTCCTGATAAAAATGATTACATCAGAGTCCTGTTAAAATTGTTTGAGAATTTAGGGAAGCTAGTGATTATTTTTCTGTACTCTCTCCAACTAAAATGTTGTGTTCTTCACAAGTAGTCCTTTTCCCATTGGTGTGAATCCCAAGAGTGCATTAAATAATACACTTCTAGTTGTAAAACAGATGGAAAAGTGTTTAAAAAGGTGCCAGGTTTATTTATGGAAGCATGAAATTGAATTTAATAGGAGAATTTTGCCAGTATGAAATGTGAACTCTCAAAACAGGAAGTGGATTTTATTGCTTATTTATTTTATTACCGGATCAGCTGCCCAGAACTGTAGAATCCTTCCTCTCAGGAATTATTTACTTTCCAACTCTGAACCAGAACATCTTGACCATCAGTTGTTACATCTTCTGGCTGCCAGATTCCCAACTATAAACATATGTGGTGCTGTCTATCTCAGATGATCTTCTGCAGATTTATATAGAGAGCCTTATAGCTTTAGATTTATTTCTTGATTTAAAACAATATGAACTGAACAGCCTAAGCCAAGGGAAAGAGAATTTCCTTTAGCTCTTGATTACTCTTTAATTAATAATAGACTGCTTTTTTAAAAGGTTTATGGCATGTATTTATTATGCATCAAAGATACAAGAGCTCAAAATCAATGGGGAAATTATTTCCTCTCATCTGCATACTCTGCACCTTCAAAGGATGCCTACTGAACAGGTGCTATTCAGCTTCAAAAAGGTGAGCAACATTTGGGAAAATTGCACAGAGAAACAGTGTCCCATGTTTTCTGGGGACAGGTTACTATACACAGAGTTGAACAGGGACTGTTGACAGCTGGAGCCAATCTGTAAATGTGTATGCGGTGAGTGAGACTCCATTTTCAGTCAATATAAAATTTTGATAATCCTGTGGAGATCACATAAAAAAAAATAATAATAATAATACGAATCTATGGAATTATATTGTTCAGGGTGTAGAACTGGCATACAATTTTATAACTCCAAGGAACTGAATACTTTAGATAGCCATATTTACTATAAGACAACTGTATCTTGCAAATTTCATAAAGAGATGCTTTCCAAAAATCATTTGATAATTGCTAAATGTAAGAGTCTCTGAGTAAGATAAATGACTGCAGTAATACCTTAGAGAAACTGAGGCTCAGACTGTCCTCATTATCCTCATTATCACAATTTAAGCCCCTGCTAGAGCAAAGCTCAGAGCTCTGTTCCCAGATGTCCTGGTCCAGTACCAGTACCACAAAGCCCTTAGGCAAAATGCTAAAAAAAAAAAATCTGTTGTGTGCATGTGCGATGTGTACTTGTGTTCTGCTCAGTGTTGGCACCCACATACAGTCAAAAATCTCTGTTTTATGGACCAGCAATAACTGTTTTCAGCGTGAAACCCGTGCATGGGTAGTTTTGTATGGGAATTTTAAAATAATAATAATAATAAAAAATAATAATAATAAAAAAGTCAATCTTGATCTTGCTGCTCTCAGTTTACCAGTTATGGATATAGATTGAAGGCAGTATGGAACAACATTATGGTCCTGATCCAAATCCCATGTAGGAAAGTCTCCTACTTCTTACAATTGTCTTTGTAGCAGGTATTGAATTTCCTCAGAGTAGATGCACAAGTTCTTATGCCTCACCTTTGTTGTACTGCTGTCTCTATTATTAAATAACTTGTATCTGTATAATACTCTGTTGTGACTCTCCCCAGGACAAAGGCATGTCTCAAAGACATTCAGAGAGCTTGCAATCCAAGTGGAAGGACATTTTGAGGGCTGATGGTATGGTTTGTAGAAATAACTGCTTCAAAATAAAATGTTTAACTGAAATATGTGTATCAATAAACAACTGGACATAAATATTTATTGAAAGGAAAACAAAATACATTTGAACATGTAAAAGAAAACTGACCATTTTAAGTTCCTGATATAACAATACTGTGATACTCACAAGTTCTGTGAGACCTTATATTAAGCATGTGTGCCATTCATCAGCTTCATTAATATGTCACAAACACAACTTCTGACATGTATCAGAACCAATTAAGCTTATTTTTGTACTTTTTATTTCTTGGAGACAGATTGTTTGAGTTCAGAAGGGCATACAGTATCTAAGCAGATCTGGTAATTCATTCAAATATGGGAGTATGGCTCTTCTTTTAGTTCTGGCCAAAATTCCTACACAGTTTTGTACAATGGGTTTGAAAGCTCTTATACGTTTAAAGAAAATCCTTTCAACTCACTCTGGAGTCCTGCTTTATGTTTCATATTGCTTTGAACTTATTACCTCTTCACAATGTCTTGGAACATTAGTTTGGGAGCATTTAAAGCTAATGATTAAATGTATAGTGAAACAACACTTTGATGTTGCCAGAAGCAATTAATTTTCCCCATTTATACACAAAAGGTTATAAAAGACTGTGTTATGACAACTAAATGATTCAGTGAATTCAAAGCAAGTTAACTGAATTTTAAAGGATTGTTACTACTTGGTGGAAAAAAGGCATCCATCAAGTCTTATCTTAAGTCAGAAAGCTGTGATTAACTTTTGGGGTTTTGAATACTTTTAAAATTAGAAAAGAAATTATGAATTTGTCTGCTACAGAAAACCAGCCTCTAACTGGTTCATTCAGAATGAAATTTTCATTGGAAATAGCTTACTGGGTGTAAATAAATGAAGTTTTTGAGCTTGCAGAAGTCACTGAGAGAGATCTGATTTACACATAAGTAGACGGACTATTGTATGTTTTCTGTGTAGTTGCCTGTTGAACATTATTAACAAATGGAAAAATGTACTGTATGTTTTTACTCCTGCATTTTTATAGGCAGAGCATCTCACACTTCATTGAATCCATGTGCTTGAGACAACAGACATGATTAGAATATAAATCACCCAGAGACAGGGATTGGAAATTAGGTTCTGCAACTTCAAAAGCTCCTTTACCTCTGAGCAGGCATTACTGTCCTTCTGTTTCAGTGACAGCCATCCAACAGAGGTGGGATATCACACACACACATAGACACACACACATACATGTAAATTTATCTATGTGTTCAGTGACTGTAGACATACTTACACAAGGAGTCATATACGTCACCCATCAAAAATTGTGAAAATGGGAAAAAAATGCAAGAGAATGAAAGAACAAAAGAATTTAGAACTTAAAGACAGTTTAGTTTTTTGCTACAATTAATTTCTCCAGTCCCACGGAACTGTAGAACATATGAATCTCAGGCTATGTTTTTGTCTTATTTCTCAGTTTGAGAAATGTGTTACACTGGCTGAGGTATACACAAGTTCATATATGATCCTATACAGTAAATATTCTAAACTGGTAGTAGTGGGAGAACTACCTAATGGGAAGGAACAAAAAACTGCTGTGCTTTTGTCCAGGTGTCATCCCCAAAACTTTTCTGATAGTTCATAAACTGAAGGCAACAATTTGGTTTTCCTTCTCATGCCCTCTCCCCCCACTCCTTTATCGCCTGTTAGTCTCTTAAGAATAAAGCAATGAACTTCTGGCTTTTACAATGAGTTAAAACTATTTGACTAACAGAGCTTAGAGTGTCTAACGCAAAGATTGTTTGCAGACCTCCAGAGCATTTAGGGGTATTATTTTTACTTTAGAAGTTATACAGTGCTAGCAAGAACTTTTTCTTTGAATGCCAGAATCCTACTGAAGGAAAACCCTTAAGGTTTTTAGGGTTCAGTTCAATTGTATTTGAGACATGCTTGGGAATGTAGTACCTCCGTATGGGGATGGCAGACGTTTAGTTCCCACAGGAAGCCCATATACTTCCCAGCTGAAGCTAGAAGGCAGAAGATATGCCTGGTCATCTCAAATACAACTGAACACCTAGGTTTAGGTGAAAGAGTTCTTCCTTAAACATATTGTCATTCAGCAACTCAGTTCCAATTCTTAAACTTCATGAGACAGAATCCCTGGGAGATAAGGAAGCATTATGTGCAGACAGAAAACTATGGCACAAAAGAAAACAGAAAAATGTATAAATATACAGAGGGACTTTACATAATGCAGTAGTTATTTTTCACATTTGTTTTCATCTAGTGGAATTCCCAGCTCTGAATTAGGCACCCATATTTTGTATAAAAGTTATAAAAGAAAGTCAAGCATGACTGGAAACAATCTGAATGATCATGAGCTAATTAGATGATTTGAAAGATAACCGTAACTGGCCAATAAGAAATCCTGGGAGAAAGGTTGGGTCTCTGCCCATAGGCCCCATCTCCATAAAATGGATAGACACTAAAATCTATTTTGGATTATTAACTGGAGATAATGTCCCTAGATCATCCGGTAAACATGAAAGAACATTAGTTTTGCTGTTAATGTACGGAAATCTTAGACATTTACCTGGAAGGTGGTGCCAGCTTTAACTTGTTCTGTCTTTCTGATTAAGAGTTTAAATCTTGTTCTTATTCATAGAGAACCCTAAGTCACTGCACAGTTGGACATGCTTTGTCTCTCCCTTAGAAATTGTATGGTTTTGTTGTTGTTGTTGTTGTTGTTGTTTTGTTTTGTTTTGTTTTGTTTTTCTTCTTTAGATGTTACAGAGAGTAAGCAAGAAATTAAATCTTTTGGGGGTTCTTACCTAAGATGAGGGCAAGTTAGACCCTAGTTCTACTTCACTGAATATTTGATTATTTATTCAAAATGGAACAGCTTCAAAAAATATTTTCCTTAAAAATGTTCAAACAAATCATTTTGACATTTCCAATATTTTTTTTTGGCTGAAACAATTGGCCAAATCTGGTACAAATTTGCAGATAGTTTCCATCAACACGAAAGTGCATTTTTGAGCAAACAAAGAATTCTTCCATAAAAAATTGCCTGGCTCTAATCAGGGCTGAGGCAATTTTGCACATGCCAACCAGCAGAAAATTAGGTATTGGATAAGCACCAGTGGTGAGGATCTGGGTTCTACCTAAATCCCCTTGTGGCCTTAGTCCAAAGTGATTAGCCCCAGGTCAAACAGAAAGCCTGTAGTGAATCAAGCAAATTAAAGCCAACCCTCTTGAGCTATAGGATAATGTGTTAGTCCCAAGACCTCCCTTCATGGGACTGGAAGGGAGGAGGTTATTAAATATAAACACAAAGTAACATCCTGCTCTATGGAAGCCCAAGGCATGGTGTTCTGGAGGAAAGATAGAAGATTATACGTGCCCCCCCATCTGGACCTGTTTCAAGGGAACCCACAGCAACTGCCTCTGCCAGTGCCAGGAGATGTCAACATCCCTTACCAACAGGCTACAACTTGGAAGGACATTAAGAAGGAGTCCTGTTAAACCAGAGACAGTGAGTTGCAGCACAAAATACTGTTTTAATGTGGACTTTGAATTGGAGACTTATTTCCTTTAAAACACTGTAGAACAGAGTAATCCTCAGATTTATTTTGATTAGCTATCTGGATACCTTCTTGGCAGTGTTTATTAGATCTTAATGTAGCTCTGTTGGAAAGCCAGATATTTTGCTTTTCTCCCCCTTTGAATTACTGACCATTATTGTCTCTGTTAATGAATCTGGATAATTTTAACTGTCAGATTCTAACGTAACTTTCTGAATAAATTGATTGAATTGAAGTTGAACCCACCTCTCTGTTTAAGCTAAGAATGAGCTTGAACAGAAGGCTCCAGAGTTTCCTAAAATTTCAGGGAGTTTATTAGTGGAAAACTGATTTTGAACCACTGAACCTACAGTGACTGCATAATTTTGGTTTCATAGTGATGTCAAGTCAAAAGGAGATTATCCCTCCACTGCAGCTCAGATGTGACTGAAGGTGAATAAAATAACATTTGAATATTTCAGGGACAGCTATCACTGTTCCCGAAGTTGATCTTTTGTTTCATCTTCCTCCCCCTTTTGCAATAGCTTTTTGAAACAGATCAGAGTAACGAGAACAGAAAACTATTTTTAATGTCTAATTCATTAGAAATCTAACACTGAATGAGTTAATTCCTTTAAAAATTAAAACATGCTTATATTGTGGATATACATGTGAATAGTCCCCAAAATACAAATTAATGCAGGAGACCGTCCTTTCCCATAACTATACTTATGTCCATTGATTTATTACATCTATATACATCTTATTACCATTGATGAGAGAAAATGCTCCCTACCTTCTGTAATATATATGAGTGTATAAGATATCTTGGTGGTCTTTCAGCCACTGACTCTGAGCTACAAGTGAAAAGGGAAAGAAAAGTGGCAAATGATACGTGTAGACCATATTCTTAAAGCAAAAAGAAAACCAGAACGCTTTTGTTGGAAATCTCTCCATACTGAAGTGATAACCTGTATCTAAATACCACTTAGGGCCTAGTAACCTGGTTTAGCAGTAACTTGGCTTATCTGGAGGTAGGTTTTGGATTCCTTAAGATGGACCAGAAGTGCAGCACCATATATGCACACCAATAAAAAGTATACCAGCACTTCTTTAAAGTATGGAAGGTGGAAACTTTTTTTTTTTTTTTATGCTTGCATTTGGCTAGGGTATGTTCATATGACAGAGTGAAATTTCAAAACCAACAGTCCTACAGAAAGCAAAACTGGTCCAATTGCAGTGGAATGGCTAGTTAACTAATCACAGCCAGATGCATTATTTTTTTCTCCATTTCCACTACCACAAAATGGCTGTTCTGTTGAATCTGACCAGTTATTGAAATGAGCAACCCAGGTGTATTGAAATCAGCCCCCAGGTGTAGTAATGCAAGAGATAATTCTGTGAACACTGAAGATAAGAACACTGTAATCTAGAAATAGGGCTTTACATTTTTGTTTGTTTGTTTGTTTTGTTTTGTTTTGTTTTGTTTTGTTTGTTTGTTTGTTTTCAATCAAAGGGTCTATCTAAGATGTTATACTGGGGAAGAATCTGAAGAGACATCTTCCTGATGGGGAAAGAACTGATATAAACCTGTTGGTGACAGGCAGTTAGTTAACGAGTCAGAAGTTAACAAGGTTGGGCAGGACAGAGCTCTCTGGCTCCTCAGGGCAGACAGGAAAGAACCAGATGTCAGAACTGCCAAGACAAGTCATGTAAGTGACTTGACTCAGTCCCATCTTACCTGGGTAAAACCTCCGGGATCAGAGTGATCACACTGTTGACCATTAAATTAAACTGAAGTTAATCTGGGCCCATTTGAGATCTGTTACCCTTATTTGGTTAATTTCTGACCAGTAATACTAAAATTATTTCAGAAAGTCAGAGGTTTTCTCAGACAGCATAGCACTCTTTATTGTTAAAAAAGATTAGAACATAGTTTTACTCATTTATTCCAGCATCGCCTGTGACACCGCACAGTGAACAGGACTTTCAGAAAAAGCTGAGGACAGCTTAGAAAAAAATCAATCTTTATCTTGTCTTTTGCACGTTACTTTTCAAATTAGCATATTAATTTTCTACCATTTTAAGTACATTAAAAAATTAAAATGCAATTTTTACTGGCTAGAGTGACAGATCTTTTATGTCACATTTACAGCAACATTTAATATGTTGGCATGGTTACCCATTTGCTTCATTACTAACCATAAACAGTATTTGCAAGCGATCCAAGTAATCTAATTGAACAAAAATGTCCTATCTTTTTTTTTTTTCCTTTTTTTATTTTTTACCCTTTCGGACCAATGCATGTCTTATTACTCAAAAAAATTCTGACCATTTTTCTGAGTAATAAGACAGTTTGTATATTTTGACATATCTGCAGCATGCTTAATTTATATCACACAAATTTCTTAGTTCCCGAATTTTGCCTGCACATTTCCATAGATCAATAACATAGAAATGTGTTGGAATGAAATCAAAGCACCCTTCTGGTTGGGAAGCAGAACTGGCACTTTGGACTGTATATTGTCTGAAATTAAGACACAGATTTAGAGATAGGATTGAATTCACTTCATATATTTGTATATATTTCCTTATATAGGCTACATAACATATAGGTATATAAATTTTATTCTTATTATAGGTATATATTTCTTTAATTTGAATACTATACAGTATTGCACCTCTTCTTTATCTGCTTCTCTAAAAGGATATAGGTCTCCCATAGACACCATGCCCAATCACCTGACACTGTGCAGATATGTTGGATAAGTTAAGGTGTCTCAAAATGGCACTAGGTTTCTGCTTAGGGTTCTGAATCCTGCCAAACTCCACTTGCTGTATAGCAAGTAGACTTAATCTCCACGGACTATAACAAGAATATAGTTACTCACAAATTAATGCTACACAATGCTATGTAAACTGAGAGGTCTCACTTTCAATCTGCATCCTGCCAGCAGACCCTTTAACAGGCATGAAGTGTTTTCTATTGGCCATAGTGGGTAGGAAGCATGAACATGACACTGTTCCAACAGTACCTGTACTTTGTTGTTGGCTGGCAGTATCTGCATATGAAGAGGCTGACAACAGGTATTTTTAAAAGAAGAATCAACTGTTCACCAAGTTCTCAAACAACTTCTGACTCTTGCTATAAACTTTGGAGTCCATTCAACCCCTGAAGGAAAACAGCAGAGAGCTTCAGTAGACGTTAAATTTTTGAAGTGAAATCTCATGGCTTCTTGTTATTCAAACACCACACAGGAAGCAGGAGTTTCTGAGAACAGAAGTAAAACAGGAAGCAGTGAAAAGGAGCAATTCCTTCTGTGAAGGAACTTGTAAAAGATGGGATAAAACAAAATCCAGGATCTGTTGGGAAAGGAGAAAGCCTTCTGATTGCAGTGTGGCTGTGGCAGTGGGTCAGGCAGATTTATGCTTGTGAAATGGAAACATTAATTGGGTACAGCTGAAGTAGAGACTGAGTAGAGAGAGTATTTCTCATCCAGGACCTCATGCCTAGGCCTACCTATCAGAAGGGCAGGACTCAATACCTTCATGACAAGCTTCTACCCTAGACTGCAAGTGGATTTGCTGTGGGATATCTCAAGATAGACATTTGCTCTTGAGGTATCTTCAGTGCTTAACAGTTAGGATCTGCATTATCTACACTTGCAGTAACTGTGTACCAGGTGTTTGATGTGTTTCAGTAATAGAAAACTGAAGTCACAACAAAGCTGTTACTGGTGTTTAGTATTTACACACATCCTGTACTCTGGGTGAGATTTCAGAAGTAAATTCACTTTTGCCAGGGGTGAAAGAGGGGATCTTGAATGCTTGCTGGCTCTTGTTGGTAACATCTTTACATAGGTGACTTCATAGTCCAGTACAATGGCTCTTGAGCCTCCAAGATATACCTGCAGGTTTTGTGAGAAAGATCTCCATAGTTTTCAAGTGCAATGGGGAAACATTCCTGAGCACTGTTCAGAGACCTTCTTGCACGCCATCTCCTAAGAAACCACCTTTGCTGTGAGACTCAGGCATCTCAAAATACTCTGTAATTCTGATCCCCTGATACTCCAGACTACCTAAATATTAATAAGGCACAGTATTTGTCTCTGGAGCAAGGTGAAAGCATTTACAAGTTGCCACACAATAAATAAATGACAGAACTAGAAATGTAATCCTGCTTCCCAGATTCTTAGTGCTAAAGGAAAAGAATTTTTCTAGTTTCAGAGGGTACTTTATGGTGATATTTCATGTTACTTGTGGTTTCCTATTTAAAATATTGCATGTTGGAAAGAAACTAGACCCTGCTATTTATAATAAGCAACTTAGGGCAATGACTGTTTCCAGTATTTGCCCAGTTCTAAAAATAACAACATTTAATGTGCACTAATTCTTTGTCGTTAAGGAGGCTTCAGCACTATACTGTTGTTTTATCTGGAAGCTCAGCAAATGTGGATGCAACCCACTATCTGACAAAGACCAATAGCCTGACTAGGCAGCTATGTTAAATTTAAAACCAGGCAAGGATGTTTGACTTTATATGGGTTTTAGATGTATCTGCATCTCTGGAGAGAAGGGCAAGAGGCCTGGGACTGAAAGCACTAAATCTTTAATTAAAGAACTCCTAACCATGCCTACTACATTTATAAATAACAAAACATTTATCAGAGCTTTTATCTTTTCTTGCAATCATCAGACTGTACTAGATGTTGACAAAGTCAATGATTTATGCCTCAGTTTTTTTTTATTACCAAATACCAAAGATGCTATTATCAGTGAAATCTTATGCAACTTAAATCTTGGGGCTTTCTTGGCTTTGCTGTGGAATATTGTGAGTCTTTCTCACAAGTCATTTTGGATTAATGTTGGCCCAAAAAATGAGATTAAGTCTGCCTAGTGAAGTTGCACCCAAATGGAAATGCTGGGTGGTTTTCCTTAAAAGGAATAGTAGTTACAAAACAAAAAATAAATAAACAAAACCATTTAAATTATTGTAAGCATTAAGGTATTATTAGTTGCTGAATTCTAGAGTTGTTCATTATGTTACATTTAAATGCTTGCATTCAAAGTCCTGCAAACTACTATGTCTGAAATATTACTCTCTTACTCTGTTATTTTAACTAAGCCTTAATTTCACCAAGTGAAAAGATACAAAGGTGTCTAAAAAAGGTTCAGATGGTTCCCTAATTTGTAATCATCTACTTAAATGTAAACAAGGAGCATCTCAAGAACAGATCCAGATGTATTAACACTTGCCAACATGGAGGCCCAGGAGCAGCAATCCACTCTTCCTTCTTTCTTGTCATTGCTGTTGTCTTGGTGCAAGAGTAAAGACCTTTTCTTCCCAGTTCCTAGCAGCAGATATGATCCATAAGAATCCTTCACCTACTGTCACTGGATGTTTAAAGAGATGCTGCGTAGATTGTGCAAAATGGCGTTAATCTGTGTGTTGGAAGATTCTGCCATACATACAGACACGTACATATGTATGTTATATTTAAAACTATACATGAATATAACCATGCAAATATATGACCAAACCAAACCTCACTATAAAGCCTTAAATGACAATCATCACATTACGTGGGCTGCATAGGTACCACGCAGTCTCCTGCAACAATTCCAGTAGTACCTAGCGTTGTTATGTTCTGTCACTTACGTTAAGTCAGTGCTACAGTGAGTCTGCTAGAATTTTGAATACTGAATACTTATAAACAAAAGTTATGAAACAATAAACTGGCATTTCTGTCATTCACAGCCTTTTCCTCTCCATCAACCTAAAGCTCAGCCAGGATGTTTGCTCTTCTGTATGCACACGGAAACATGCTCTCTTTCCTTCACTATTCTGTTAAGAGTGATGTCTTGAGCTCATTCAGGAAGTTGGAATGTTTTTAGTGTGACCACAATGTGTAGTTGCATAGATCTTTCAGGGATAGAAAGGACAGGTATTATATAAAATGTTTTCCAGATTCTTCAACAAGTTTGAAGTTCTTCAGACCGAAGAGCACCCAGCCTGTAAGTTAATCATTGATATGTCCTCAGCTGTTGGTGAAAAGAAAAATCTGTTATAAATTAAAGCACTTTTGGCCATAACTTTACGTGACTTTACTGCTGTTCAGACCCTCTCTCATGTGAGTCTTCATATTGAGATTTGGAGTATGCTTTTGTGTATGTTTGCAACTGACTCTTTCATTCAACTTTCATTATATATGACAGGGAAATAAATGAGTGTTTTATCAAAGTCTGTGAATTCAGCATTTTTTCTCCAGATTTAAATTAGGCAGTAACAAAACAACTGAAATATAAAACTAAACTCACTTTATCCCCCCTCCCCTTTTTTTTTTTTTTTTTTGGGGGGGGGGGTAGGGGGCGGAGGGTGTAGTGAGGTGAAGAGAACATGAGTTAGAGCTGAGTTTTCCATATTACACCATGTTAAACTCCCAGTAACCTCTAAGAGAGAAAAATGCATATTTTCAGTTACACATTCAGAAAGGACTGTCTTGGACTCATATGAAAAATACAAATGAGCCACAGAGAAAGGAATATATACAGTCCTTCTTACTGTAACTTCAAATATCGTAGGAAAATATATATTAAAGAGAGTAATGAAAAATGGGAATGTGGAAAGTGAATTTTCTTTGAGTTCCTTCTAATTTTTTTAACTTTGTATGTGTGTGTGTGCTTTCATATCTTCTTTTCCTTTTCTGCTTTTCAAATGAGATTCTAAACCAAGTTGTAATTGGGGGATGCTATAATTTTTTTTTTTTTTTTTTGAGGAGCAAATTGCCCCACATATCAAGGGGATCACTTTTTTTTTTCTTTATATTACTGTTGAAATATTCTTGTTGAACATATGTACCCCTTCCTACTGTAAGAATGAAGTAGGAGAAGGAGAAGAAAAAAAAAAGTAAAAAAAAAAGTGTCATGCTCCTTGAAAAAATGTCCATTCGTCCATTCTTATGGTAGGACAACAAGCAAAAGCAACGCTCAAGATGTCAAGGAAAGTATGGGCCAATGATAAGAAATATCTCAGATCTCAGTATACTGCTTCCCTATTTAGCACTACCTCCTTACATTGCTTGTCAGTAGGGGACAAGAAGTTCAAGGGGAAATCTGAAGCATTGTAAAGAGTCTTAAAGCTGTTTACTGGAATATTGTGCCAATTGTAAGATGAAAGAAGTCATTAATATGTTGATGGAAGTAAAAGATGAACTTTTAGCATCATTGCAGGAAGGAGAAAAAACTTTTGAATGCCTTCTACTCAAAACAAAAGGAAGAGAGCAAAGCAGAAGAAAACAAACAAACAACAAAAGTAAGGTTTGCTCCTTCAGGCTGTGTATTAGTATACATCAGTCCTAATTTCTTGGCCTCAGGTTCCCACTAGGATAATGGTTGAAAGGAGTGATGGGAGAGTATGACCATCATCATACCACTGTGTTGCCAGCACTAGCTTATGTCTATGTTAGCAAACTAAGGATGCAAGCACACGCCCTGGTTGTCATTTGTCCATACAGTTAAATTTTCAGAGCCATTTTGATGCAGGTCAACTGCAAGTTTTCCAGAAAATCCCTGGATGTTGAGTGAGAGTTAAACCTGGCCCAGGACCAGTTCTGCATAGGCAGTTTGGATGCAGCCACTCTCTTTGGACACTGTGCTTAAGATTATGGCTGTGGTAGGATGGTGCCAGCTGGCCTCCGGGCTAGAGAACATTGACCTGGCACAGGGAATGGATCTGTGCTAGTTTAGTATGTCAATGCAGAATTTGTGGTCCAAGTTCACTGCCTGCCTAACTTACCCTGGCACAATGAGCATTTGGGGGAAACACTGAGCTCAGTATAATGCAAATGGCAAATGAGCGAGGCAGCAATTTAAAAATCATCTGGCTCCTGAGGCACCCTCTTGACACACCATCAAAATGAATGACCTATATGCAAGAGTCCTTGCAACCCTTAGTGGTCCTTCCTCAAGGAGCACTGTAGCAACATGCCATAAAAAATACATTATCATGTCATACACTATGTGCTCATTCTACTATGTTTTCCCTGATAATTGCATAGAAATATCTGTTATATATTCCTATAGTAGTTTTTATTTCACTCAGTCTTTTAGAGTAAAATACCAAAGAATCTATCAGTAATGTGTCCAGATCTGAAGCCTGGGGAGGAGTGGGACCTGTCATGTAACACAGAAGCATTCTGTGTTTATCTTTACCATCTATCTACTACATAGGGACAGAACTACTTTTCAAATTATCATGTAAAATAATACATATGGTACCTGAGGGCTAAAGAAACAGAGGTGTCCCTGAATGATTACTGCCTTAGCAGACAGGCATGCTTTGAGTTGCTCCTCCTTAACCTTCTTCACTCTCTGCTCTCTTTTCAGTTCAGGAAGAGGTTGTCTGTCCATCTTCTGGAACAACATTAATGATATTTTATCCCAGATCCCATAGGTCTTGATAGAC